>NW_025791658.1:4894156-5207891 GCF_921293095.1 Ischnura elegans | reverse complement strand
CTTCGCCGTCTACATTTGTGGTCGTTCGAAGAATTTTATTTCAAATAATCTCACCTAAGCTAGGGGCCGGCTTCGCCGGCCAGGGGGTAGGAAAGTGCCGCACTCCTTCCTCGGAACGGCTTCGCCGTTCCTCGTCTGGGGTCGGCATAGCCGTCCAGAGGGCGAGGGCATTTCGGAACTGTTTCACCGTTATTCGTTTAAGGGGCGGCTTCGCTGCCAAGAGGTGGGGGGAGCCCACAGCGGCTGCGCCGCTTGAACGTCGGGGCGGCATCGCCGCCCGGGGGTTATTAAAGCTCCACCTTGCCTACGCCAGTTACTCCTCGGAACGGCTTCGCCGTTCCTCGTTGTGGGGCGGCTTCGCCGCCTTGTGGTTGAGGAGCCCCCCCGCGGCTGCTCCGCTTATTCCTCATAAATGGTCTTATCCACCCAGAGGGGTGCCCAGGGGGATTCGGGGGTTTTAATGTGTTATGCATGCGATCACCAATCGTCCACAGTGATTACGTAGCGATGATTGTAAAGGGTAGTGCAATGCGGAATAATAGTAGCTACAAGAACCCATAAAAGAGGACTTAATGGCATGTTTTTCATTCTTTTGCGGGAGGTTCCCACCGGAATACCGGGGTTTTTTACTTGTGTCAAACCAGTGGTCACAAATCGTTCTCATAAATTCTGTGACGACAAGTCCTAGGGGTCCGTAACAGTGGTCTGACGATTCTTTTACCTGGAGAGGCGATTTATTAGAAATGTTTTTGGGAGGTTTCACGGGGTTACCGAGGTTTTAATAAGTGGTAGGGGCATCGGTTAAATTGTGAGGAAAACTACTCGGAAAGGCGACTATAATTTTATTTTCGGCGATGTTCAAGTAGGTTTCATATGTTTTCTGGTATTTTTCCCGTATGGTTTACGGTGGCTCGCCCTCACCAAATATTCCGGATCAAGATCTCAGAGGGGACGCGTAATTCTCGGTGCGGCGTAATGCTCGTTTTAAGTTCTCAAATAGTAGACTTAATGGCATTTCAGGGATGGGATTTCAGGGGGATACCGGGGGTTTATATGTGTGTACTCCTGGCGCTCACCATTCGTTCACATAAACTCCGTGGGGATGAGTCGTTGGGGTAAGAACCAGCAGTGGAATAGTCACGAAAATTACCCAAAAAGTACTTCGCCGTTCATCGTCTGGCGTCTGCATAGCCGCCCAGAGGGCAAGGGCATTTCGGAACTGTTTCACCGGTATTCGATTAAGGGGCGGCTTCGCCGCCAAAGGGCGGAGGGAGCCCACAGCGGCTGCGCCGCTTTAAACATCGGGGCGGCTTCGCCGCCCGGGGGTTACTGAAGCTCCCCCTCGCCTACGCCAGTTACTCCTCGGAATGGTTTCGCCGCCTTGGGAATGAAGAGCCCCCCGCGGCTGCTCCGCTTAGTCCTCATAAATGGTCTTCTCCACCGAGAGGGGTGCCCCGGGGGATTCGGGGTTTTAATGTGTTATGCATGCGGTCACCAATCCTCCACAGTGATTATGAAGGTAAAGATGATTGTAAAGGGTAGGGCAATGCGGCGTAATAGTGGTGACAAGTACCCATAAATGAAGACTTAATGGCAACTTTTTCATTTTTTTGCGGGGGGTTCCAACGGAATACCGGGGGTTTTATACTGGTGTTAAACCAATGGTCACAAATCGTTCTCATAAATTCTGTGCCCATAAGTCCTAGGGGTCTAAAATAGAGGCGGAATTCTGACGATTCTTTTACTTGGAGAGGGGATTTAAAAAAAACATTTTGGGAGGATTCACGGGGTTATCGGGGGTTTTAATAAGTAGTAGTGGCACCGGCTAAAATGGGAGGAAAACTATTCGGAATGGCGACTTTAAAAATTTTATTTTTTTCGGCGAGGTTCCAGGAGGTGATCGGGGGTTTTCTGGTATTTTTTCCCGTATGGTTTACGGTGACCCGCCTTCACCAAACATTCTGGATCTAGAGCTCAGAGGGGACGGTTAGTGCGACGTAATCTTTGCGAGAAGTTCCCAAATAGGAGATTTAATGGCACATTTTACATTTGGGGGATTTTAGGGGGATACCGGGGGTTTATATGAGTGTACTCCTGGCGGTCACCATCCGTTCACATAAATTCTGTAGGTATTAGTCGTTGGGGTAAGAACCAGCGGTGGAATAGTCACGGAAAGTACACAAAAAGTAGACTTATATGAAAAAGTTTATTTTTTGGGGGGTGTATGTGGGTTTACCGGGGGTTTATAGGTTTGTACAGCCAGGGGTCATCAATCGTCTACATCAATTCCGTAGCGATGAGTGGTAAGGCTTGGAAATGCGGCGGAATTCTGACGAAAAGTACCCGAAAAGGCTACATATATGCAAATTTTAATTTTTTAGGGGTTTTCAGGGGGTTTAAAGATGACAACATTATATGGTCACATTCATTTACTATCATATCTAAGAGAAGTTGCCCCTATGACATCCATATTTCGAGAGTAATACAATAAAAAGTAAATCTCTCCCCGGAAAAAATTAGTAGTGCCCGCCATTTCTATCTTTTCGCGGTTATATTAATTAAATCATTTATTAAATATTTATGCTTTCTAAAAGATAATGCATAGGTGTATCTAACTATTAAATTTCAAAGAAATCGGAGAGGTAAAAGTTGACAAATCCTGTGTTCATCTTTTGGAAATCGTAATTTTTGGTGATTTTCGGAATATTTTAATTTTTTTCCGAGTAACCAAGAACGACGAAAGAAAATTGTTACCTATATTTCGTAGAGGATGTAATGAACATATATAATAATCATTTTCGTTGCCCAACTCACAAAATAAGGCCGACGGCAGTGGAAAGTATGAAATATTTTCCGAGAAATCAATTTTTGACGCCATTTTGAAAGCGTTTAACTTGGAAATTAACTTAAAAACATACATAGGTAAGAGGCAACATTTATTGGCTTTCATAATATGCATCAACGGTTCGTGTGACAGAAATGTATCGCCTGTATAACGATAAATAGTAAACGGACTCCCGGGAAAAAATGGGAAGTGTCCGCCATTTTTAATTTTTTGCTGGTTTATCGATGGCAATATTGTAAAAATGTTTAATATTTCTAATACAAAATGAATATGTTTATGCATATACTAAGTCTAAACGATATCGGTCGTGTAAAACTGGACGAAATGTCGTGTTAATCTTTTGGAAATTGTACCTTTTGGCGATTTTCGGCATATTTTAATTTTTTCCTCGGCAGCCAATGGTGACAAAAAAAATTGCTGCCTAAGTTAAATGGAGAATCAAGTGAGCATATATAATAATCATTTTTGTTATCATACACTTGAAATTAAGTCGAGGGGAGCAGAAGGGATGAAATTATTTTCGAAAAACCAATTTTTGGGCGCCATTTTGGCTGCAATTTTCTTAAATTGAAACTAACAAAATTACATATTTACGTGCCCACGTTTATCAGCTTTCAAGAAATGCATTAAACATCCATGTGGCACGAACGGTTCGCGCGCAGTAAAATAAAAACCGAAAAACGGTCCCCGGAAAAAGCCCGATTTCGGCCATTTTGTCGTCCTGGCGACGACACGTGGCGGAAACTTCCGGTTTTCGGATTTTTCCTCCGCATCATTTTGGATTCCCCGCACGCGTGCCAAATTTCAGCTCTCCAGCACTTCTGGAAGTGGTCGGGAATTTGTATCCATCAGTGAGTCAGTTACCTCAAGGGCTGTATATAGATAGGACTCGCTGCGCTTCGCGCGCTCGTTAAGGGGCTCCGCCCCTTAAAAACCCCGGGTCCGGCTTCGCCGTCTACATTTGTGGTTCTTCCAAAAATTTCATTTCGAATAATCTCACCTCAGCTAGGTGCCGGCTTCGCCGGCAAGGGGGTAGGGAAGCGCCCCACTCATTCCTCGGAACGGCGTAGCCGTTCCTCGTTGAGAGGCGGCTTCGCCGCCCAGGGGTTGAGTGTGCCCCCCCGGGGCTACCCCGCTTAATACTCGGAATGGCTTCGCCGTTCCTCGTCAGGGGTCGGCATAGCCGCCCAGAGGGCAAGGGCATTTTGGAACTATTTCACCGTTTTTCGTTTAAGGGGCGGCTTCGCCGCCCAAGGGTTACTGAAGCTCCCCCTCGCCTACGCCAGTTACTCCTCGGAACGGCTTCACCGTTCCTCGTTGTGGGGCGGCTTCGCCGCCTTGGGGATGATGAGCCCCCCGCGGCTGCTCCGCTTAGTCCTCATAAATGTTCCTCTCCACCGAGAGGGGTGCCCAGGGGGATTAGGGGGTTTTCATGTGTTATACATGCGGTCATCAATCGTCCACAATTATCATGTGGCGATGATTTTAAAGGGTAGTGCAATGCGGCGTAATAGTGGCGACAAGTACCCATAAAAGAAGACTTAATGGCAAGTTTTCATTTTTTGCGGGGGGTTCCAACGGAATACCGGGGGTTTTATACGTGTGAAAACCAGTGTTCACAAATCGTTCTCATAAATTGCGTGCCGATAAGTCCTAGGGGTCCCGAACAGTGGCGGAATTCTGACGATTCTTTTACCCAGTGAGGCGATTTATTACAAAACTTTTCTGGGAGGTTTCACGGGGATATCGGGGGTTTTAATAAGTAGTAGAGGCACCGGCTAAATTGTGACGAAAACTACTCGGAAAAGCGACTTTAAACTTTTTTTATTTTTTTTTCGGCGAGGTTTCAGGAGTTGATCGGGGGTTTTCTGGTATACTTTCCCGTATGGTTTACGGTGGCCCGCCCTCCACAAATATTCCGGATCTAGAGCTCAGAGGGGACGGGTAGTGCGGCATAATGTTTGCGAGAAGTTCCCAAACAGGAGACTTAATGGCACATTTAACATTTGGGGGGGATTTCAGGGGGATACCGGGGGTTTATATGTGTGTACTGTTGGCGGTCACCATCCGTTCACTTAAATTCCGTAGGGATGAGTCGTTGGGGTAAGAACCAGCGGTGGAATAGTCACGAAAAGTACCGAAAAAGTAGACTTATTGGCAAAACTTTATTTTTTGGGGGGTGTATGTGGGTTTACCGGGGGTTTGTAGGTTTTATGACTACCAAGGGTCATCAATTGTCCACATCAATTCCGTAGCGATGAGTGGTAAGGCTTGGAAAAGCGGCGGAATTGTGATGAAAAGTACCCGAAAAGGCTACTTACATGCAAATTTTAATTTTTAGGGGGTTTCAGGGGGTTTAAGGATGACCTTATCATATGGCCACATGCATTTACTATCATATCTAAGAGAAGTGTGCCCTATGACATCCATATTTCGATAGTAGTACAATAAAAAGTAAACTTCTCCCCGGAAAAAAATAGTAGTGTCCGCCATTTTTATTTTGTCGCTGTTATATCGACTGCAACATTTATTAAATTCTTACATTTTCGGAAACCATATGCATAGATGTATGTAATTGTGGAGTTTAAAAGACATCGGTCGGGAAAACATTGAAGAAATCTTGTGTCAATCTTTTGAAAATCGCAATTTTCGGTGATTTTGGGAACGTTTTTATTTTTTTCTGGAAAACCATGGACGACGAAAGAAAATTGTTACCTACATATCGTAGACGATGTTATAAGCATATATAATATTCATTTTCAGTATCCTACAACAGCTATTACGACGAGGGGAGAGGGAGTTATGAAATTTGTTTCGAAAAAAACATTTTCGGACGCCATTTGTGCGGCAATTTATATTAAAATTATCTAAGACCATTACATATTTACGTGACTACATTAATCAGCTTTCAAAACGTACATAAACTATCCGCGTGGCACACACCGTTCGCGCGCAGTAAAATAAAAACCGAAATACCGTCCCCGGGAAAGGCGCGATTTCGGCCATTTTGTCGTCCTAGCCACGACACGTGGCGGAAACTTCCGGTTTTCGGATTTTTCCTTCGGAGGTTTCCTGGTATATTTTCCCGTATGGTTTACGGTGGCCCGCCCTCATCAAATATTCCGGATCTAAATCTCAGAGGGTACGGGTAGTGCGGCATATTGTTTGCGAGAAGTTACCAAATAGGAGACATAATGGTACATTTTACACTTAGGGGGGATTTCAGGGGGATACCGGGGGTTTATATGCGTGTACTTCTGGCGGTTACCAACCGTTCACATAAATTCCGTGGGGATGAGTCGTTGGGGGCGGCTGTTTAGTCACGAAAAGTACCCAAAAAGTAGACTTTTATGAAATTTTTTATTTTTTTGGGGGGTGTATGTGGGTTTACCGGGGTTTTATAGGTTTGCACTACCAGGGGTCATCAATTGTCCACATCAATTCCGTAGCGATGAGTGTTAAGGCTTGGAAAAGCGGCGGAATTGTGACGTGAAGTACCCGAAAAAGCTACTTATGTGCAAATTTTTATTTTTTAGGGGGTTTCGGGGGGTTTAAAGATGACGAAATTATATGGTCACATTCATTTACTGTCATATCTAGCAGAAGTGTGCCCTATGACATCCATATTTCGAGAGTAATACAATACAAACCAAACCAGTCCCCGAAAAAAGTGAGTAGTGTCCGCCATTTTTATTTTTTCGCGGTGAAATCCATTGAACCATTTATTAAAAGTTCATGTTTTCTAAAAGACAATGCATAGCAGCATGTAACTACAAAGTTTGAAAGAAATCGGTCAGGTTAAAATTGGCAAAATCTTGTGTTAATCTTTTGGAAATCGTAATTTTCGGTGATTTTCGGAATATTTTAATTTTTTTCTGAGTAACCAAGGACGACGAAAGAAAATTGTTACCTATGTTTCGTAGACAATATTATGAGCATATATAGCAATCATTTTCGTTATTCAACACCTTAAATTAAGTCGAGGGGAGGGGAATGTATGAAATGTTTTTCGAAAAATCAATTTTTGGACGCCATTTTGGCAGCAATGTTCTTAAAAAGAAAACTAGAAAACTACGTTATTACGTGCCCACACTTATTAGCTTTCAAACAATACATTAACAATCCGTGTGACATAAACGGTTAGCCCGCAGTAAAATAAAAACCGAAAAACTGTTCCCGGGAAATGCGCGATTTCGGCCATTTTGTCGACCTAGCGACGACACGTGGCGGAAACTTCCGGTTTTCGGATTTTTCCTCCGGATCATTTCGGGATCCCCGCACGCCTGCCAAATTTCAGCTCTCCAGCACTTCTAGAAGTGGTCGGGAATTTGTATCCATGAGTCAGTCACCACAAGGGCTGTATATAGATGGGACTCGCTGCGCTGCGCGCGCTCGTTAAGGGGCTCCGCCCCTTAAAACCCCGGTTCCGGCTTCGCCGTCTACATTTGTGGTCGTTCGAAGAATTTTATTTCAAATAATCTCACCTAAGCTAGGGGCCGGCTTCGCCGGCCAGGGGGTAGGAAAGTGCCGCACTCCTTCCTCGGAACGGCTTCGCCGTTCCTCGTCTGGGGTCGGCATAGCCGTCCAGAGGGCGAGGGCATTTCGGAACTGTTTCACCGTTATTCGTTTAAGGGGCGGCTTCGCTGCCAAGAGGTGGGGGGAGCCCACAGCGGCTGCGCCGCTTGAACGTCGGGGCGGCATCGCCGCCCGGGGGTTATTAAAGCTCCACCTTGCCTACGCCAGTTACTCCTCGGAACGGCTTCGCCGTTCCTCGTTGTGGGGCGGCTTCGCCGCCTTGTGGTTGAGGAGCCCCCCCGCGGCTGCTCCGCTTATTCCTCATAAATGGTCTTATCCACCCAGAGGGGTGCCCAGGGGGATTCGGGGGTTTTAATGTGTTATGCATGCGATCACCAATCGTCCACAGTGATTACGTAGCGATGATTGTAAAGGGTAGTGCAATGCGGAATAATAGTAGCTACAAGAACCCATAAAAGAGGACTTAATGGCATGTTTTTCATTCTTTTGCGGGAGGTTCCCACCGGAATACCGGGGTTTTTTACTTGTGTCAAACCAGTGGTCACAAATCGTTCTCATAAATTCTGTGACGACAAGTCCTAGGGGTCCGTAACAGTGGTCTGACGATTCTTTTACCTGGAGAGGCGATTTATTAGAAATGTTTTTGGGAGGTTTCACGGGGTTACCGAGGTTTTAATAAGTGGTAGGGGCATCGGTTAAATTGTGAGGAAAACTACTCGGAAAGGCGACTATAATTTTATTTTCGGCGATGTTCAAGTAGGTTTCATATGTTTTCTGGTATTTTTCCCGTATGGTTTACGGTGGCTCGCCCTCACCAAATATTCCGGATCAAGATCTCAGAGGGGACGCGTAATTCTCGGTGCGGCGTAATGCTCGTTTTAAGTTCTCAAATAGTAGACTTAATGGCATTTCAGGGATGGGATTTCAGGGGGATACCGGGGGTTTATATGTGTGTACTCCTGGCGCTCACCATTCGTTCACATAAACTCCGTGGGGATGAGTCGTTGGGGTAAGAACCAGCAGTGGAATAGTCACGAAAATTACCCAAAAAGTACTTCGCCGTTCATCGTCTGGCGTCTGCATAGCCGCCCAGAGGGCAAGGGCATTTCGGAACTGTTTCACCGGTATTCGATTAAGGGGCGGCTTCGCCGCCAAAGGGCGGAGGGAGCCCACAGCGGCTGCGCCGCTTTAAACATCGGGGCGGCTTCGCCGCCCGGGGGTTACTGAAGCTCCCCCTCGCCTACGCCAGTTACTCCTCGGAATGGTTTCGCCGCCTTGGGAATGAAGAGCCCCCCGCGGCTGCTCCGCTTAGTCCTCATAAATGGTCTTCTCCACCGAGAGGGGTGCCCCGGGGGATTCGGGGTTTTAATGTGTTATGCATGCGGTCACCAATCCTCCACAGTGATTATGAAGGTAAAGATGATTGTAAAGGGTAGGGCAATGCGGCGTAATAGTGGTGACAAGTACCCATAAATGAAGACTTAATGGCAACTTTTTCATTTTTTTGCGGGGGGTTCCAACGGAATACCGGGGGTTTTATACTGGTGTTAAACCAATGGTCACAAATCGTTCTCATAAATTCTGTGCCCATAAGTCCTAGGGGTCTAAAATAGAGGCGGAATTCTGACGATTCTTTTACTTGGAGTGGGGATTTAAAAAAAAACATTTTGGGAGGATTCACGGGGTTATCGGGGGTTTTAATAAGTAGTAGTGGCACCGGCTAAAATGGGAGGAAAACTATTCGGAATGGCGACTTTAAAAATTTTATTTTTTTCGGCGAGGTTCCAGGAGGTGATCGGGGGTTTTCTGGTATTTTTTCCCGTATGGTTTACGGTGACCCGCCTTCACCAAACATTCTGGATCTAGAGCTCAGAGGGGACGGTTAGTGCGACGTAATCTTTGCGAGAAGTTCCCAAATAGGAGATTTAATGGCACATTTTACATTTGGGGGATTTTAGGGGGATACCGGGGGTTTATATGAGTGTACTCCTGGCGGTCACCATCCGTTCACATAAATTCTGTAGGTATTAGTCGTTGGGGTAAGAACCAGCGGTGGAATAGTCACGGAAAGTACACAAAAAGTAGACTTATATGAAAAAGTTTATTTTTTGGGGGGTGTATGTGGGTTTACCGGGGGTTTATAGGTTTGTACAGCCAGGGGTCATCAATCGTCTACATCAATTCCGTAGCGATGAGTGGTAAGGCTTGGAAATGCGGCGGAATTCTGACGAAAAGTACCCGAAAAGGCTACATATATGCAAATTTTAATTTTTTAGGGGTTTTCAGGGGGTTTAAAGATGACAACATTATATGGTCACATTCATTTACTATCATATCTAAGAGAAGTTGCCCCTATGACATCCATATTTCGAGAGTAATACAATAAAAAGTAAATCTCTCCCCGGAAAAAATTAGTAGTGCCCGCCATTTCTATCTTTTCGCGGTTATATTAATTAAATAATTTATTAAATATTTATGCTTTCTAAAAGATAATGCATAGGTGTATCTAACTATTAAATTTCAAAGAAATCGGAGAGGTAAAAGTTGACAAATCCTGTGTTCATCTTTTGGAAATCGTAATTTTTGGTGATTTTCGGAATATTTTAATTTTTTTCCGAGTAACCAAGAACGACGAAAGAAAATTGTTACCTATATTTCGTAGAGGATGTAATGAACATATATAATAATCATTTTCGTTGCCCAACTCACAAAATAAGGCCGACGGCAGTGGAAAGTATGAAATATTTTCCGAGAAATCAATTTTTGACGCCATTTTGAAAGCGTTTAACTTGGAAATTAACTTAAAAACATACATAGGTAAGAGGCAACATTTATTGGCTTTCATAATATGCATCAACGGTTCGTGTGACAGAAATGTATCGCCTGTATAACGATAAATAGTAAACGGACTCCCGGGAAAAAATGGGAAGTGTCCGCCATTTTTAATTTTTTGCTGGTTTATCGATGGCAATATTGTAAAAATGTTTAATATTTCTAATACAAAATGAATATGTTTATGCATATACTAAGTCTAAACGATATCGGTCGTGTAAAACTGGACGAAATGTCGTGTTAATCTTTTGGAAATTGTACCTTTTGGCGATTTTCGGCATATTTTAATTTTTTCCTCGGCAGCCAATGGTGACAAAAAAAATTGCTGCCTAAGTTAAATGGAGAATCAAGTGAGCATATATAATAATCATTTTTGTTATCATACACTTGAAATTAAGTCGAGGGGAGCAGAAGGGATGAAATTATTTTCGAAAAACCAATTTTTGGGCGCCATTTTGGCTGCAATTTTCTTAAATTGAAACTAACAAAATTACATATTTACGTGCCCACGTTTATCAGCTTTCAAGAAATGCATTAAACATCCATGTGGCACGAACGGTTCGCGCGCAGTAAAATAAAAACCGAAAAACGGTCCCCGGAAAAAGCCCGATTTCGGCCATTTTGTCGTCCTGGCGACGACACGTGGCGGAAACTTCCGGTTTTCGGATTTTTCCTCCGCATCATTTTGGATTCCCCGCACGCGTGCCAAATTTCAGCTCTCCAGCACTTCTGGAAGTGGTCGGGAATTTGTATCCATCAGTGAGTCAGTTACCTCAAGGGCTGTATATAGATAGGACTCGCTGCGCTGCGCGCGCTCGTTAAGGGGCTCCGCCCCTTAAAAACCCCGGGTCCGGCTTCGCCGTCTAGGTTTGTGATTCTTCGAAGAATTTTAGTTCGCATAATCTCACCTCAGCTAGTGGCCGGCTTCGCCGGCCAGGGGGTAGGGAAGCGCTCCACTCATGCCTCGGAACGGCTACGCCGTTCCTCGTTGAGAGGCGGCTTCGCTGCCCAGGGGTTGAGTGTGCCCCCCCGGGGCTACCCCGCTTTAAACTCGGAACGGCTTCGCCGTTCCTTGTCAGGGGTCGGCAAAGCCGCCCAGAGGGCAAGGGCATTTTGGAACTGTTTCACCGTCATTCGTTTAAGGGGCGGCTTCGCCGCCCAGAGGCGGAGGGAGCCCACAGCGGCTGCGCCGCTTTAACGTCAGGGCGGCTTCGCCGCCCAAGGGTTACTGAAGCTCCCCCTCGCCTACGCCAGTTACTCCTCGGAACGACTTCACCGTTCCTCGTTGTGGGGCGGCTTCGCCGCCTTGCGGATGAAGAACCCCCCGCGGCTGCTGCACGTAGTCCTCATAAATGGTCCTCTCCACCGAGAGGATGCCCAGGGGGATTCGGGGGTTTTCATGTGTTATACATGCGGTCATCAATCGTCCACAGTGATCATGTGGTGATGATTTTAAAGGGTAGTGCAATGCGGCGTAATAGTGGCGACAAGTACCCATAAAAGAAGACTTAATGGCAAGTTTTCATTTTTTTGCGGGGGTTCCAACGGAATACCGGGGGTTTTATACGTGTGAAAACCAGTGGTCACAAATCGTTCTCATAAATTCCGTGCGGATAAGTCCTAGGGGTCTGGAACAGTGGCAGTATTCTGACGATTGTTTTACCCGGATAGGCGATTTATTAGAAAAATTTTCTGGGAGGTTTCACGGGGTTATCGGGGGTTTTAATAAGCAGTAGAGGCACCAGACAGTAGTAGAGTAAATTGTGACGAAAACTACTCGGAAAAGCGCATTTAACATTTTTTTAATTTTTTTTCGGCGAGCTTCCTAGGAGGTGATCGGTGGTTTTCTGATATATTTTCCCGTTTTATTTACGGTGGCCCGCCCTCATCAAATATTCCGGATCTAAAGCTCAGAGGGGACGGGTAGTGCGGCGTAATGTTTGCGAGAAGTTCCCAAATAGGAGACTTAATGGCACATTTTACATTTGGGGGGATTTCAGGGGGATACCGGGGGTTTATATGTGTGTACTCCTGGCGGTCACCATCCGTTCACTTGAATTCCGTAGGGATGAGTCGCTGGGGTAAGAACCAGCGGTGTAAAGTCACGAAAAATACCGAAAAAGTAGACTTATATACAAAATTTTATTTTTTGGGGGTTGTAGGTGGGTTTACCGGGGGTTTATAGGTTTTTACTACCAGGGGTCATTAATTGTCCACATCAATTCCGTAGCGATGAGTGGTAAGGCTAGAAAAGCGGTGGAATTGTGATGAAAAGTACCCAAAAAGGCTACTTACATTCAAATTTTAATTTTTTAGGGTTTTCAGGGGGCTTAAATATGACCTTATCATATGGTCACATGCATTTACTATCATGTATAAGAGAAGTTTCCCGTATGACATCCATATTTCGATAGTAGTACAATAAAAAGTAAACCTCTTCCCGGAAAAAAATAGTATTGTCCGCCATTTTTATTTTTCCGCAGTTATATCGACTGCAACACATATTAAGTTCTTATATTTTCGGAAACCATATGCATAGATGTATGTAATTGTGGAGTTTGAAAGACATCGGTCGGGAATACATTGAAGAAATCTTGTGTCAATCTTTTGAAAATCGTAATTTTCGGTGATTTTGGGAACGTTTTTATTTTTCTGGAAAACCATGGACGCCGAAAGAAAATTCTTACCTATATATCGTAGACGATTTTATGAGCATATATAATAATCATTTTCAGTATCCTACACCTGCAATTACGACGATGGGAGAGGGAGTTATGAAATTTGTTTCGAAAAAGCATTTTCGGACGCCATTTGTGCAGCAATTTACTTTAAAATTATCTAAATCCATTGCATAATTACGTGACTACATTCATCAGCTTTCAAAACGTACATAAACTATCCGCGTGGCACACACCGTTCACGCGCAGTAAAATAAAAACGGAAATACCGTCCCCGGAAAAGGCGCGATTTCGGCCATTTTGTCGTCCTAGCCACGACACGTGGCGGAAACTTCTAGTTTTCGGATTTTTCCTCCGGAAGTTTCTGGTATATTTTCCCGTATGGTTTGCGGTGGCCCGCCCTCATCAGATATTCCGGATCTAGAGCTCAGAGTGTACGGGTAGTGCGGCGTATTGTTTACTAGAAGTTCCCAAATAGGAGACTTTTATGAAATTTTTTATTTTTTGGGGGGTGTATGTGGGTTTACCGGGGAGTTATAGCTTTGTACTGCCAGGGGTCATCAATCGTCCACATTAATTCCGTAGCGATGAGTGGTAATTCTTGGGAAAGCGGCGGAATCGTGACGTAAAGTACCCGAAAAGGCTACTTATGTGCAAATTTTAATTTTTTAGGCGGTTTCGGGGGGTTTAAAGATGACGATACTATATGGTCACATTCATTTACTTTCATATCTAACAGAAGTGAGCCCTCTGACATCCATATTTCGAGAGTAATACAATAAAAAGCAAACCAGTCCCCGAAAAAAGTGAGTAGCGCCCGCCATTTTTATTTTTTCGCGGTTAAATGCGTTGAATTATTTATTAAAAATTCATGTTTTCTGAAAGACAATGCAAAGTTGTATGTAACTACAAAGTTTGAAAGAAATCGGTAAGGTTAAAGTTGACAAAATCTTGTGTTAATCTTTTGGAAATCGTAATTTTCGGTGATTTTCGAAATATTTTATTTTTTTTCTGAGTAACCAAGGACGACGAAAGAAAATTGTTGCCAACATTTCGTAGACAATGTTATAAGAATATATAATAATCATTTTCGTTACCCTACACCTTAAATTAACTCGAATGGAGCGGAAGTTATGAAATTTTATTCGAAAAATCAATTTTTGGACGCCATTTTGGCTGCAATTTTCTCAAACGGAAACTAATTAATTTACTTTATTACGTGCATACGTTCATCAGCTTTCAAAAAAAGCATTAACGACCCGTGTGTCACGCATAATTAGCGCGCAGTAAAATAAAAACCAAAAGACGGTACCCGGAAAAAGCCCGATTTCGGCCATTTTGTCGTCCTAGCGACGACACGTGGGGGAAACTTCCGGTTTTCGGATTTTTCCTCCGGATCATTTCGGGTTCCCCGCACGCGTGCCAAATTACAGCTCTCCAGCACGTCTGGAAGTGGTCGGGAATTTGTATCCATCAGTGAGTCAGTTACCTCAAGGGCTGTATATAGATAGGACTCGCTGCGCTGCGCGCGCTCGTTAAGGGGCTCCGCCCCTTAAAAACCCCGGGTCCGGCTTCGCCGTCTAGATTTGTGATTCTTCGAAGAATTTTAGTTCGCATAATCTCACCTCAGCTAGTGGCCGGCTTCGCCGGCCAGGGGGTAGGGAAGCGCTCCACTCATGCCTCGGAACGGCTACGCCGTTCCTCGTTGAGACGCGGCTTCGCTGCCCAGGGGTTGAGTGTGCCCCCCCGGGGCTACCCCGCTTTATACTCGGAACGGCTTCGCCGTTCCTTGTCAGGGGTCGGCAAAGCCGCCCAGAGGGCAAGGGCATTTTGGAACTGTTTCACCGTCATTCGTTTAAGGGGCGGCTTCGCCGCCCAGAGGCGGAGGGAGCCCACAGCGGATGCGCCGCTTTAACGTCAGGGCGGCTTCGCCGCCCAAGGGTTACTGAAGCTCCCCCTCGCCTACGCCAGTTACTCCTCGGAACGACTTCACCGTTCCTCGTTGTGGGGCGGCTTCGCCGCCTTGCGGATGAAGAACCCCCCGCGGCTGCTGCACGTAGTCCTCATAAATGGTCCTCTCCACCGAGAGGATGCCCAGGGGGATTCGGGGGTTTTCATGTGTTATACATGCGGTCATCAATCGTCCACAGTGATCATGTGGCGATGATTTTAAAGGGTAGTGCAATGCGGCGTAATAGTGGCGACAAGTACCCATAAAAGAAGACTTAATGGCAAGTTTTCATTTTTTTGCGGGGGTTCCAACGGAATACCGGGGGTTTTATACGTGTGAAAACCAGTGGTCACAAATCGTTCTCATAAATTCCGTGCGGATAAGTCCTAGGGGTCTGGAACAGTGGCAGTATTCTGACGATTGTTTTACCCGGATAGGCGATTTATTAGAAAAATTTTCTGGGAGGTTTCACGGGGTTATCGGGGGTTTTAATAAGCAGTAGAGGCACCAGACAGTAGTAGAGTAAATTGTGACGAAAACTACTCGGAAAAGCGCATTTAACATTTTTTTAATTTTTTTTCGGCGAGCTTCCTAGGAGGTGATCGGTGGTTTTCTGATATATTTTCCCGTTTTATTTACGGTGGCCCGCCCTCATCAAATATTCCGGATCTAAAGCTCAGAGGGGACGGGTAGTGCGGCGTAATGTTTGCGAGAAGTTCCCAAATAGGAGACTTAATGGCACATTTTACATTTGGGGGGATTTCAGGGGGATACCGGGGGTTTATATGTGTGTACTCCTGGCGGTCACCATCCGTTCACTTGAATTCCGTAGGGATGAGTCGCTGGGGTAAGAACCAGCGGTGTAAAGTCACGAAAAATACCGAAAAAGTAGACTTATATACAAAATTTTATTTTTTGGGGGTTGTAGGTGGGTTTACCGGGGGTTTATAGGTTTTTACTACCAGGGGTCATTAATTGTCCACATCAATTCCGTAGCGATGAGTGGTAAGGCTAGAAAAGCGGTGGAATTGTGATGAAAAGTACCCAAAAAGGCTACTTACATTCAAATTTTAATTTTTTAGGGTTTTCAGGGGGCTTAAATATGGCCTTATCATATGGTCACATGCATTTACTATCATGTATAAGAGAAGTTTCCCGTATGACATCCATATTTCGATAGTAGTACAATAAAAAGTAAACCTCTTCCCGGAAAAAATTAGTATTGTCCGCCATTTTTATTTTTCCGCAGTTATATCGACTGCAACACATATTAAGTTCTTATATTTTCGGAAACCATATGCATAGATGTATGTAATTGTGGAGTTTGAAAGACATCGGTCGGGAAAACATTGAAGAAATCTTGTGTCAATCTTTTGAAAATCGTAATTTTCGGTGATTTTGGGAACGTTTTTATTTTTCTGGAAAACCATGGACGCCGAAAGAAAATTCTTACCTATATATCGTAGACGATTTTATGAGCATATATAATAATCATTTTCAGTATCCTACACCTGCAATTACGACGATGGGAGAGGGAGTTATGAAATTTGTTTCGAAAAAGCATTTTCGGACGCCATTTGTGCAGCAATTTACTTTAAAATTATCTAAATCCATTGCATAATTACGTGACTACATTCATCAGCTTTCAAAACGTACATAAACTATCCGCGTGGCACACACCGTTCACGCGCAGTAAAATAAAAACGGAAATACCGTCCCCGGAAAAGGCGCGATTTCGGCCATTTTGTCGTCCTAGCCACGACACGTGGCGGAAACTTCTAGTTTTCGGATTTTTCCTCCGGAAGTTTCTGGTATATTTTCCCGTATGGTTTGCGGTGGCCCGCCCTCATCAGATATTCCGGATCTAGAGCTCAGAGTGTACGGGTAGTGCGGCGTATTGTTTACTAGAAGTTCCCAAATAGGAGACTTTTATGAAATTTTTTATTTTTTGGGGGGTGTATGTGGGTTTACCGGGGAGTTATAGCTTTGTACTGCCAGGGGTCATCAATCGTCCACATTAATTCCGTAGCGATGAGTGGTAATTCTTGGGAAAGCGGCGGAATCGTGACGTAAAGTACCCGAAAAGGCTACTTATGTGCAAATTTTAATTTTTTAGGCGGTTTCGGGGGGTTTAAAGATGACGATACTATATGGTCACATTCATTTACTTTCATATCTAACAGAAGTGAGCCCTATGACATCCATATTTCGAGAGTAATACAATAAAAAGCAAACCAGTCCCCGAAAAAAGTGAGTAGCGCCCGCCATTTTTATTTTTTCGCGGTTAAATGCGTTGAATTATTTATTAAAAATTCATGTTTTCTGAAAGAAAATGCAAAGTTGTATGTAACTACAAAGTTTGAAAGAAATCGGTAAGGTTAAAGTTGACATAATCTTGTGTTAATCTTTTGGAAATCGTAATTTTCGGTGATTTTCGAAATATTTTATTTTTTTTCTGAGTAACCAAGGACGACGAAAGAAAATTGTTGCCTACATTTCGTAGACAATGTTATAAGAATATATAATAATCATTTTCGTTACCCTACACCTTAAATTAAGTCGAATGGAGCGGAAGTTATGAAATTTTATTCGAAAAATCAATTTTTGGACGCCATTTTGGCTGCAATTTTCTCAAACGGAAACTAATTAATTTACTTTATTACGTGCATACGTTCATCAGCTTTCAAAAAAAGCATTAACGACCCGTGTGTCACGCATAATTAGCGCGCAGTAAAATAAAAACCAAAAGACGGTACCCGGAAAAAGCCCGATTTCGGCCATTTTGTCGTCCTAGCGACGACACGTGGGGGAAACTTCCGGTTTTCGGATTTTTCCTCCGGATCATTTCGGGTTCCCCGCACGCGTGCCAAATTACAGCTCTCCAGCACGTCTGGAAGTGGTCGGGAATTTGTATCCATCAGTGAGTCAGTTACCTCAAGGGCTGTATATAGATAGGACTCGCACGCTCCGCGCGCTCGTTAAGGGGCTCCGCCCCTTAAAAACCCCAGTTCCGGCTTCGCCGTCTACATTTGTGTTCGCTCGAAGACTTTTTAAGTTCGAATAATCTCACCTCAGCTAGGGGCCGGCTTCGCCGGCCAGGTGGTAGGGAGGCGCCCCACTCATTCCTCGGAACGGCTTCGCCGTTCCTCGCTGAAGGGTGGCTTCGCCGCCCAGGGGTTCAGTGTGTCCTCCCGGGGCTTCCCCGCTTAATACTCGGAACGGCTTCGCCGTTCCTCGTCTAAGGTCGCCATAGCCGCCCAGAGGGCGAAGGCATTTCGAAGCTGTTTCACCGTTTTTCGTTTGAGGGGCGGCTTCGCCGCCCAGAGATGGGGGGAGACCACAGCTTCTGCGCCGCTTGAACATCGGGGCGGCTTCGCCGCCCGAGGGTTACTGAAGCTCCTCCTCGCCTACGCCAGTTACTTCTCGGAACGGCTTCGCCGTTCCTCGTTCTGGGGCGGCTTCGCCGCCTTGGGGTTGAGGATTTTTTTGGTGATGTTCCAGGAGGTGATCGGGGGTTTTCTGGTATTTTTCCCGTATGGTTTACGGTGGCTCGCCCTCACCAAATATTCCGGTCCTAGAGCTCAGAGGGGACGGGAAGTGCGGCGTAATGTTTGAGAGAAGTTCCCAAATGGGAGACTTAATGGCACATTTTACATTTGGGGGGTATTTCAGGGGGATTCCGGGGGTTTATGTGTGTATTCCAGGTGGTCACCATCCGTTCAAATAATTTCCGTGGGGATGAATCGTTGGGGGCGGTGGTATACTCACGAAAAGTTCCCAATAAGTAGAGTAATATGCAAAATTTTATTTTTAGGGGGGTGTGTGTGGGTTTACCGGGGGTTTATAGGTTTGTCCTACCAGGGGTCATCAGTCGTCGACATCAATACCGTAGTGATGAGTGGCAAGGCTTGGGATAGTGGCGGAATCGTGACGAAAAATACACGAAGAGGCTACTTATATGCAAATTTTAATTTTTAGAGGGTTTCGGGGGGTTTAAATATGACGATACCATGTGGTCACATTCATTTGCTGTCATATCTAACAGTAGTGTGCCCTATGAACTCCATATTTCAGGAGTAATACAAAAAAAAGGAAACCAGTCCCCGAAAAAGTGAGTAGTGCCCGCCATTTTTATTTTTTCGCGTTTAAATCCATTAAATCATTTACTAGATGTTTATGTTTTCTGAAAGACAATGCGTAGTTGTATGTAACTACAAAGTTTGAAAGAAATTAGTCGGGTAAAAATTGACAAAACCTTGTGTTAATCTTTTGGAAATCGTAATTTTCGGTGATTTTTGGAATACTTTAATTTTTTTCTGAGTAACCAAGCACGATGAAAGAAAATTGTTACCTACATTTCGTAGACGAAGTGATGAGCATATATAATAATCATTTTCGTTATCCAACACCTTAAATTAAGTCGAGGGGAGGGGAAAGTTTGAAATTATTTTCGAAAAATCAATTTTTGGACGCCATTGTAGCTGTAACTTTCTCAAATGGAAACTAATAAATTTACCTAATTACGTGCCTACGTTCATCAGCTTTCAAAAAATGCATTAACGACTCGTGTGGCACGCACGGTTCGCGCGCAGTAAAATAAAAACCGAAAGACGGTCACCGGAAAAAGCGCGATTTCGGCCATTTTGTCGTCCTAGCGACGACACGTGGCGGAAACTTCCGGTTTTCGGATTTTTCCTCCGGATCATTTCGGAATCCCCGCACGCCTGCCAAATTTCAGCTCTCCAGCACTTCTAGAAGTGGTCGGGAATTTGTATCCATGAGTCAGTCACCACAAGGGCTGTATATAGGTAGGACTCGCTGCGCTTCGCGCGCTCGTTAAGGGGCTCCGCCCCTTAAAAACCCCGGGTCCGGCTTCGCCGTCTACATTTGTGGTTCTTCCAAAAATTTTATTTCGAATAATCTCACCTCAGCTAGGGGCCGGCTTCGCCGGCAAGGGGGTAGGGAAGCGCCCCACTCATTCCTCGGAACGGCGTAGCCGTTCCTCGTTGAGAGGCGGCTTCGCCGCCCAGGGGTTGAGTGTGCCCCCCCAGGGCTACCCCGCTTAATACTCGGAATGGCTTCGCCGTTCCTCGTCAGGGGTCGGCATAGCCGCCCAGAGGGCAAGGGCATTTTGGAACTATTTCACCGTTTTTCGTTTAAGGGGCGGCTTCGCCGCCCAAGGGTTACTGAAGCTCCCCCTCGCCTACGCCAGTTACTCCTCGGAACGGCTTCACCGTTCCTCGTTGTGGGGCGGTTTCGCCGCCTTGGGGATGATGAGCCCCCCGCGGCTGCTCCGCTTAGTCCTCATAAATGTTCCTCTCCACCGAGAGGGGTGCCCAGGGGGATTAGGGGGTTTTCATGTGTTATACATGCGGTCATCAATCGTCCACAATTATCATGTGGCGATGATTTTAAAGGGTAGTGCAATGCGGCGTAATAGTGGCGACAAGTACCCATAAAAGAAGACTTAATGGCAAGTTTTCATTTTTTGCGGGGGGTTCCAACGGAATACCGGGGGTTTTATACGTGTGAAAACCAGTGTTCACAAATCGTTCTCATAAATTGCGTGCCGATAAGTCCTAGGGCTCCCGAACAGTGGCGGAATTCTGACGATTCTTTTACCCAGTGAGGCGATTTATTACAAAACTTTTCTGGGAGGTTTCACGGGGATATCGGGGGTTTTAATAAGTAGTAGAGGCACCGGCTAAATTGTGACGAAAACTACTCGGAAAAGCGACTTTAAACTTTTTTTATTTTTTTTTCGGCGAGGTTTCAGGAGTTGATCGGGGGTTTTCTGGTATACTTTCCCGTATGGTTTACGGTGGCCCGCCCTTCACAAATATTCCGGATCTAGAGCTCAGAGGGGACGGGTAGTGCGGCATAATGTTTGCGAGAAGTTCCCAAACAGGAGACACAATGGCACATTTAACATTTGGGGGGGATTTCAGGGGGATACCGGGGGTTTATATGTGTGTACTGTTGGCGGTCACCATCCGTTCACTTAAATTCCGTAGGGATGAGTCGTTGGGGTAAGAACCAGCGGTGGAATAGTCACGAAAAGTACCGAAAAAGTAGACTTATTGGCAAAACTTTATTTTTTGGGGGGTGTATGTGGGTTTACCGGGGGTTTGTAGGTTTTATGACTACCAAGGGTCATCAATTGTCCACATCAATTCCGTAGCGATGAGTGGTAAGGCTTGGAAAAGCGGCGGAATTGTGATGAAAAGTACCCGAAAAGGCTACTTACATGCAAATTTTAATTTTTAGGGGGTTTCAGGGGGTTTAAGGATGACCTTATCATATGGCCACATGCATTTACTATCATATCTAAGAGAAGTGTGCCCTATGACATCCATATTTCGATAGTAGTACAATAAAAAGTAAACTTCTCCCCGGAAAAAAATAGTAGTGTCCGCCATTTTTATTTTGTCGCTGTTATATCGACTGCAACATTTATTAAATTCTTACATTTTCGGAAACCATATGCATAGATGTATGTAATTGTGGAGTTTAAAAGACATCGGTCGGGAAAACATTGAAGAAATCTTGTGTCAATCTTTTGAAAATCGCAATTTTCGGTGATTTTGGGAACGTTTTTATTTTTTTCTGGAAAACCATGGACGACGAAAGAAAATTGTTACCTACATATCGTAGACGATGTTATAAGCATATATAATATTCATTTTCAGTATCCTACAACAGCTATTACGACGAGGGGAGAGGGAGTTATGAAATTTGTTTAGAAAAAAACATTTTCGGACGCCATTTGTGCGGCAATTTATATTAAAATTATCTAAGACCATTACATATTTACGTGACTACATTAATCAGCTTTCAAATCGTACATAAACTATCCGCGTGGCACACACCGTTCGCGCGCAGTAAAATAAAAACCGAAATACCGTCCCCGGGAAAGGCGCGATTTCGGCCATTTTGTCGTCCTAGCCACGACACGTGGCGGAAACTTCCGGTTTTCGGATTTTTCCTTCGGAGGTTTCCTGGTATATTTTCCCGTATGGTTTACGGTGGCCCGCCCTCATCAAATATTCCGGATCTAAATCTCAGAGGGTACGGGTAGTGCGGCGTATTGTTTGCGAGAAGTTACCAAATAGGAGACATAATGGTACATTTTACACTTAGGGGGGATTTCAGGGGGATACCGGGGGTTTATATGCGTGTACTCCTGGCGGTTACCAACCGTTCACATAAATTCCGTGGGGATGAGTCGTTGGGGGCGGCTGTTTAGTCACGAAAAGTACCCAAAAAGTAGACTTTTATGAAATTTTTTATTTTTTTGGGGGGTGTATGTGGGTTTACCGGGGGTTTATAGGTTTGCACTACCAGGGGTCATCAATTGTCCACATCAATTCCGTAGCGATGAGTGTTAAGGCTTGGAAAAGCGGCGGAATTGTGACGTGAAGTACCCGAAAAAGCTACTTATGTGCAAATTTTTATTTTTTAGGGGGTTTCGGGGGGTTTAAAGATGACGAAATTATATGGTCACATTCATTTACTGTCATATCTAGCAGAAGTGTGCCCTATGACATCCATATTTCGAGAGTAATACAATACAAACCAAACCAGTCCCCGAAAAAAGTGAGTAGTGTCCGCCATTTTTATTTTTTCGCGGTGAAATCCATTGAACCATTTATTAAAAGTTCATGTTTTCTAAAAGACAATGCATAGCAGCATGTAACTACAAAGTTTGAAAGAAATCGGTCAGGTTAAAATTGGCAAAATCTTGTGTTAATCTTTTGGAAATCGTAATTTTCGGTGATTTTCGGAATATTTTAATTTTTTTCTGAGTAACCAAGGACGACGAAAGAAAATTGTTACCTATGTTTCGTAGACAATATTATGAGCATATATAGTAATCATTTTCGTTATTCAACACCTTAAATTAAGTCGAGGGGAGGGGAATGTATGAAATGTTTTTCGAAAAATCAATTTTTGGACGCCATTTTGGCAGCAATTTTCTTAAAAAGAAAACTAGAAAATTACGTTATTACGTGCCCACACTTATTAGCTTTCAAACAATGCATTAACAATCCGTGTGACATAAACGGTTAGCCCGCAGTAAAATAAAAACCGAAAAACTGTTCCCGGGAAATGCGCGATTTCGGCCATTTTGTCGACCTAGCGACGACACGTGGCGGAAACTTCCGGTTTTCGGATTTTTCCTCCGGATCATTTCGGGATCCCCGCACGCCTGCCAAATTTCAGCTCTCCAGCACTTCTAGAAGTGGTCGGGAATTTGTATCCATGAGTCAGTCACCACAAGGGCTGTATATAGATGGGACTCGCTGCGCTGCGCGCGCTCGTTAAGGGGCTCCGCCCCTTAAAACCCCGGTTCCGGCTTCGCCGTCTACATTTGTGGTCGTTCGAAGAATTTTATTTCAAATAATCTCACCTAAGCTAGGGGTCTAGGCTTCGAACGACCACAAATGTAGACGGCGAAGCCGGAACCGGGGTTTTAAGGGGCGGAGCCCCTTAACGAGCGCGCGCAGCGCAGCGAGTTGTTCACTATGCACATAAAAGAAACTGCCTTAAATTGTACTGACCTGTATTTTTATAGCGTGTACACTCTTCTGCACGTTCATGCACGAACGATCATTTATATTTAATGAACTTATACAATATACACTGTAGATTTTTATTTTCAATTTTAATATTTTTAAAACAAAAAGAAATTAACAGTCTATATATTAACAACATATTAACAAAGCGTATATATTAATCTCTATTAACAGTCCACAAAATAATACGCACTGTATAGAAAAAGTACATATTTACAGTATAGAACTAGAAGTAGACAGATGCCAGTATTCAGTATGTAAAAGTATAGCGGTGACGCAACCTATACCATTGTATACACTATACTCGCTGCGCTGCGCGCGCTCGTTAAGGGGCTCCGCCCCTTAAAACCCCGGTTCCGGCTTCGCCGTCTACATTTGTGGTCGTTCGAAGAATTTTATTTCAAATAATCTCACCTAAGCTAGGGGCCGGCTTCGCCGGCCAGGGGGTAGGAAAGTGCCGCACTCCTTCCTCGGAACGGCTTCGCCGTTCCTCGTCTGGGGTCGGCATAGCCGTCCAGAGGGCGAGGGCATTTCGGAACTGTTTCACCGTTATTCGTTTAAGGGGCGGCTTCGCTGCCAAGAGGTGGGGGGAGCCCACAGCGGCTGCGCCGCTTGAACGTCGGGGCGGCATCGCCGCCCGGGGGTTATTAAAGCTCCACCTTGCCTACGCCAGTTACTCCTCGGAACGGCTTCGCCGTTCCTCGTTGTGGGGCGGCTTCGCCGCCTTGTGGTTGAGGAGCCCCCCCGCGGCTGCTCCGCTTATTCCTCATAAATGGTCTTATCCACCCAGAGGGGTGCCCAGGGGGATTCGGGGGTTTTAATGTGTTATGCATGCGATCACCAATCGTCCACAGTGATTACGTAGCGATGATTGTAAAGGGTAGTGCAATGCGGAATAATAGTAGCTACAAGAACCCATAAAAGAGGACTTAATGGCATGTTTTTCATTCTTTTGCGGGAGGTTCCCACCGGAATACCGGGGTTTTTTACTTGTGTCAAACCAGTGGTCACAAATCGTTCTCATAAATTCTGTGACGACAAGTCCTAGGGGTCCGTAACAGTGGTCTGACGATTCTTTTACCTGGAGAGGCGATTTATTAGAAATGTTTTTGGGAGGTTTCACGGGGTTACCGAGGTTTTAATAAGTGGTAGGGGCATCGGTTAAATTGTGAGGAAAACTACTCGGAAAGGCGACTATAATTTTATTTTCGGCGATGTTCAAGTAGGTTTCATATGTTTTCTGGTATTTTTCCCGTATGGTTTACGGTGGCTCGCCCTCACCAAATATTCCGGATCAAGATCTCAGAGGGGACGCGTAATTCTCGGTGCGGCGTAATGCTCGTTTTAAGTTCTCAAATAGTAGACTTAATGGCATTTCAGGGATGGGATTTCAGGGGGATACCGGGGGTTTATATGTGTGTACTCCTGGCGCTCACCATTCGTTCACATAAACTCCGTGGGGATGAGTCGTTGGGGTAAGAACCAGCAGTGGAATAGTCACGAAAATTACCCAAAAAGTACTTCGCCGTTCATCGTCTGGCGTCTGCATAGCCGCCCAGAGGGCAAGGGCATTTCGGAACTGTTTCACCGGTATTCGATTAAGGGGCGGCTTCGCCGCCAAAGGGCGGAGGGAGCCCACAGCGGCTGCGCCGCTTTAAACATCGGGGCGGCTTCGCCGCCCGGGGGTTACTGAAGCTCCCCCTCGCCTACGCCAGTTACTCCTCGGAATGGTTTCGCCGCCTTGGGAATGAAGAGCCCCCCGCGGCTGCTCCGCTTAGTCCTCATAAATGGTCTTCTCCACCGAGAGGGGTGCCCCGGGGGATTCGGGGTTTTAATGTGTTATGCATGCGGTCACCAATCCTCCACAGTGATTATGAAGGTAAAGATGATTGTAAAGGGTAGGGCAATGCGGCGTAATAGTGGTGACAAGTACCCATAAATGAAGACTTAATGGCAACTTTTTCATTTTTTTGCGGGGGGTTCCAACGGAATACCGGGGGTTTTATACTGGTGTTAAACCAATGGTCACAAATCGTTCTCATAAATTCTGTGCCCATAAGTCCTAGGGGTCTAAAATAGAGGCGGAATTCTGACGATTCTTTTACTTGGAGAGGGGATTTAAAAAAAAACATTTTGGGAGGATTCACGGGGTTATCGGGGGTTTTAATAAGTAGTAGTGGCACCGGCTAAAATGGGAGGAAAACTATTCGGAATGGCGACTTTAAAAATTTTATTTTTTTCGGCGAGGTTCCAGGAGGTGATCGGGGGTTTTCTGGTATTTTTTCCCGTATGGTTTACGGTGACCCGCCTTCACCAAACATTCTGGATCTAGAGCTCAGAGGGGACGGTTAGTGCGACGTAATCTTTGCGAGAAGTTCCCAAATAGGAGATTTAATGGCACATTTTACATTTGGGGGATTTTAGGGGGATACCGGGGGTTTATATGAGTGTACTCCTGGCGGTCACCATCCGTTCACATAAATTCTGTAGGTATTAGTCGTTGGGGTAAGAACCAGCGGTGGAATAGTCACGGAAAGTACACAAAAAGTAGACTTATATGAAAAAGTTTATTTTTTGGGGGGTGTATGTGGGTTTACCGGGGGTTTATAGGTTTGTACAGCCAGGGGTCATCAATCGTCTACATCAATTCCGTAGCGATGAGTGGTAAGGCTTGGAAATGCGGCGGAATTCTGACGAAAAGTACCCGAAAAGGCTACATATATGCAAATTTTAATTTTTTAGGGGTTTTCAGGGGGTTTAAAGATGACAACATTATATGGTCACATTCATTTACTATCATATCTAAGAGAAGTTGCCCCTATGACATCCATATTTCGAGAGTAATACAATAAAAAGTAAATCTCTCCCCGGAAAAAATTAGTAGTGCCCGCCATTTCTATCTTTTCGCGGTTATATTAATTAAATAATTTATTAAATATTTATGCTTTCTAAAAGATAATGCATAGGTGTATCTAACTATTAAATTTCAAAGAAATCGGAGAGGTAAAAGTTGACAAATCCTGTGTTCATCTTTTGGAAATCGTAATTTTTGGTGATTTTCGGAATATTTTAATTTTTTTCCGAGTAACCAAGAACGACGAAAGAAAATTGTTACCTATATTTCGTAGAGGATGTAATGAACATATATAATAATCATTTTCGTTGCCCAACTCACAAAATAAGGCCGACGGCAGTGGAAAGTATGAAATATTTTCCGAGAAATCAATTTTTGACGCCATTTTGAAAGCGTTTAACTTGGAAATTAACTTAAAAACATACATAGGTAAGAGGCAACATTTATTGGCTTTCATAATATGCATCAACGGTTCGTGTGACAGAAATGTATCGCCTGTATAACGATAAATAGTAAACGGACTCCCGGGAAAAAATGGGAAGTGTCCGCCATTTTTAATTTTTTGCTGGTTTATCGATGGCAATATTGTAAAAATGTTTAATATTTCTAATACAAAATGAATATGTTTATGCATATACTAAGTCTAAACGATATCGGTCGTGTAAAACTGGACGAAATGTCGTGTTAATCTTTTGGAAATTGTACCTTTTGGCGATTTTCGGCATATTTTAATTTTTTCCTCGGCAGCCAATGGTGACAAAAAAAATTGCTGCCTAAGTTAAATGGAGAATCAAGTGAGCATATATAATAATCATTTTTGTTATCATACACTTGAAATTAAGTCGAGGGGAGCAGAAGGGATGAAATTATTTTCGAAAAACCAATTTTTGGGCGCCATTTTGGCTGCAATTTTCTTAAATTGAAACTAACAAAATTACATATTTACGTGCCCACGTTTATCAGCTTTCAAGAAATGCATTAAACATCCATGTGGCACGAACGGTTCGCGCGCAGTAAAATAAAAACCGAAAAACGGTCCCCGGAAAAAGCCCGATTTCGGCCATTTTGTCGTCCTGGCGACGACACGTGGCGGAAACTTCCGGTTTTCGGATTTTTCCTCCGCATCATTTTGGATTCCCCGCACGCGTGCCAAATTTCAGCTCTCCAGCACTTCTGGAAGTGGTCGGGAATTTGTATCCATCAGTGAGTCAGTTACCTCAAGGGCTGTATATAGATAGGACTCGCTGCGCTGCGCGCGCTCGTTAAGGGGCTCCGCCCCTTAAAACCCCGGTTCCGGCTTCGCCGTCTACATTTGTGGTCGTTCGAAGAATTTTATTTCAAATAATCTCACCTAAGCTAGGGGCCGGCTTCGCCGGCCAGGGGGTAGGAAAGTGCCGCACTCCTTCCTCGGAACGGCTTCGCCGTTCCTCGTCTGGGGTCGGCATAGCCGTCCAGAGGGCGAGGGCATTTCGGAACTGTTTCACCGTTATTCGTTTAAGGGGCGGCTTCGCTGCCAAGAGGTGGGGGGAGCCCACAGCGGCTGCGCCGCTTGAACGTCGGGGCGGCATCGCCGCCCGGGGGTTATTAAAGCTCCACCTTGCCTACGCCAGTTACTCCTCGGAACGGCTTCGCCGTTCCTCGTTGTGGGGCGGCTTCGCCGCCTTGTGGTTGAGGAGCCCCCCCGCGGCTGCTCCGCTTATTCCTCATAAATGGTCTTATCCACCCAGAGGGGTGCCCAGGGGGATTCGGGGGTTTTAATGTGTTATGCATGCGATCACCAATCGTCCACAGTGATTACGTAGCGATGATTGTAAAGGGTAGTGCAATGCGGAATAATAGTAGCTACAAGAACCCATAAAAGAGGACTTAATGGCATGTTTTTCATTCTTTTGCGGGAGGTTCCCACCGGAATACCGGGGTTTTTTACTTGTGTCAAACCAGTGGTCACAAATCGTTCTCATAAATTCTGTGACGACAAGTCCTAGGGGTCCGTAACAGTGGTCTGACGATTCTTTTACCTGGAGAGGCGATTTATTAGAAATGTTTTTGGGAGGTTTCACGGGGTTACCGAGGTTTTAATAAGTGGTAGGGGCATCGGTTAAATTGTGAGGAAAACTACTCGGAAAGGCGACTATAATTTTATTTTCGGCGATGTTCAAGTAGGTTTCATATGTTTTCTGGTATTTTTCCCGTATGGTTTACGGTGGCTCGCCCTCACCAAATATTCCGGATCAAGATCTCAGAGGGGACGCGTAATTCTCGGTGCGGCGTAATGCTCGTTTTAAGTTCTCAAATAGTAGACTTAATGGCATTTCAGGGATGGGATTTCAGGGGGATACCGGGGGTTTATATGTGTGTACTCCTGGCGCTCACCATTCGTTCACATAAACTCCGTGGGGATGAGTCGTTGGGGTAAGAACCAGCAGTGGAATAGTCACGAAAATTACCCAAAAAGTACTTCGCCGTTCATCGTCTGGCGTCTGCATAGCCGCCCAGAGGGCAAGGGCATTTCGGAACTGTTTCACCGGTATTCGATTAAGGGGCGGCTTCGCCGCCAAAGGGCGGAGGGAGCCCACAGCGGCTGCGCCGCTTTAAACATCGGGGCGGCTTCGCCGCCCGGGGGTTACTGAAGCTCCCCCTCGCCTACGCCAGTTACTCCTCGGAATGGTTTCGCCGCCTTGGGAATGAAGAGCCCCCCGCGGCTGCTCCGCTTAGTCCTCATAAATGGTCTTCTCCACCGAGAGGGGTGCCCCGGGGGATTCGGGGTTTTAATGTGTTATGCATGCGGTCACCAATCCTCCACAGTGATTATGAAGGTAAAGATGATTGTAAAGGGTAGGGCAATGCGGCGTAATAGTGGTGACAAGTACCCATAAATGAAGACTTAATGGCAACTTTTTCATTTTTTTGCGGGGGGTTCCAACGGAATACCGGGGGTTTTATACTGGTGTTAAACCAATGGTCACAAATCGTTCTCATAAATTCTGTGCCCATAAGTCCTAGGGGTCTAAAATAGAGGCGGAATTCTGACGATTCTTTTACTTGGAGAGGGGATTTAAAAAAAAACATTTTGGGAGGATTCACGGGGTTATCGGGGGTTTTAATAAGTAGTAGTGGCACCGGCTAAAATGGGAGGAAAACTATTCGGAATGGCGACTTTAAAAATTTTATTTTTTTCGGCGAGGTTCCAGGAGGTGATCGGGGGTTTTCTGGTATTTTTTCCCGTATGGTTTACGGTGACCCGCCTTCACCAAACATTCTGGATCTAGAGCTCAGAGGGGACGGTTAGTGCGACGTAATCTTTGCGAGAAGTTCCCAAATAGGAGATTTAATGGCACATTTTACATTTGGGGGATTTTAGGGGGATACCGGGGGTTTATATGAGTGTACTCCTGGCGGTCACCATCCGTTCACATAAATTCTGTAGGTATTAGTCGTTGGGGTAAGAACCAGCGGTGGAATAGTCACGGAAAGTACACAAAAAGTAGACTTATATGAAAAAGTTTATTTTTTGGGGGGTGTATGTGGGTTTACCGGGGGTTTATAGGTTTGTACAGCCAGGGGTCATCAATCGTCTACATCAATTCCGTAGCGATGAGTGGTAAGGCTTGGAAATGCGGCGGAATTCTGACGAAAAGTACCCGAAAAGGCTACATATATGCAAATTTTAATTTTTTAGGGGTTTTCAGGGGGTTTAAAGATGACAACATTATATGGTCACATTCATTTACTATCATATCTAAGAGAAGTTGCCCCTATGACATCCATATTTCGAGAGTAATACAATAAAAAGTAAATCTCTCCCCGGAAAAAATTAGTAGTGCCCGCCATTTCTATCTTTTCGCTGTTATATTAATTAAATAATTTATTAAATATTTATGCTTTCTAAAAGATAATGCATAGGTGTATCTAACTATTAAATTTCAAAGAAATCGGAGAGGTAAAAGTTGACAAATCCTGTGTTCATCTTTTGGAAATCGTAATTTTTGGTGATTTTCGGAATATTTTAATTTTTTTCCGAGTAACCAAGAACGACGAAAGAAAATTGTTACCTATATTTCGTAGAGGATGTAATGAACATATATAATAATCATTTTCGTTGCCCAACTCACAAAATAAGGCCGACGGCAGTGGAAAGTATGAAATATTTTCCGAGAAATCAATTTTTGACGCCATTTTGAAAGCGTTTAACTTGGAAATTAACTTAAAAACATACATAGGTAAGAGGCAACATTTATTGGCTTTCATAATATGCATCAACGGTTCGTGTGACAGAAATGTATCGCCTGTATAACGATAAATAGTAAACGGACTCCCGGGAAAAAATGGGAAGTGTCCGCCATTTTTAATTTTTTGCTGGTTTATCGATGGCAATATTGTAAAAATGTTTAATATTTCTAATACAAAATGAATATGTTTATGCATATACTAAGTCTAAACGATATCGGTCGTGTAAAACTGGACGAAATGTCGTGTTAATCTTTTGGAAATTGTACCTTTTGGCGATTTTCGGCATATTTTAATTTTTTCCTCGGCAGCCAATGGTGACAAAAAAAATTGCTGCCTAAGTTAAATGGAGAATCAAGTGAGCATATATAATAATCATTTTTGTTATCATACACTTGAAATTAAGTCGAGGGGAGCAGAAGGGATGAAATTATTTTCGAAAAACCAATTTTTGGGCGCCATTTTGGCTGCAATTTTCTTAAATTGAAACTAACAAAATTACATATTTACGTGCCCACGTTTATCAGCTTTCAAGAAATGCATTAAACATCCATGTGGCACGAACGGTTCGCGCGCAGTAAAATAAAAACCGAAAAACGGTCCCCGGAAAAAGCCCGATTTCGGCCATTTTGTCGTCCTGGCGACGACACGTGGCGGAAACTTCCGGTTTTCGGATTTTTCCTCCGCATCATTTTGGATTCCCCGCACGCGTGCCAAATTTCAGCTCTCCAGCACTTCTGGAAGTGGTCGGGAATTTGTATCCATCAGTGAGTCAGTTACCTCAAGGGCTGTATATAGATAGGACTCGCTGCGCTGCGCGCGCTCGTTAAGGGGCTCCGCCCCTTAAAACCCCGGTTCCGGCTTCGCCGTCTACATTTGTGGTCGTTCGAAGAATTTTATTTCAAATAATCTCACCTAAGCTAGGGGCCGGCTTCGCCGGCCAGGGGGTAGGAAAGTGCCGCACTCCTTCCTCGGAACGGCTTCGCCGTTCCTCGTCTGGGGTCGGCATAGCCGTCCAGAGGGCGAGGGCATTTCGGAACTGTTTCACCGTTATTCGTTTAAGGGGCGGCTTCGCTGCCAAGAGGTGGGGGGAGCCCACAGCGGCTGCGCCGCTTGAACGTCGGGGCGGCATCGCCGCCCGGGGGTTATTAAAGCTCCACCTTGCCTACGCCAGTTACTCCTCGGAACGGCTTCGCCGTTCCTCGTTGTGGGGCGGCTTCGCCGCCTTGTGGTTGAGGAGCCCCCCCGCGGCTGCTCCGCTTATTCCTCATAAATGGTCTTATCCACCCAGAGGGGTGCCCAGGGGGATTCGGGGGTTTTAATGTGTTATGCATGCGATCACCAATCGTCCACAGTGATTACGTAGCGATGATTGTAAAGGGTAGTGCAATGCGGAATAATAGTAGCTACAAGAACCCATAAAAGAGGACTTAATGGCATGTTTTTCATTCTTTTGCGGGAGGTTCCCACCGGAATACCGGGGTTTTTTACTTGTGTCAAACCAGTGGTCACAAATCGTTCTCATAAATTCTGTGACGACAAGTCCTAGGGGTCCGTAACAGTGGTCTGACGATTCTTTTACCTGGAGAGGCGATTTATTAGAAATGTTTTTGGGAGGTTTCACGGGGTTACCGAGGTTTTAATAAGTGGTAGGGGCATCGGTTAAATTGTGAGGAAAACTACTCGGAAAGGCGACTATAATTTTATTTTCGGCGATGTTCAAGTAGGTTTCATATGTTTTCTGGTATTTTTCCCGTATGGTTTACGGTGGCTCGCCCTCACCAAATATTCCGGATCAAGATCTCAGAGGGGACGCGTAATTCTCGGTGCGGCGTAATGCTCGTTTTAAGTTCTCAAATAGTAGACTTAATGGCATTTCAGGGATGGGATTTCAGGGGGATACCGGGGGTTTATATGTGTGTACTCCTGGCGCTCACCATTCGTTCACATAAACTCCGTGGGGATGAGTCGTTGGGGTAAGAACCAGCAGTGGAATAGTCACGAAAATTACCCAAAAAGTACTTCGCCGTTCATCGTCTGGCGTCTGCATAGCCGCCCAGAGGGCAAGGGCATTTCGGAACTGTTTCACCGGTATTCGATTAAGGGGCGGCTTCGCCGCCAAAGGGCGGAGGGAGCCCACAGCGGCTGCGCCGCTTTAAACATCGGGGCGGCTTCGCCGCCCGGGGGTTACTGAAGCTCCCCCTCGCCTACGCCAGTTACTCCTCGGAATGGTTTCGCCGCCTTGGGAATGAAGAGCCCCCCGCGGCTGCTCCGCTTAGTCCTCATAAATGGTCTTCTCCACCGAGAGGGGTGCCCCGGGGGATTCGGGGTTTTAATGTGTTATGCATGCGGTCACCAATCCTCCACAGTGATTATGAAGGTAATGATGATTGTAAAGGGTAGGGCAATGCGGCGTAATAGTGGTGACAAGTACCCATAAATGAAGACTTAATGGCAACTTTTTCATTTTTTTGCGGGGGGTTCCAACGGAATACCGGGGGTTTTATACTGGTGTTAAACCAATGGTCACAAATCGTTCTCATAAATTCTGTGCCCATAAGTCCTAGGGGTCTAAAATAGAGGCGGAATTCTGACGATTCTTTTACTTGGAGAGGGGATTTAAAAAAAAACATTTTGGGAGGATTCACGGGGTTATCGGGGGTTTTAATAAGTAGTAGTGGCACCGGCTAAAATGGGAGGAAAACTATTCGGAATGGCGACTTTAAAAATTTTATTTTTTTCGGCGAGGTTCCAGGAGGTGATCGGGGGTTTTCTGGTATTTTTTCCCGTATGGTTTACGGTGACCCGCCTTCACCAAACATTCTGGATCTAGAGCTCAGAGGGGACGGTTAGTGCGACGTAATCTTTGCGAGAAGTTCCCAAATAGGAGATTTAATGGCACATTTTACATTTGGGGGATTTTAGGGGGATACCGGGGGTTTATATGAGTGTACTCCTGGCGGTCACCATCCGTTCACATAAATTCTGTAGGTATTAGTCGTTGGGGTAAGAACCAGCGGTGGAATAGTCACGGAAAGTACACAAAAAGTAGACTTATATGAAAAAGTTTATTTTTTGGGGGGTGTATGTGGGTTTACCGGGGGTTTATAGGTTTGTACAGCCAGGGGTCATCAATCGTCTACATCAATTCCGTAGCGATGAGTGGTAAGGCTTGGAAATGCGGCGGAATTCTGACGAAAAGTACCCGAAAAGGCTACATATATGCAAATTTTAATTTTTTAGGGGTTTTCAGGGGGTTTAAAGATGACAACATTATATGGTCACATTCATTTACTATCATATCTAAGAGAAGTTGCCCCTATGACATCCATATTTCGAGAGTAATACAATAAAAAGTAAATCTCTCCCCGGAAAAAATTAGTAGTGCCCGCCATTTCTATCTTTTCGCGGTTATATTAATTAAATAATTTATTAAATATTTATGCTTTCTAAAAGATAATGCATAGGTGTATCTAACTATTAAATTTCAAAGAAATCGGAGAGGTAAAAGTTGACAAATCCTGTGTTCATCTTTTGGAAATCGTAATTTTTGGTGATTTTCGGAATATTTTAATTTTTTTCCGAGTAACCAAGAACGACGAAAGAAAATTGTTACCTATATTTCGTAGAGGATGTAATGAACATATATAATAATCATTTTCGTTGCCCAACTCACAAAATAAGGCCGACGGCAGTGGAAAGTATGAAATATTTTCCGAGAAATCAATTTTTGACGCCATTTTGAAAGCGTTTAACTTGGAAATTAACTTAAAAACATACATAGGTAAGAGGCAACATTTATTGGCTTTCATAATATGCATCAACGGTTCGTGTGACAGAAATGTATCGCCTGTATAACGATAAATAGTAAACGGACTCCCGGGAAAAAATGGGAAGTGTCCGCCATTTTTAATTTTTTGCTGGTTTATCGATGGCAATATTGTAAAAATGTTTAATATTTCTAATACAAAATGAATATGTTTATGCATATACTAAGTCTAAACGATATCGGTCGTGTAAAACTGGACGAAATGTCGTGTTAATCTTTTGGAAATTGTACCTTTTGGCGATTTTCGGCATATTTTAATTTTTTCCTCGGCAGCCAATGGTGACAAAAAAAATTGCTGCCTAAGTTAAATGGAGAATCAAGTGAGCATATATAATAATCATTTTTGTTATCATACACTTGAAATTAAGTCGAGGGGAGCAGAAGGGATGAAATTATTTTCGAAAAACCAATTTTTGGGCGCCATTTTGGCTGCAATTTTCTTAAATTGAAACTAACAAAATTACATATTTACGTGCCCACGTTTATCAGCTTTCAAGAAATGCATTAAACATCCATGTGGCACGAACGGTTCGCGCGCAGTAAAATAAAAACCGAAAAACGGTCCCCGGAAAAAGCCCGATTTCGGCCATTTTGTCGTCCTGGCGACGACACGTGGCGGAAACTTCCGGTTTTCGGATTTTTCCTCCGCATCATTTTGGATTCCCCGCACGCGTGCCAAATTTCAGCTCTCCAGCACTTCTGGAAGTGGTCGGGAATTTGTATCCATCAGTGAGTCAGTTACCTCAAGGGCTGTATATAGATAGGACTCGCTGCGCTGCGCGCGCTCGTTAAGGGGCTCCGCCCCTTAAAAACCCCGGGTCCGGCTTCGCCGTCTAGGTTTGTGATTCTTCGAAGAATTTTAGTTCGCATAATCTCACCTCAGCTAGTGGCCGGCTTCGCCGGCCAGGGGGTAGGGAAGCGCTCCACTCATGCCTCGGAACGGCTACGCCGTTCCTCGTTGAGAGGCGGCTTCGCTGCCCAGGGGTTGAGTGTGCCCCCCCGGGGCTACCCCGCTTTAAACTCGGAACGGCTTCGCCGTTCCTTGTCAGGGGTCGGCAAAGCCGCCCAGAGGGCAAGGGCATTTTGGAACTGTTTCACCGTCATTCGTTTAAGGGGCGGCTTCGCCGCCCAGAGGCGGAGGGAGCCCACAGCGGCTGCGCCGCTTTAACGTCAGGGCGGCTTCGCCGCCCAAGGGTTACTGAAGCTCCCCCTCGCCTACGCCAGTTACTCCTCGGAACGACTTCACCGTTCCTCGTTGTGGGGCGGCTTCGCCGCCTTGCGGATGAAGAACCCCCCGCGGCTGCTGCACGTAGTCCTCATAAATGGTCCTCTCCACCGAGAGGATGCCCAGGGGGATTCGGGGGTTTTCATGTGTTATACATGCGGTCATCAATCGTCCACAGTGATCATGTGGTGATGATTTTAAAGGGTAGTGCAATGCGGCGTAATAGTGGCGACAAGTACCCATAAAAGAAGACTTAATGGCAAGTTTTCATTTTTTTGCGGGGGTTCCAACGGAATACCGGGGGTTTTATACGTGTGAAAACCAGTGGTCACAAATCGTTCTCATAAATTCCGTGCGGATAAGTCCTAGGGGTCTGGAACAGTGGCAGTATTCTGACGATTGTTTTACCCGGATAGGCGATTTATTAGAAAAATTTTCTGGGAGGTTTCACGGGGTTATCGGGGGTTTTAATAAGCAGTAGAGGCACCAGACAGTAGTAGAGTAAATTGTGACGAAAACTACTCGGAAAAGCGCATTTAACATTTTTTTAATTTTTTTTCGGCGAGCTTCCTAGGAGGTGATCGGTGGTTTTCTGATATATTTTCCCGTTTTATTTACGGTGGCCCGCCCTCATCAAATATTCCGGATCTAAAGCTCAGAGGGGACGGGTAGTGCGGCGTAATGTTTGCGAGAAGTTCCCAAATAGGAGACTTAATGGCACATTTTACATTTGGGGGGATTTCAGGGGGATACCGGGGGTTTATATGTGTGTACTCCTGGCGGTCACCATCCGTTCACTTGAATTCCGTAGGGATGAGTCGCTGGGGTAAGAACCAGCGGTGTAAAGTCACGAAAAATACCGAAAAAGTAGACTTATATACAAAATTTTATTTTTTGGGGGTTGTAGGTGGGTTTACCGGGGGTTTATAGGTTTTTACTACCAGGGGTCATTAATTGTCCACATCAATTCCGTAGCGATGAGTGGTAAGGCTAGAAAAGCGGTGGAATTGTGATGAAAAGTACCCAAAAAGGCTACTTACATTCAAATTTTAATTTTTTAGGGTTTTCAGGGGGCTTAAATATGACCTTATCATATGGTCACATGCATTTACTATCATGTATAAGAGAAGTTTCCCGTATGACATCCATATTTCGATAGTAGTACAATAAAAAGTAAACCTCTTCCCGGAAAAAAATAGTATTGTCCGCCATTTTTATTTTTCCGCAGTTATATCGACTGCAACACATATTAAGTTCTTATATTTTCGGAAACCATATGCATAGATGTATGTAATTGTGGAGTTTGAAAGACATCGGTCGGGAATACATTGAAGAAATCTTGTGTCAATCTTTTGAAAATCGTAATTTTCGGTGATTTTGGGAACGTTTTTATTTTTCTGGAAAACCATGGACGCCGAAAGAAAATTCTTACCTATATATCGTAGACGATTTTATGAGCATATATAATAATCATTTTCAGTATCCTACACCTGCAATTACGACGATGGGAGAGGGAGTTATGAAATTTGTTTCGAAAAAGCATTTTCGGACGCCATTTGTGCAGCAATTTACTTTAAAATTATCTAAATCCATTGCATAATTACGTGACTACATTCATCAGCTTTCAAAACGTACATAAACTATCCGCGTGGCACACACCGTTCACGCGCAGTAAAATAAAAACGGAAATACCGTCCCCGGAAAAGGCGCGATTTCGGCCATTTTGTCGTCCTAGCCACGACACGTGGCGGAAACTTCTAGTTTTCGGATTTTTCCTCCGGAAGTTTCTGGTATATTTTCCCGTATGGTTTGCGGTGGCCCGCCCTCATCAGATATTCCGGATCTAGAGCTCAGAGTGTACGGGTAGTGCGGCGTATTGTTTACTAGAAGTTCCCAAATAGGAGACTTTTATGAAATTTTTTATTTTTTGGGGGGTGTATGTGGGTTTACCGGGGAGTTATAGCTTTGTACTGCCAGGGGTCATCAATCGTCCACATTAATTCCGTAGCGATGAGTGGTAATTCTTGGGAAAGCGGCGGAATCGTGACGTAAAGTACCCGAAAAGGCTACTTATGTGCAAATTTTAATTTTTTAGGCGGTTTCGGGGGGTTTAAAGATGACGATACTATATGGTCACATTCATTTACTTTCATATCTAACAGAAGTGAGCCCTCTGACATCCATATTTCGAGAGTAATACAATAAAAAGCAAACCAGTCCCCGAAAAAAGTGAGTAGCGCCCGCCATTTTTATTTTTTCGCGGTTAAATGCGTTGAATTATTTATTAAAAATTCATGTTTTCTGAAAGACAATGCAAAGTTGTATGTAACTACAAAGTTTGAAAGAAATCGGTAAGGTTAAAGTTGACAAAATCTTGTGTTAATCTTTTGGAAATCGTAATTTTCGGTGATTTTCGAAATATTTTATTTTTTTTCTGAGTAACCAAGGACGACGAAAGAAAATTGTTGCCAACATTTCGTAGACAATGTTATAAGAATATATAATAATCATTTTCGTTACCCTACACCTTAAATTAACTCGAATGGAGCGGAAGTTATGAAATTTTATTCGAAAAATCAATTTTTGGACGCCATTTTGGCTGCAATTTTCTCAAACGGAAACTAATTAATTTACTTTATTACGTGCATACGTTCATCAGCTTTCAAAAAAAGCATTAACGACCCGTGTGTCACGCATAATTAGCGCGCAGTAAAATAAAAACCAAAAGACGGTACCCGGAAAAAGCCCGATTTCGGCCATTTTGTCGTCCTAGCGACGACACGTGGGGGAAACTTCCGGTTTTCGGATTTTTCCTCCGGATCATTTCGGGTTCCCCGCACGCGTGCCAAATTACAGCTCTCCAGCACGTCTGGAAGTGGTCGGGAATTTGTATCCATCAGTGAGTCAGTTACCTCAAGGGCTGTATATAGATAGGACTCGCACGCTCCGCGCGCTCGTGAAGGGGCTACGCCCCTTAAAAACCCCGGTTCCGGCTTCGCCGTCTACATTTGTGGTGGTTCGAAAAATTTTAGTTCGAATAATCTCACCTCGGCTAGTGGCCGGCTTCGCCGGCCGGGGGGTAGAGAAGCGCGCCAATCAGTCCTCGGAACGGCTTCGCCGTTCCTCGTTGAGAGGCGGCTTCGCCGCCCAGGGGTTTAGTGTGCCCCTCCGGAGCTACCCCGCTTAATTACTCGGAACGGCTTCGCCGTTCCTCGTTTGGGGTCGGCATAGCCGCCCAGAGGGCGAGGGCATTTCCGAACTGTTTCACCGTTATACCGTTTAAAGGGCGGCTTCGCCACCCAGGGGTGGGAGGAGCCCACAGCGGCTGCGCCGCTTGAACATCGGGGCGACTTCGCCGCCCGAGGGTTACTGAAGGTCCCCCTCGCCTGCGCCAGTTACTCCTCAGAACGTCCTCGCCGTTCCTCGATGTGGGGCGGCTACGCCACCATTGGCTTGAGAAGCCCCCCCGCGGCTGCTCCGCTTATACTTCATAAATGGTCTTCTCCACCGAAAGGGGTACCCAGGGCGATTTGGGGGTTCTAATGTGTGGCGGAATTCTGACGATTCTTTTACCCGGAGAGGCGATTTATTAGGAATTTTTTGGGGAGATTTCACGGGGTTATCGGGGGTTTTAATAAGCAGTAGGGGCTAAATTGTGACGAAAAGTACTCGGAGATGCGACTTAAATTTTTTAAATTTTTTTTCGGCGAGGTTCCAGGAGGTGATCCGGGGTTTTCTAGTATTTTTTCCCGTATACTTTACGGTGGCCCGCCCTCACCAAATATTCCGGGACGAGTAGTGCGGCGTATTGTTTGCGAGAAGTTCCCAAATAGGAGACTTAAATACACATTTTACACTTAGGGGGGTTTCAGGGGGATACCGGGGGTTTATATGCTTGTACACCTGGCGGTTACCATCCGTTCACATAAATTTCGTGGCGATGAGTCATTGGGGGCGGTGAAATAGTCACGAAAAGTACCCAAAAAGTAGACTTATATGCAAACTTTTATTTTTTGGGGGGTATATGTGGGTTTAGCGGGGGTTTATAGGTTTTTACTGCCAGGGGTCATCAATCGTCCACATCAATTCCGTAGCGATGAGTGATAAGGCTTGGGAAAGCGGCGGAATTGTAACGAAAAATACCCGAAAAGGCTACTTATATGCAAATTTTAATTTTTTAGGGGGTTTCGGGGGGTTTAAAGATGACGATACTATATGGTCACATTCATTTACTGTCATATCTAACAGAAGTGTGCCCTATGATATCCACATTTCAGGAGTAATACAATAAAAAGCAAACCAGTCCCCGAAAAAAGTGAGTAGTGTCCGCCATTTTTATTTTTTGCGGTAAAATCCATTAAATCATTCATTAAATGTTTATGTTTTCTGAAAGATAAGGCATAGCTGTATATAACTACAAAGTTTGAAATAAATCGATCTGGTTTAAATTGACAAAATCTTCTGTTAATCTTTTGGAAATCGTAATTTTCGGTGATTTTCGGAATACTTTAATTTTTCTCTATGTAACCAAGCACGATGAAAGAAAATTGTTACCTACATTTCGTAGACGATGTTATGAGCATATATAATAATCGTTTTCGTTATCCAACACCTTAAATTAAGTCGAGGGGAGGGGAAGGTATGAAATTTTTTTCGAAAAATCAATTTTTGGACGCCATTTTGGCTGCAATTTTCTCAAAAAGAAACTAACACGTTTACTTCATTACGTGCCCACGTTTATCAGCTTTCAAAAAATATATTAATGACCCGTGTGGTACGCACAATTCACGCACAGTAAAATAAAAACCGAAAGACGGTCCCCGGAAAAAGCCCGATTTCGGCCATTTTGTCGTCCTAGCGTCGACACGTGGCGGAAACTTCCGGTTTTCGGATTTTTCCTCCGGATCATTTCCGGTTCCCCGCACGCGTGCCAAATTTCAGCTCTCCAGCATTTCTAGAAGTGGTCGGGAATTTGTATCCATGAGTGAGTCAGTCACCACAAGGGCTGTATATAGATAGGACTCGCTGCGCTGCGCGCGCTCGTTAAGGGGCTCCGCCCCTTAAAACCCCGGTTCCGGCTTCGCCGTCTACATTTGTGGTCGTTCGAAGAATTTTATTTCAAATAATCTCACCTAAGCTAGGGGCCGGCTTCGCCGGCCAGGGGGTAGGAAAGTGCCGCACTCCTTCCTCGGAACGGCTTCGCCGTTCCTCGTCTGGGGTCGGCATAGCCGTCCAGAGGGCGAGGGCATTTCGGAACTGTTTCACCGTTATTCGTTTAAGGGGCGGCTTCGCTGCCAAGAGGTGGGGGGAGCCCACAGCGGCTGCGCCGCTTGAACGTCGGGGCGGCATCGCCGCCCGGGGGTTATTAAAGCTCCACCTTGCCTACGCCAGTTACTCCTCGGAACGGCTTCGCCGTTCCTCGTTGTGGGGCGGCTTCGCCGCCTTGTGGTTGAGGAGCCCCCCCGCGGCTGCTCCGCTTATTCCTCATAAATGGTCTTATCCACCCAGAGGGGTGCCCAGGGGGATTCGGGGGTTTTAATGTGTTATGCATGCGATCACCAATCGTCCACAGTGATTACGTAGCGATGATTGTAAAGGGTAGTGCAATGCGGAATAATAGTAGCTACAAGAACCCATAAAAGAGGACTTAATGGCATGTTTTTCATTCTTTTGCGGGAGGTTCCCACCGGAATACCGGGGTTTTTTACTTGTGTCAAACCAGTGGTCACAAATCGTTCTCATAAATTCTGTGACGACAAGTCCTAGGGGTCCGTAACAGTGGTCTGACGATTCTTTTACCTGGAGAGGCGATTTATTAGAAATGTTTTTGGGAGGTTTCACGGGGTTACCGAGGTTTTAATAAGTGGTAGGGGCATCGGTTAAATTGTGAGGAAAACTACTCGGAAAGGCGACTATAATTTTATTTTCGGCGATGTTCAAGTAGGTTTCATATGTTTTCTGGTATTTTTCCCGTATGGTTTACGGTGGCTCGCCCTCACCAAATATTCCGGATCAAGATCTCAGAGGGGACGCGTAATTCTCGGTGCGGCGTAATGCTCGTTTTAAGTTCTCAAATAGTAGACTTAATGGCATTTCAGGGATGGGATTTCAGGGGGATACCGGGGGTTTATATGTGTGTACTCCTGGCGCTCACCATTCGTTCACATAAACTCCGTGGGGATGAGTCGTTGGGGTAAGAACCAGCAGTGGAATAGTCACGAAAATTACCCAAAAAGTACTTCGCCGTTCATCGTCTGGCGTCTGCATAGCCGCCCAGAGGGCAAGGGCATTTCGGAACTGTTTCACCGGTATTCGATTAAGGGGCGGCTTCGCCGCCAAAGGGCGGAGGGAGCCCACAGCGGCTGCGCCGCTTTAAACATCGGGGCGGCTTCGCCGCCCGGGGGTTACTGAAGCTCCCCCTCGCCTACGCCAGTTACTCCTCGGAATGGTTTCGCCGCCTTGGGAATGAAGAGCCCCCCGCGGCTGCTCCGCTTAGTCCTCATAAATGGTCTTCTCCACCGAGAGGGGTGCCCCGGGGGATTCGGGGTTTTAATGTGTTATGCATGCGGTCACCAATCCTCCACAGTGATTATGAAGGTAAAGATGATTGTAAAGGGTAGGGCAATGCGGCGTAATAGTGGTGACAAGTACCCATAAATGAAGACTTAATGGCAACTTTTTCATTTTTTTGCGGGGGGTTCCAACGGAATACCGGGGGTTTTATACTGGTGTTAAACCAATGGTCACAAATCGTTCTCATAAATTCTGTGCCCATAAGTCCTAGGGGTCTAAAATAGAGGCGGAATTCTGACGATTCTTTTACTTGGAGAGGGGATTTAAAAAAAAACATTTTGGGAGGATTCACGGGGTTATCGGGGGTTTTAATAAGTAGTAGTGGCACCGGCTAAAATGGGAGGAAAACTATTCGGAATGGCGACTTTAAAAATTTTATTTTTTTCGGCGAGGTTCCAGGAGGTGATCGGGGGTTTTCTGGTATTTTTTCCCGTATGGTTTACGGTGACCCGCCTTCACCAAACATTCTGGATCTAGAGCTCAGAGGGGACGGTTAGTGCGACGTAATCTTTGCGAGAAGTTCCCAAATAGGAGATTTAATGGCACATTTTACATTTGGGGGATTTTAGGGGGATACCGGGGGTTTATATGAGTGTACTCCTGGCGGTCACCATCCGTTCACATAAATTCTGTAGGTATTAGTCGTTGGGGTAAGAACCAGCGGTGGAATAGTCACGGAAAGTACACAAAAAGTAGACTTATATGAAAAAGTTTATTTTTTGGGGGGTGTATGTGGGTTTACCGGGGGTTTATAGGTTTGTACAGCCAGGGGTCATCAATCGTCTACATCAATTCCGTAGCGATGAGTGGTAAGGCTTGGAAATGCGGCGGAATTCTGACGAAAAGTACCCGAAAAGGCTACATATATGCAAATTTTAATTTTTTAGGGGTTTTCAGGGGGTTTAAAGATGACAACATTATATGGTCACATTCATTTACTATCATATCTAAGAGAAGTTGCCCCTATGACATCCATATTTCGAGAGTAATACAATAAAAAGTAAATCTCTCCCCGGAAAAAATTAGTAGTGCCCGCCATTTCTATCTTTTCGCGGTTATATTAATTAAATAATTTATTAAATATTTATGCTTTCTAAAAGATAATGCATAGGTGTATCTAACTATTAAATTTCAAAGAAATCGGAGAGGTAAAAGTTGACAAATCCTGTGTTCATCTTTTGGAAATCGTAATTTTTGGTGATTTTCGGAATATTTTAATTTTTTTCCGAGTAACCAAGAACGACGAAAGAAAATTGTTACCTATATTTCGTAGAGGATGTAATGAACATATATAATAATCATTTTCGTTGCCCAACTCACAAAATAAGGCCGACGGCAGTGGAAAGTATGAAATATTTTCCGAGAAATCAATTTTTGACGCCATTTTGAAAGCGTTTAACTTGGAAATTAACTTAAAAACATACATAGGTAAGAGGCAACATTTATTGGCTTTCATAATATGCATCAACGGTTCGTGTGACAGAAATGTATCGCCTGTATAACGATAAATAGTAAACGGACTCCCGGGAAAAAATGGGAAGTGTCCGCCATTTTTAATTTTTTGCTGGTTTATCGATGGCAATATTGTAAAAATGTTTAATATTTCTAATACAAAATGAATATGTTTATGCATATACTAAGTCTAAACGATATCGGTCGTGTAAAACTGGACGAAATGTCGTGTTAATCTTTTGGAAATTGTACCTTTTGGCGATTTTCGGCATATTTTAATTTTTTCCTCGGCAGCCAATGGTGACAAAAAAAATTGCTGCCTAAGTTAAATGGAGAATCAAGTGAGCATATATAATAATCATTTTTGTTATCATACACTTGAAATTAAGTCGAGGGGAGCAGAAGGGATGAAATTATTTTCGAAAAACCAATTTTTGGGCGCCATTTTGGCTGCAATTTTCTTAAATTGAAACTAACAAAATTACATATTTACGTGCCCACGTTTATCAGCTTTCAAGAAATGCATTAAACATCCATGTGGCACGAACGGTTCGCGCGCAGTAAAATAAAAACCGAAAAACGGTCCCCGGAAAAAGCCCGATTTCGGCCATTTTGTCGTCCTGGCGACGACACGTGGCGGAAACTTCCGGTTTTCGGATTTTTCCTCCGCATCATTTTGGATTCCCCGCACGCGTGCCAAATTTCAGCTCTCCAGCACTTCTGGAAGTGGTCGGGAATTTGTATCCATCAGTGAGTCAGTTACCTCAAGGGCTGTATATAGATAGGATTTTCCATTTCAAGTCACATTTCTAATTTTTTTTTCTTCGTAGTAAAATCGCGTTTATAAATGGAATTTTCCATTTCAAATTACATTTCTAATTTTTTTTTCGCAGTAAAATGGCGTTTATAACACGGATTTTCAATTTCAAGTCACATTTATAATTATTTATCTCTTCGCAGTAAAATCGCGTTTATAACACGGATTTTTCATTTCAAGTCACATCTTATATATAAAAATGAATCGCAAAATGTGTTGGTAAGCGCATAACTCAACAACGCCTGGACCAATTTGGCCAATTCTTTTTTTTAAATGTTCGTTGAAGTCCAAGGATGGTTCTTACGGCGAGAAAAAATCGAATAATTGCCGGGAAAACCCTAAAAACAGCCCTTTTCTTTTTCACATACAAACGTTTTCTAACTAAAACGTAGAATCAATTTGAGCTTTATTGCTATTATATAAAGTTCATATTAAATTACAAGCACTCACTGTTATCTAAGAAATGTAGGTGTGTTCCTAACGTCAAAAAGTAAATTTGCACTTTCTTACCGCTATACAAAGTTCAAATTCAATCATATCTATCAAAACAGTGTGCGTGTGTGCGTTGGAGCACAGAATACGTCGTTGGAGGATTTAATGTCGCGTTCCGAAACTAAAAAAAAGTGATCGCGGACCCGACCAAATTGAATAGTCAGAAAATATAATAATAACAACTTGGTTGGATTCGCGATATTATTTCTTTTTTTTACTTTCGGCAGGCGACAAAAAAAAATAAAACATTGGTATGGCTTTAAAGGATTTGACTTCAAGTCATATCAGATTAAAAAAAAAACAAATTAAAAAAACAACTGTCAATGTCGATTTTCCGCCTTTGCCGGTGTTGTTTTTCTAGGATTTTCTGTTATACTCTACTGAGTGTGCTTTTGTTTTGTTTGCAGTGTTTTGTTATCTACCTATGAAAAAAAGTTATTGCATGTGACACAATATTTTAATAATGCCTCCTATAAGACGAGGCAATTCAAGTAGAAGAACACGAAATGCTACAAACCAAGCTAATTACCGATCTAATCGTACTGCACAAGAACGTGACGACCGAAATGAACATGAAAGAATTAGGATATCACAAACACGTGAAGCGCGAGCACGACTTTCAAGTAATAATCGCGCAAATTTGAATCGAGCTGCTTTCAGTTACGATGTGTCAATTGACTACAGTAACTACCAATGTGTTGTTATTGGTTCTATGAACTCGGTTTGCTCACATTGTAAAGCATTAAAATACAAAAACGAAGCCAATGCCGCGCCCAATCGTCCAATGCATGAATCTTTTAACCAAGAGTTGCACCGAGAAAAACTGTATGATCTCAACACTTTGAAAGAATTAATTCAAACTAATCTTCCACTGTTGAATGAACAACAGAGGTATGTATTTGATACTCTTATGAAAGTAACAAATGATGAAACTGGGGGGATTTACTTCTTAGATGCACCTGGTGGTACAGGAAAAACTTTTTTGATTTCATTAATATTAGCAACAGTTCGCTCACAAAATAAAATTGCACTTGCACTCGCTTCGTCGGGAATCGCAGCAACTTTGCTTGAAGGTGGTCGAACAGCCCATTCAGCACTAAAATTGCCATTAAATATGCAAAGCAATGAAACTCCAACCTGCAACATTTCGAAGAACTCTGCAATGGCAAAGGTTTTGCAGCAATGTCAATTGATCATTTGGGATGAATGCACGATGGCACATAAAAATTTTTTGGAGGCTTTAGACAGAACCTTAAAAGATCTACGGAGCAATCAGAACCGATTTGGTGGTGCAATGATTTTATTAGCAGGAGATTTTCGTCAAACATTGCCAGTGATTCCACGATCAACGCCAGCTGATGAACTCAACGCATGTCTAAAGTCATCCAATTTGTGGAAATATGTCAAAGTACTTCATTTAAGCAAGAATATGCGTGTCGAGTTGCAAAATGACCAATCTGGAAACATATTCTCTAAACAACTCATTGACATTGGTAATGGCAATTTTCCTATTGACATGTTGACTGGATGCATTAACTTTCCTCAAAGTTTTTGTCATTTAACTCAATCAAAAGAAGAACTCATTCAGAAGGTATTTCCAGATGTTGCTCAAAATTACAGAAACCATGATTGGTTAAGCGAACGAGCTATATTGGCAGCCAAAAACATTGATGTAAATGAATGAAATTTCAAAATTCAAGAACAAATTACAGGCGAATCGAGGATATATAAATCAGTTGATTCGGCAACTAACCAAGACGATGTAGTTAACTATCCACCGGAATTTTTAAACTCGCTGGATTTGCCAGGATTGCCACCTCACAATCTTCAATTAAAGGTTGGATCGGTAATTATAATGTTGCGAAATATCAACCAACCGCGCCTTTGCAACGGCACACGGTTAGCGATAAAAAAACTACTAAACAACGTGATAGAAGCAACTATATTGAAAGGAAAGTATAAAGGAGAAGATGATCTCATACCGCGCATCCCAATGATTCCGACCGATGTGCCATTTGAGTTTAAACGACTACAGTTTCCAGTGCGGCTTGCTTTTGCTATGACCATAAACAAGTCCCAGGGGCAATCATTAAGTGTTTGTGGTATTAATTTGGAAAATCCATGTTTCTCACATGGTCAATTGTATGTTGCCTGTTCCCGTATTGGAAAACCATCAGATTTGTTTGTCTATGCGCCAGGTAATCAAACAAAAAACATCGTTTATCACAAAGCACTACAATGAAAATAGAACTGATTTTTTTTTGTTAATAATTATGATTTACATGATTAAAATTACTTACTTTTAAATACTTATAGTGTTTTATTTAATTATTTTTAATTCACACCGAATTATTACCAGGGTGACGGTTCTGTTCAGGATAATTTTTTGCAAAGAATATAAAAAAGGTAGGAACAAAACACTGCCACATTACAAATTTTTTTGACAGGACGAAGTCTGTCGGGTCAGCTAGTATATATATATTTTTTTAATATCACGAGATGTGGGTAAAATGTAAATATTATTTTTTTTTTCAAACTTTGCCTAAGTTTCGGAAATTATATTTGTCCATCCTCAGGGCTTTAAGTCTGATGTTGTTTTTAAATAAATAAAAACAAATAATTGAAAATAAATAAAAACAACATCAGACTTCAAGCCCTGAGGATGGACAAATATAATGTCCGAAACGTAGGCAAAGTTTGAATAAATAAATAATATTTACATTTGACCCACATCTCCTGATATTTAAAAAAAATATATATATGAAAAAAAAATTAGAAATGTGACTTGAAATGGAAAATCCTAGTTATACACGCGATTTTACTACGAAGAGACTAAAAATTAAAAATTTGACTTGAAATGGAAAATCCCTGTTATAAACGCGATTTTACTGCGAAGAAAAAAATATGAAATGTGAGTTGAAATGGAAAATCCTTGTTATAAACGCGGTTTTACTGCGAGGAGATAAAAAATTAGAAATGTGACTTGAAATGGAATATCCGTGTTAAAAACGCGATTTTACTGCGAAGAAAAAAAAATGAAATGTGAGTTGAAATGGAAAATCCTTTTGATAAACGCGATTTTACTGCGAAGAAAAAAAAATTAGAAATGTGACTTGAAATGGAATATCCTTGTTATAAACGTGATTTTACTGCGAAGAGATAAAAAATTAGAAATGTGACTTGAAAACGAAAATCCTTGTTATAAACGCAATTTTACTGCTAAGAGATAAAAAATTATAAATGTGACTTGAAATGGAAAATCCGTGTTATAAACGCGATTTTACTGCGAAGAAAAAAATATGAAATGTGAGTTGAAATGGAAAATCCTTGTTATAAACGCGATTTTACTGCGAAGAGATTAAAAATTAGAAATGTGAATTGAAATAGAAAATCCTTGTTATAAACGCGATTTTACTACGAAGAGATAAAAAATTATGAATGTGACTTGAAATGGAAAGTCCTTGTTATATACGCGATTTTACGTCGAAGAATAAAAAATTAGAAATGTGACTTGAAAACGAAAATCCTTGTTATAATCGCGATTTTACTGCGAAGAAAAAAAAATTAGAAATGTGACTTGAAATGGAGAATCCTTTTTACAAACGCGATTTTACTGCGAAGAGATAAAAAATTATAAATGTGACTTGAAATGGAAAATCGTGTTATAAACGCGATTTTACTGCGAAGAAAAAAAAATAGAAATGTGAGTTGAAATGGAAAATCCTTTTTATAAACGCGATTTTACTGCGAAGAAAAAAAAATTAGAAATGTGACTTGAAATGGAAAATCCTTGTTATAAACTCGATTTTACTACGAAGAGATTAAAAATTAAAAATGTGACTTGAAATGGAAAATCCTTGTTATAAACGCGATTTTACTGCGAAGAAAAAAGAATTAGAAATGTGACTTGAAATGGAAAATCCTTGTTATAAACGCGATTTTACTACTAAGAGATTAAAAAATATTAATGTGACTTGAAATGGAAAATCCTTGTTATAAACGCGATATAACTACGAAGAAAAAAAAATTAGAAATGTGATTTGAAATGGAATATCCTTGTTATAACACCGAGTTTACTGCCGAGAGATATTTAATTAAAAAATGTGACTTGAAATGAAAAATCCTTGTTATAAACGCGATTTTACTGCGAAGAAAAAAATTTAAAAATATGACTTGAAAACGAAAATCCTTGTTATAAACGCGATTTTACTACGAAGAAATAAAAAATTATAAATGTGACTTGAAATGGAAAATCGTTGTTATAAACACGATTTAACTGAGAAGAAAACAATATGAAATGAGAGTTGGAATGTAAAATCCTTGTTATAAAACCGAGTTTACTGCCGAGAGATATTTTTATTAAAAAACTAGCTGACCCGACAGACTTCGTCCTGTCAAAAAAATTTGTAATGTGGCAGTGTTTTGTTCCTACCTTTTTTATATTCTTTGCAAAAAATTATCCTGAACAGAACCGTCACCCTGGTAATAATTCGGTGTGAATTAAAAATAATTAAATAAAACACTATAAGTATTTAAAAGTAAGTAATTTTAATCATGTAAATCATAATTATTAACAAAAAAAAATCAGTTCTATTTTCATTGTAGTGCTTTGTGATAAACGATGTTTTTTGTTTGATTACCTGGCGCATAGACAAACAAATCTGATGGTTTTCCAATACGGGAACAGGCAACATACAATTGACCATGTGAGAAACATGGATTTTCCAAATTAATACCACAAACACTTAATGATTGCCCCTGGGACTTGTTTATGGTCATAGCAAAAGCAAGCCGCACTGGAAACTGTAGTCGTTTAAACTCAAATGGCACATCGGTCGGAATCATTGGGATGCGCGGTATGAGATCATCTTCTCCTTTATACTTTCCTTTCAATATAGTTGCTTCTATCACGTTGTTTAGTAGTTTTTTTATCGCTAACCGTGTGCCGTTGCAAAGGCGCGGTTGGTTGATATTTCGCAACATTATAATTACCGATCCAACCTTTAATTGAAGATTGTGAGGTGGCAATCCTGGCAAATCCAGCGAGTTTAAAAATTCCGGTGGATAGTTAACTACATCGTCTTGGTTAGTTGCCGAATCAACTGATTTATATATCCTCGATTCGCCTGTAATTTGTTCTTGAATTTTGAAATTTCATTCATTTACATCAATGTTTTTGGCTGCCAATATAGCTCGTTCGCTTAACCAATCATGGTTTCTGTAATTTTGAGCAACATCTGGAAATACCTTCTGAATGAGTTCTTCTTTTGATTGAGTTAAATGACAAAAACTTTGAGGAAAGTTAATGCATCCAGTCAACATGTCAATAGGAAAATTGCCATTACCAATGTCAATGAGTTGTTTAGAGAATATGTTTCCAGATTGGTCATTTTGCAACTCGACACGCATATTCTTGCTTAAATGAAGTACTTTGACATATTTCCACAAATTGGATGACTTTAGACATGCGTTGAGTTCATCAGCTGGCGTTGATCGTGGAATCACTGGCAATGTTTGACGAAAATCTCCTGCTAATAAAATCATTGCACCACCAAATCGGTTCTGATTGCTCCGTAGATCTTTTAAGGTTCTGTCTAAAGCCTCCAAAAAATTTTTATGTGCCATCGTGCATTCATCCCAAATGATCAATTGACATTGCTGCAAAACCTTTGCCATTGCAGAGTTCTTCGAAATGTTGCAGGTTGGAGTTTCATTGCTTTGCATATTTAATGGCAATTTTAGTGCTGAATGGGCTGTTCGACCACCTTCAAGCAAAGTTGCTGCGATTCCCGACGAAGCGAGTGCAAGTGCAATTTTATTTTGTGAGCGAACTGTTGCTAATATTAATGAAATCAAAAAAGTTTTTCCTGTACCACCAGGTGCATCTAAGAAGTAAATCCCCCCAGTTTCATCATTTGTTACTTTCATAAGAGTATCAAATACATACCTCTGTTGTTCATTCAACAGTGGAAGATTAGTTTGAATTAATTCTTTCAAAGTGTTGAGATCATACAGTTTTTCTCGGTGCAACTCTTGGTTAAAAGATTCATGCATTGGACGATTGGGCGCGGCATTGGCTTCGTTTTTGTATTTTAATGCTTTACAATGTGAGCAAACCGAGTTCATAGAACCAATAACAACACATTGGTAGTTACTGTAGTCAATTGACACATCGTAACTGAAAGCAGCTCGATTCAAATTTGCGCGATTATTACTTGAAAGTCGTGCTCGCGCTTCACGTGTTTGTGATATCCTAATTCTTTCATGTTCATTTCGGTCGTCACGTTCTTGTGCAGTACGATTAGATCGGTAATTAGCTTGGTTTGTAGCATTTCGTGTTCTTCTACTTGAATTGCCTCGTCTTATAGGAGGCATTATTAAAATATTGTGTCACATGCAATAACTTTTTTTCATAGGTAGATAACAAAACACTGCAAACAAAACAAAAGCACACTCAGTAGAGTATAACAGAAAATCCTAGAAAAACAACACCGGCAAAGGCGGAAAATCGACATTGACAGTTGTTTTTTTAATTTGTTTTTTTTTTAATCTGATATGACTTGAAGTCAAATCCTTTAAAGCCATACCAATGTTTTATTTTTTTTTGTCGCCTGCCGAAAGTAAAAAAAAGAAATAATATCGCGAATCCAACCAAGTTGTTATTATTATATTTTCTGACTATTCAATTTGGTCGGGTCCGCGATCACTTTTTTTTAGTTTCGGAACGCGACATTAAATCCTCCAACGACGTATTCTGTGCTCCAACGCACACACGCACACTGTTTTGATAGATATGATTGAATTTGAACTTTGTATAGCGGTAAGAAAGTGCAAATTTACTTTTTGACGTTAGGAACACACCTACATTTCTTAGATAACAGTGAGTGCTTGTAATTTAATATGAACTTTATATAATAGCAATAAAGCTCAAATTGATTCTACGTTTTAGTTAGAAAACGTTTGTATGTGAAAAAGAAAAGGGCTGTTTTTAGGGTTTTCCCGGCAATTATTCGATTTTTTCTCGCCGTAAGAACCATCCTTGGACTTCAACGAACATTTTAAAAAAAGAATTGGCCAAATTGGTCCAGGCGTTGTTGAGTTATGCGCTTACCAACACATTTTGCGATTCATTTTTATATATAAGATATATATTGTGACGAACGGGTTTGCGTCCGTTATAAAATAGAGCAAGAAACACCTCAGAGCGGGGGCGACGTAAAAAACGAGTAATTTTGAGGATGCGAAACGTACGGGATAATTGGAAGGGGAGGTTGAGGGTGAAAGACCACACGTATTCCTGGGTTGCGAACACAAGAAATGCATTTATTGACAAAGATCGTAATAATTAAATTTAACATACAAAAATATGGGGAGTAGCACTTGAAAACATGTTAGTAGGGCCGGATTGTCAAGGATCAAATACAAAATACAAAGAAACCAAAAATCAATTTGATAACATAAAAGTAAACTTGAAATGAACTGCATTTAAATCTTTTCGCAAGGTTTAAAAAGTCCTCTGCTGCACTTTTGAGATTGAAGATTCACTAATCGTTCCAGCGCTTTCTTGCAATGGGAAAAGAGGGGGTAGGAGGGAGAAACGTTCTCGACGCTGCTTCGACCGGGGACAGTGTGGGGACACGGTTGGTTACTGCACCTTATTCGGGAACACGAGGTGGTGACGTGGCCGAGTAGACTTCTCATGCGCTCGTGATGGTTCCTCGTTGCATTTTCCAAGCAGACGACTGGGGAGTTGCCAAGGTGCTTTCTCTCTATCTCCAGTAGCCTGTGGCTCCAATGCTCCACCGCCTCTCTCCAACGTTGGTGGCTCGATCAATCTCGACCGTCCTCTCCACCGTCTATCTCCGATGTTGAGTGGTTCAATGACTCTTCGACCGACTCCTCTCCACCGTCTCTCTCCGATGTTGAGTGGTTCAAAGACTGGCTGTCTATCCCCGATGTTGAGTGGTTCAATGACTGGCTGTCTCTCCCCGATGTTGAGTGGTTCAATGACTGGCTGTCTCTCCCCGATGTTGAGTGTCCCATCACTGACTGTCTCGTGAGAGGGGAAGGGAGGGGAGGGCAGTGGTTCCACTAGCGCGCTCTGTCGGGTCGCGATTCACCTTGTTCGCGCGGTATTTAAAAAAAAATGCTATTCACACGTACACATGAAACAATTACATTTATACCGAATACACTCAAATAGTAACAAAAAGGAATGGGTAGGAATTGTGACAAGTGCTACTCTTAAATGATAATTAGCGCTGCCGTTACATTGCCCCCACGACGAAATTTCAAAATTTTCGTACAGAAATTTTGAAATTTTGTCTGTCGGACGGCTAGCTGATTCCAAAAAGAAATTTAAGGCAAAGATTGTGAAAGAACCCAAGATCGCAGGTTTAGGAGGTCAGGTTGGGATCAGTGCGGGATTACAGGTGGGTATCCGCTCTGAGATAATCCTCTGCGTCATGCCTCAAAATAAGGCCTCAGGTTATGAAAATTGAATACTCCGATATCTCTCCCTTCAGAGTTCGTTAAGTGACACGCATTTGGACCAGACATTCTCGAAATTTGAAACGGGCCGGTATATAAGTGGAAGAACTTCCGGAACAGTTTAAGCTCCGTGCTTGATTCACGAGGCGTTCGCAGGAGTACCTTTTGTCCTAACGAAAAGGTGCGTGTTTTCCCTCTCTGGTTACGGATGCGCGTCCTAGCGGCACGCCTCAGACGCTGGGAAGCAAATTTCAATAACACTTCTTGGGTGGCGGAATCTTCCATATACGCAGATACGAAATCTGTGGTTGAAAACCATTGCGTGCCATGTAATTTATACATGATCTCGGGGATACGGGGGGGTTCATCATGCTCAGGGATGGTTACGCTGTTCAACTTTCGTGCGTCAATGCACAAGCGCAAACGGCCGTCTTTTTTTTTTACAACCAATAAGGGACTTGCATAGGGACTTGGGGATTTTCGTATGATGCCTTCCTTTAACATTATATCAATTTGGCGATCTACTTCATTTTGGTGGGCAATGGGGATTGGATATGACCTTTGAAAGAAAGGTCTCTCATCACTCAAGCGGATCCTATGAACAACCTTGTGAGCGACTGAGGGGGAGGGGCTAAATACGCGCTCGTATTTTACGAATAACACGTTGAGCTGATGTCGCTGCGCGTCATCCAACACTTGGGGAAGGGGGGGTTGTGGCTCACCTTGGAGTTCGGTCGGGCAACTATACGCGATTGCTATCCCTTCGTTTCCGGGGGATCTGGGGGGGGCTTCATGACATACAAAATTAAATATCCCTTTCGAGAAATCAAGAATTATACGGTACCTGGATATAACGTCCATACCAAAAATGACAGGAACAATTAGGTCTGGGACTACAAGACAAGTAACCGACAATTCCATTTCATGGACACGGCATGTTAACAATATCTGTTTCGTAATGGGCTTAGATTTTTTGTTGTTCGCACAAAGAATTTGGGATCTTCTAATAGGAAATACTGGGAGAGTGGGATCACGGGATAATAAGGTTTCGTACATGTCATATGATACGAGTGAGATTGCACTTCCTGTGTCAATTAGCACGTCTAGGATTGTGCCTTTATAATTTACCTTCACTTGGGGGGTTAATAGTTCGGGTCGTGCGAATACTTCTTCGTGCAACAAATCATGCGGATCATTCCCTACTACTTGGTAAGGTAGGACCCATTGGGGTTCACTACCTCTCGTCTCTCGGTTCGGTTCCCGGGAATGCTTGGTTCCGAACCTACTTCGTTTAAAGTCGACGAAGGCCGGCAGGCATCACTGGGTCGTGTTGGGTGACGGGGTGGAAAGGGGAGCAAAGGTGGAGGTGAAGAATGAGGGGTGGTAAATGGAGGGATGGGCCTGTTTGTTCGACCATGTGGTCGTGAGTGAGGAGACTCGCTCGCTTGCGAGGGAGGGGAATGAGAGGAGGGAGGGGAATGAGAGGGGGGAGGGTTAAAAAACACGTGGTTCTGAATTCCTCGTTCTGGAGGCGCGATGTTAAATGACTCGTTGGTATCGCTTCGGGTAAAGTTTCTGCGTTGGGAGGGACGTTCCTCGCACATGTAGTTTACGCTGGATTTTTGCTCATGACGATCAGACCACGCGGGCAAACTCTCTGCGGAATGGTCATACCAACCTAACGGCTGTCTTAAACGTTCAATTGATACGGGACCCGCCGAACGTATTAAATCTTGGATGTTTATCGGGAACTGCTTAATGATAGCGGTTAAAAGATCGGGATCGTTCAGGTCGAATCCGCTTAATCTAGCTAACGCGATCTTTCTCGTGAGGTATTCTTTCATGGTCCCATGGTTGGGGCGGTGATATTTCCCAGTCGTCACCTTCATTTTATAAGAATACCTGGTGTCGTAATCCCAGTAATTCTCCAAGAACTTTGCCTTAAACTCGGCGTAAGTGGGAGGAATTGGGTCTAGCGAATCACTCCACATTTTTGCCTTACCTTCCAGCAAATAAATAGCAAGACGGGACTGATGTTCGGGCAGAGCATTAGTGAAATTGAAATAGTCCTCCAAATCTCTAATAAAAGCCAAGGGGTGTTCCGATTGCCTTTCTCTAAAAACAGGTTTAGCTATTGGGACAGGAGTCACGGTTTCCCGGAAGGGGACGGGTCGCTCGGTACCTAACTCGTTGATGCGCCCATTCAACTTGGCTACTTCACATTCAACACGTGGTATAATCCCTTTCAAATCCGCGATTTCGCGTCCTAAGTTCACCGTTACCTCTTCGTGAACATCGGAAATTTCCTTGCGGCATGAATTTATTTCTGTGGTTTTTGCCCGGGACATTGTTTCGAGTTGGCTTTCAAAATTATCCTGAACTCTTTTTGTTTCGTGTCGTATCTCGGCACGTACATTTGCAACGTCAGACCTAAAGGCTTCCAATTTGGTATTAATACAATTAATACTCTTCTGATGGGACGCCGCGAAGCTAGAGAAATTATTTGTAATCTCGTGTTGGAACGCAATCATCTTCCCTTCTATCTGAGATTGAACACGATTCAAATTGTCTGACATTTTCCCTTCCACAGCACTTAAATTATCAGACATTTTTTGGACTAGTGCGAGCAAACTGTCGAGTTTATCAGGGGAAGTGACGGATGGGGGGGAATTCATCGGGGATGAGGCGACGATAGGCGTCTCGTCCTCCACTTCAGTTGTATTCACCACGGAGCTCGTCTCCCCTTGAACCGATAACGTCTCAAAATGGCTGGCCAAGGATTTAAACGGGGTCTGCTCATCGCTTTCGGAGTCGTCATCCGACCGCATTTTGGTCGTCGCGTCACGGTATTTAGTGAATGCTGTCTCCGAATCACTCATCTTAAACAAAATTAATTATCCTCGTCGTTCCTTTTTTTCTTACTCGTCCGTCTCACACATGAAATTAGCAAATAAATGGTAATGACCACAAATAGAAACTGCGGAAAAGAGCACAGAAATGGCCTCTGACTCAAAACAATGAATATAATGTTAAGTTGACGATTTAACACGTGGCGCGGAGAAAAGTTCCCATTCCACTCAAATAGGTATGGAGAGGCCACGCTCCACCAAACAAGAATGACGGCGTCAAATGCGTGATCAGGCAACGGCGTGGTTGCGGTGCCACTAAATATCTCGTCAAACGAAAAATCGGGTGAATTCGTGATCATGCAGAAATGCGTGATCGAGCCCCACACGTTGGAGCGCCAAAACATGTGACGAACGGGTTTGCGTCCGTTATAAAATAGAGCAAGAAACACCTCAGAGCGGGGGCGACGTAAAAAACGAGTAATTTTGAGGATGCGAAACGTACGGGATAATTGGAAGGGGAGGTTGAGGGTGAAAGACCACACGTATTCCTGGGTTGCGAACACAAGAAATGCATTTATTGACAAAGATCGTAATAATTAAATTTAACATACAAAAATATGGGGAGTAGCACTTGAAAACATGTTAGTAGGGCCGGATTGTCAAGGATCAAATACAAAATACAAAGAAACCAAAAATCAATTTGATAACATAAAAGTAAACTTGAAATGAACTGCATTTAAATCTTTTCGCAAGGTTTAAAAAGTCCTCTGCTGCACTTTTGAGATTGAAGATTCACTAATCGTTCCAGCGCTTTCTTGCAATGGGAAAAGAGGGGGTAGGAGGGAGAAACGTTCTCGACGCTGCTTCGACCGGGGACAGTGTGGGGACACGGTTGGTTACTGCACCTTATTCGGGAACACGAGGTGGTGACGTGGCCGAGTAGACTTCTCATGCGCTCGTGATGGTTCCTCGTTGCATTTTCCAAGCAGACGACTGGGGAGTTGCCAAGGTGCTTTCTCTCTATCTCCAGTAGCCTGTGGCTCCAATGCTCCACCGCCTCTCTCCAACGTTGGTGGCTCGATCAATCTCGACCGTCCTCTCCACCGTCTATCTCCGATGTTGAGTGGTTCAATGACTCTTCGACCGACTCCTCTCCACCGTCTCTCTCCGATGTTGAGTGGTTCAAAGACTGGCTGTCTATCCCCGATGTTGAGTGGTTCAATGACTGGCTGTCTCTCCCCGATGTTGAGTGGTTCAATGACTGGCTGTCTCTCCCCGATGTTGAGTGTCCCATCACTGACTGTCTCGTGAGAGGGGAAGGGAGGGGAGGGCAGTGGTTCCACTAGCGCGCTCTGTCGGGTCGCGATTCACCTTGTTCGCGCGGTATTTAAAAAAAAATGCTATTCACACGTACACATGAAACAATTACATTTATACCGAATACACTCAAATAGTAACAAAAAGGAATGGGTAGGAATTGTGACAAGTGCTACTCTTAAATGATAATTAGCGCTGCCGTTACATTGCCCCCACGACGAAATTTCAAAATTTTCGTACAGAAATTTTGAAATTTTGTCTGTCGGACGGCTAGCTGATTCCAAAAAGAAATTTAAGGCAAAGATTGTGAAAGAACCCAAGATCGCAGGTTTAGGAGGTCAGGTTGGGATCAGTGCGGGATTACAGGTGGGTATCCGCTCTGAGATAATCCTCTGCGTCATGCCTCAAAATAAGGCCTCAGGTTATGAAAATTGAATACTCCGATATCTCTCCCTTCAGAGTTCGTTAAGTGACACGCATTTGGACCAGACATTCTCGAAATTTGAAACGGGCCGGTATATAAGTGGAAGAACTTCCGGAACAGTTTAAGCTCCGTGCTTGATTCACGAGGCGTTCGCAGGAGTACCTTTTGTCCTAACGAAAAGGTGCGTGTTTTCCCTCTCTGGTTACGGATGCGCGTCCTAGCGGCACGCCTCAGACGCTGGGAAGCAAATTTCAATAACACTTCTTGGGTGGCGGAATCTTCCATATACGCAGATACGAAATCTGTGGTTGAAAACCATTGCGTGCCATGTAATTTATACATGATCTCGGGGATACGGGGGGGTTCATCATGCTCAGGGATGGTTACGCTGTTCAACTTTCGTGCGTCAATGCACAAGCGCAAACGGCCGTCTTTTTTTTTTACAACCAATAAGGGACTTGCATAGGGACTTGGGGATTTTCGTATGATGCCTTCCTTTAACATTATATCAATTTGGCGATCTACTTCATTTTGGTGGGCAATGGGGATTGGATATGACCTTTGAAAGAAAGGTCTCTCATCACTCAAGCGGATCCTATGAACAACCTTGTGAGCGACTGAGGGGGAGGGGCTAAATACGCGCTCGTATTTTACGAATAACACGTTGAGCTGATGTCGCTGCGCGTCATCCAACACTTGGGGAAGGGGGGGTTGTGGCTCACCTTGGAGTTCGGTCGGGCAACTATACGCGATTGCTATCCCTTCGTTTCCGGGGGATCTGGGGGGGGCTTCATGACATACAAAATTAAATATCCCTTTCGAGAAATCAAGAATTATACGGTACCTGGATATAACGTCCATACCAAAAATGACAGGAACAATTAGGTCTGGGACTACAAGACAAGTAACCGACAATTCCATTTCATGGACACGGCATGTTAACAATATCTGTTTCGTAATGGGCTTAGATTTTTTGTTGTTCGCACAAAGAATTTGGGATCTTCTAATAGGAAATACTGGGAGAGTGGGATCACGGGATAATAAGGTTTCGTACATGTCATATGATACGAGTGAGATTGCACTTCCTGTGTCAATTAGCACGTCTAGGATTGTGCCTTTATAATTTACCTTCACTTGGGGGGTTAATAGTTCGGGTCGTGCGAATACTTCTTCGTGCAACAAATCATGCGGATCATTCCCTACTACTTGGTAAGGTAGGACCCATTGGGGTTCACTACCTCTCGTCTCTCGGTTCGGTTCCCGGGAATGCTTGGTTCCGAACCTACTTCGTTTAAAGTCGACGAAGGCCGGCAGGCATCACTGGGTCGTGTTGGGTGACGGGGTGGAAAGGGGAGCAAAGGTGGAGGTGAAGAATGAGGGGTGGTAAATGGAGGGATGGGCCTGTTTGTTCGACCATGTGGTCGTGAGTGAGGAGACTCGCTCGCTTGCGAGGGAGGGGAATGAGAGGAGGGAGGGGAATGAGAGGGGGGAGGGTTAAAAAACACGTGGTTCTGAATTCCTCGTTCTGGAGGCGCGATGTTAAATGACTCGTTGGTATCGCTTCGGGTAAAGTTTCTGCGTTGGGAGGGACGTTCCTCGCACATGTAGTTTACGCTGGATTTTTGCTCATGACGATCAGACCACGCGGGCAAACTCTCTGCGGAATGGTCATACCAACCTAACGGCTGTCTTAAACGTTCAATTGATACGGGACCCGCCGAACGTATTAAATCTTGGATGTTTATCGGGAACTGCTTAATGATAGCGGTTAAAAGATCGGGATCGTTCAGGTCGAATCCGCTTAATCTAGCTAACGCGATCTTTCTCGTGAGGTATTCTTTCATGGTCCCATGGTTGGGGCGGTGATATTTCCCAGTCGTCACCTTCATTTTATAAGAATACCTGGTGTCGTAATCCCAGTAATTCTCCAAGAACTTTGCCTTAAACTCGGCGTAAGTGGGAGGAATTGGGTCTAGCGAATCACTCCACATTTTTGCCTTACCTTCCAGCAAATAAATAGCAAGACGGGACTGATGTTCGGGCAGAGCATTAGTGAAATTGAAATAGTCCTCCAAATCTCTAATAAAAGCCAAGGGGTGTTCCGATTGCCTTTCTCTAAAAACAGGTTTAGCTATTGGGACAGGAGTCACGGTTTCCCGGAAGGGGACGGGTCGCTCGGTACCTAACTCGTTGATGCGCCCATTCAACTTGGCTACTTCACATTCAACACGTGGTATAATCCCTTTCAAATCCGCGATTTCGCGTCCTAAGTTCACCGTTACCTCTTCGTGAACATCGGAAATTTCCTTGCGGCATGAATTTATTTCTGTGGTTTTTGCCCGGGACATTGTTTCGAGTTGGCTTTCAAAATTATCCTGAACTCTTTTTGTTTCGTGTCGTATCTCGGCACGTACATTTGCAACGTCAGACCTAAAGGCTTCCAATTTGGTATTAATACAATTAATACTCTTCTGATGGGACGCCGCGAAGCTAGAGAAATTATTTGTAATCTCGTGTTGGAACGCAATCATCTTCCCTTCTATCTGAGATTGAACACGATTCAAATTGTCTGACATTTTCCCTTCCACAGCACTTAAATTATCAGACATTTTTTGGACTAGTGCGAGCAAACTGTCGAGTTTATCAGGGGAAGTGACGGATGGGGGGGAATTCATCGGGGATGAGGCGACGATAGGCGTCTCGTCCTCCACTTCAGTTGTATTCACCACGGAGCTCGTCTCCCCTTGAACCGATAACGTCTCAAAATGGCTGGCCAAGGATTTAAACGGGGTCTGCTCATCGCTTTCGGAGTCGTCATCCGACCGCATTTTGGTCGTCGCGTCACGGTATTTAGTGAATGCTGTCTCCGAATCACTCATCTTAAACAAAATTAATTATCCTCGTCGTTCCTTTTTTTCTTACTCGTCCGTCTCACACATGAAATTAGCAAATAAATGGTAATGACCACAAATAGAAACTGCGGAAAAGAGCACAGAAATGGCCTCTGACTCAAAACAATGAATATAATGTTAAGTTGACGATTTAACACGTGGCGCGGAGAAAAGTTCCCATTCCACTCAAATAGGTATGGAGAGGCCACGCTCCACCAAACAAGAATGACGGCGTCAAATGCGTGATCAGGCAACGGCGTGGTTGCGGTGCCACTAAATATCTCGTCAAACGAAAAATCGGGTGAATTCGTGATCATGCAGAAATGCGTGATCGAGCCCCACACGTTGGAGCGCCAAAACATGTGACGAACGGGTTTGCGTCCGTTATAAAATAGAGCAAGAAACACCTCAGAGCGGGGGCGACGTAAAAAACGAGTAATTTTGAGGATGCGAAACGTACGGGATAATTGGAAGGGGAGGTTGAGGGTGAAAGACCACACGTATTCCTGGGTTGCGAACACAAGAAATGCATTTATTGACAAAGATCGTAATAATTAAATTTAACATACAAAAATATGGGGAGTAGCACTTGAAAACATGTTAGTAGGGCCGGATTGTCAAGGATCAAATACAAAATACAAAGAAACCAAAAATCAATTTGATAACATAAAAGTAAACTTGAAATGAACTGCATTTAAATCTTTTCGCAAGGTTTAAAAAGTCCTCTGCTGCACTTTTGAGATTGAAGATTCACTAATCGTTCCAGCGCTTTCTTGCAATGGGAAAAGAGGGGGTAGGAGGGAGAAACGTTCTCGACGCTGCTTCGACCGGGGACAGTGTGGGGACACGGTTGGTTACTGCACCTTATTCGGGAACACGAGGTGGTGACGTGGCCGAGTAGACTTCTCATGCGCTCGTGATGGTTCCTCGTTGCATTTTCCAAGCAGACGACTGGGGAGTTGCCAAGGTGCTTTCTCTCTATCTCCAGTAGCCTGTGGCTCCAATGCTCCACCGCCTCTCTCCAACGTTGGTGGCTCGATCAATCTCGACCGTCCTCTCCACCGTCTATCTCCGATGTTGAGTGGTTCAATGACTCTTCGACCGACTCCTCTCCACCGTCTCTCTCCGATGTTGAGTGGTTCAAAGACTGGCTGTCTATCCCCGATGTTGAGTGGTTCAATGACTGGCTGTCTCTCCCCGATGTTGAGTGGTTCAATGACTGGCTGTCTCTCCCCGATGTTGAGTGTCCCATCACTGACTGTCTCGTGAGAGGGGAAGGGAGGGGAGGGCAGTGGTTCCACTAGCGCGCTCTGTCGGGTCGCGATTCACCTTGTTCGCGCGGTATTTAAAAAAAAATGCTATTCACACGTACACATGAAACAATTACATTTATACCGAATACACTCAAATAGTAACAAAAAGGAATGGGTAGGAATTGTGACAAGTGCTACTCTTAAATGATAATTAGCGCTGCCGTTACAATATATATATATATATATATATATATATATATATATATGTTACTTATGAAAGACACCACAGGTGATATGAATATAAATAAATGCCATGATAGGCCACAAAAACACAGACACAAATAAAAGAGGACTCACACGTTAGTTTCTTTCAAATTTTCGACCTCTTAGGGTCTTCGTCGGGTGTTTTTGTGGCCTATCATGGCATTTATTTATATATATATATATATACTATATATATACCTATATATATATAGTATATATATATATAGGTATATATATAGTATTATACCCCTTATTATATATATATATATATATATAATAAGGGGTCGTGAAGTATAAAAGTTTCAATTTTTTTTCTTCACAGTAACATCGACTTTATAACAAGGATTTTCCATTTCAAGTCACATTTATAATTTTTTATCTCTTCGCAGTAAAATCGCGTTAATAACAAGGATTTTCTATTTCAAGTCACATTTCTAAATTTTTTTCCTTCGCAGTCTACTCGCGTTAATAACAAGGATTTTCCATTTCAATTCACATTTCTAATTTTTTATCTCTTCGTAGTAAAATCACGTTTATAACAAGGATTTTCCATTTCTATTCACATTTCTAATTTTTAAACTGTTCGTAATAAAATCACATTTATAACAAGGATTTTCCATTTCCAACTCTCATTTCATATTTTTTTTCTTCGCAGTAATATCACGTTTATAACACATTTTTTCCATTTAGGTCACATTTATAATTTTTTATCTCTTTGCAGTAAAATCGCGTTTATAAAGAGGATTTTCGTTTTCAAGTCACATTTCTAATTTTTTTTCCTTCGCAGGAAAATAGCGTTCATAACAAGGATTTCCCACTTCAAGTCACATTTATAATTTTTAATCTCTTCGTAGTAAAATCGCGTTTATAACAAGGATTTTCCATTTCAATTCACATTTCTAATTTTTAATCTCTTCGCAGTAAAATCACGTTTATAACAAGGATTTTCCATTTCAAGTCACATTTCTAATTTTTTTTTCCTTGTAGTAAAATCGCGTTTATAACAACGATTTTCCATTTCAAGTCATATTTCTAATTTTTTTTCCTTCGCAGTAAAATGGCGTTTATTACACGGATTTTCAATTTCAAGTCAATTTTCTAATTTTTTTTTCATTGCAGTAAAATCGCGTTTATAACAAGGATTTTCCATTTCAAGTCACAATTATAATTTTTTATCTCTTCGTAGTAAAATCGCGGTTATAACAAGGATTTTCCATTTCAAGTCACATTTCAAAAATTTTTTTTCTTCGCAGTCTAATCGCGTTTATGACAAGGATTTTCCATTTCAAGTCACATTTTTTAATTATATATCTCTCAGCAGTTAATTCGCGTTTATAACACGGATTTTCCATTTCAAGTCAATTTTTTAATTTTTTATCTCTTCGCAGTAAAATCACGTTTATAACAAGGGTTTTCCATTTCAACTCACATTTTATACTTTTTTTTTGCAGTAAAATCGCTTTTATAACAAGGATTTTCCATTTCAAGTCACATTTGTAATTTTTTTCTCTTCGCAGTAAAATCACGTTTATAAGAAAGATTTTCCATTTCAAGTCACATTTCTAATTTTTTTTTCTTCGCAGTTAAATCGCGTTTATAACAAGGATTTTCGTATTCAAGTCACATTTCTAATTTTTCTTTTCTTCGCAGTAAAATCGCGTTTATAACACGGATTTTCCATTTCAAGTCACATTTATATGTTCTTATCTCTTCGCAGTAAAATCGCGTTTATAACTAGTATTTTCCATTTCTAGTCACATTTCTAATTTTTTTTTCATATATATATTTTTTTTAAATGTCACGAGATGTGGGTCAATTGTAAGTATTATTAATTTTTTCAAACTTTGCTTGCGTTTCGGACATAACATTTTTCCATCCTCCGGGCTTGAAGTCTGATGTTGTTTTTATTTTTTTACAATTATTTGTTTTTATTTATTTAAAAACAACATCAGACTTAAAGCCCTGAGGATGGACAAATATAATGTCCGAAACGTAGGCAAAATTTGAAAAACTTAATAATATTTACATTTGACCCACATCTCGTGATATTAAAAAAAAATATATGTATATATAATAAGGGGTCGTGAAGTATATAAGTTTGAATTTTTTTTCTTCACAGTAAAATCGCGTTTATAACAAGGATTTTCCACTTCAAGTCACATTTCTAATTTTTTTTCTTCGTAGTAAAATCGCGTTTATAACAAGGATTTTCGTATTCAAGTCACATTTCTAATTTTTCTTTTCTTTGCAGTAAAATCGCGTTTATAACACGGATTTTCCATTTCAAGTCACATTTATAATTTCTTTTCTCTTCGCAGTAAAATCGCGTTTATAACAAGGGTTTTCCATTTCAAGTCACATTTATAATTTTAATATCTTCGTAATAAGATCGCGGTTATAACAAGGATTTTCCATTTCAAGTCAGATTTATAATTATTAATCTCTTCGTAGTAAAATCGCGTTTATAACAAGTTTTTTCCATTTCAAGTCACATTTATAATTTTTTATCTCTTCGTAGTAAAATCGCGTTTATAACAAAGATTTTCCATTTCAAGTCAATTTCTAAATTTTTTTCCTTCGCAGTCTACTCGCGTTTATAACAAGGATTTTCCAGTTCAAGTCTAATTTTTTAATGAAATATCTCTCAGCAATAAAATCGCAATTATAACAAGGATTTTCCTTTTCAACTCACATTTTTAATTTTTTATCTCTTCGCAGTAAAACCGCGTTTATAACAAGGATTTTTCATCTCAAGTCACATTTGTAATTTTTTATCTCTTCGCAGTAAAATCGCGTTTATAACAAGGATTTTTCCTTTCAAGTCACATTTCTATTTTTTTTTTCTTCGCAGTAAATTCGCGTTTATAACAAGGATATTACATTTCAAGTCACATTTTTAATTTTTAATCTCCTCGTAGTAAAATCACGTTTATAACAAGGATTTTCGATTTCAATTCACATTTCTTATTTTTTAAATCTTCGTAGTAAAATCACATTTATAACAAGGATTTTTAATTCCAACTCTCATTTCATATTTTTTTTCTTCACAGTAAAATCGCGTTTATAACAACGATTTTTCATTTCATGTCATATTTTTTAAATAGATATCTCTCAGCAGTAAAATTGCATTTATAACAAGGATTTTCCATTTCAACTCACATTTCATATTTTTTTTCTTCGCAGTAAAATCGCGTTTATAACAAGGATTTTTCATTTTAAGTCACATTTTTAATTTTTATTCTGTTCGTAGTAATATTACGTGTATAACAAGGATTTTCCATTTCAAGTCCTATTTCTAATTTTTTTTTCTTCACAGTAAAATCGCGTTTATAACAAGTTTTTTCCAATTCAAGTCACATTTATAATTTTTTATCTCTTCGTAGTAAAATCGCGTTTATAATAACGATTTTCCATTTCAAGTCAGATTTATAATTTTTAAGCTCTTCGTAGTAAAATCGAGTTTATAAAAAGGATTTTCGTTTCCAAGTCACAGTTCTAATTTTTTTTTCTTCGCAGTAAAATCGCGTTTATAACACGGATTTTCCATTTCAAGTCACATTTCTAATTTTTTATCTCTTCGATGTGAAACCGCGTTTATAACAAGGATTTTTCATTTCAAGGCACATTTATAATTTTTTATCTCTTCGCAGTAAATTCGCGTTTATAACAAGGATTTTTCCTTTCAAGTCACATTTCTAATTTTTTTCTTCACAGTAAATTCGCGTTTGTAACAAGGATATTCCATTTCAAGTCACATTTTTAATTTTTAATCTCTTCGTAGTAAAATCACGTTTATAACAAGGATTTTCAATTCCAACACTCATTTCATATTTTTTTTCTTCGCAGTAAAATCGTGTTTATAACAAGGATTTTCGTTTTCAAGTCACATTTCTAATTTTTTACCTCTTCGCAGTAAAATCACGTTTATAACAAGGATTTTCCATTTCAACTCTTATTTCTAATTTTTTTTTCTTCGCAGTAAAATCGCGTTTATAAAAAGGATTTTCCATTTCAACTCACATTTCATATTTTTTTTTCTTCGTAGTAAAATCGCGTGTATTACAAGGATTTTCCATTTCTAGTCATATTTCTAATTTTTTTTTCATATATATATTTTTTTTAAATGTCACGAGATGTGGGTCAATTGTAAGTATTATTAATTTTTTCAAACTTTGCTTGCGTTTCGGACATAACATTTTTCCATCCTCAGGGCTTGAAGTCTGATGTTGTTTTTATTTTTTTACAATTATTTGTTTTTATTTATTTAAAAACAACATCAGACTTAAAGCCCTGAGGATGGACAAATATAATGTCCGAAACGTAGGCAAAATTTGAAAAAATTAATAATATTTACATTTGACCCACATCTCGTGATATTAAAAAAAAATATATGTATATATAATAAGGGGTCGTGAAGTATATAAGTTTGAATTTTTTTTTCTTCACAGTAAAATCGCGTTTATAACAAGGATTTTCCATTTCAAGTCACATTTATAAATTTTTATCTCTTCGTAGTTAAATCGCGTTTATAAAGAGGATTTTCCATTTCAAGTCACATTTCTAATTTTTTTTTCTTCGTAGTAAAATCGCGTTTATAACAAGGATTTTCGTATTCAAGTCACATTTCTAACTTTTCTTTTCTTCGTAGTAAAATCGCGTTTATAACAAGTTTTTTCCATTTCAAGTCACATTTATAATTTTTCATCTCTTCGTAGTAAAATCGCGTTTATAACAAGGATTTTCCATTTCAAGTCAATTTCTAAATTTTTTTCATTCGCAGTCTACTCGCGTTTATAACAAGGATTTTCCATTTCAAGTCTAATTTTTTAATGAAATATCTCTCAGCAATAAAATCGCAATTATAACAAGGATTTTCCTTTTTAACTCACATTTCTGATTTTTTATCTCTTCGCAGTAAAACCGCGTTTATAACAAGGATTTTTCATCTCAAGTCACATTTGTAATTTTTTATCTCTTCGCAGTAAAATCGCGTTTATAACAAGGATTTTTCCTTTCAAGTCACATTTCTAATTTTTTTCTTCGCAGTAAATTCGCGTTTATAACAAGGATATTCCATTTCAAGTCACATTTTTAATTTTTAATCTCCTCGTAGTAAAATCACGTTTATAACAAGGATTTTCGATTTCAATTCACATTTCTTATTTTTAAAATCTTCGTAGTAAAATCACATTTATAACAAGGATTTTCAATTCCAACTCTCATTTCATATTTTTTTTCTTCACAGTAAAATCGCGTTTATAACAACGATTTTCCATTTCATGTCATATTTTTTAAATATATATCTCTCAGCAGTAAAATCGCAATTATAACAAGGATTTTCCATTTCAACTCACATTTCATATTTCTTTTCTTCGCAGTAAAATCGCGTTTATAACAAGGATTTTCCATTTCATGTCACATATCTAATTTTTTATCTCTTCGCAGTAAAATCGCGTTTATTACAAGGATTTTCCAGTTCAAGTCTAATTTTTTAATGAAATATCTCTCAGCAATAAAATCGCAATTATAACAAGGATTTTCCTTTTCAACTCACATTTCTAATTTTTTTTCTTCGCAGTAAAATCGCGTTTATAACAAGCATTTTCCATTTCAAGTCACATTTATAATTTTTTATATCTTGGTAGTAAAATCGCGTTTATAACAAGGATTTTCCATTTCAAGTCATATTTCTAATTTTTTATTCTTCGACGTAGAATCGCGTTTATAACAAGGATTTTCCATTTCAACCTACATTTCTTATTTTTTTTCTTCGCAGTAAAATCGCGTTTATAACACGGATTTTCCATTTCAAGTCACATTTATAATTTTTTATCTCTTCGTAGTAAAATCTCGTTTATAACAAGGATTTTCGTTTTCAAGTCACATTTCTAATTTTTTTTTCTTCCCAGTATAATCGCGTTTATAACATGGATTTTCCATTTCAAGTCACATTTTTTAATTAAATATCTCTCAGCAGTAAAATCGCGTTTATAACAAGGATTTTCCTTTTCAACTCACATTTCTAATTTTTTTTCTTCGCAGTAAAATCGCGTTTATAACAAGCATTTTCCATTTCAAGTCACATTTATAATTTTTTATATCTTGGTAGTAAAATCGCGTTTATAACAAGGATTTTCCATTTCAAGTCATATTTCTAATTTTTTATTCTTCGACGTAGAATCGCGTTTATAACAAGGATTTTCCATTTCAACCTACATTTCTTATTTTTTTTCTTCGCAGTAAAATCGCGTTTATAACACGGATTTTCCATGTCAAGTCACATTTTTAATTTTTTATCACCTCGCAGGAAAATCGCGTTTATAACAAGGATTTTCGTTTTCAAGTCACATTTCTAATTTTTTTTTCTTCCCAGTATAATCGCGTTTATAACATGGATTTTCCATTTCAAGTCACATTTTTTAATTAAATATCTCTCAGCAGTAAAATCGCGTTTATAACAAGGATTTTCCATTTAAACTCACATTTCATATATTTTTTCTTCGCAGTAAAATCGCGTTTATAACAAGGATTTTCCATTTCAAGTCACACTAATAATTTTTAATCACTTCGTAGTAAAATCGCGTTTATAACAGGGATTTTCGTTTTCAAGTCACATTTATAATATTTTACCTCTTCGTAATAAAATCGCGTTTATAACAAGGATTTCCGTTTTCAAGTCACATTTCTAATTTTCTTTTTTCGCAGTAAGGATTTTCAATTTCAAGTCACATTTATAATTTTTTATCTCTTCGCAGTAAAATCACGTTTATAACAAGGATTTTCCATTTCAAGTCACATTTCAAATTTTTTGTTCTTCGTAGTAAAAACGCGTTTATAACAAGGATTTTCCATTTCAAGTCACATTTCTAATTTTTTTTTCTTCGCAGTAAAATCGCGTTTATAACAAGGATTTTCGTATTCAAGTCACATTTATAATTTTTCTTTTTTTCGCAGTTAAATCGCGTTTATAACACGAATTTTCCATTTCAAGTCACATTTATAATTTCTAATATCTTCGTAATAAAATCGCGTTTATAACAACGATTTTCCATTTCAAGTCAAAGATCTATTTTTTTTTTCTTCGCAGTAAAATCATGTTTATAACAAGGATTTTCCATTTTAAGTCACATTTCTAATTTTTTTTTCTTCGTAGTAAAATCGCATTTCTAACAAGGATTTTCCATTTCAAGTCAAATTTTTAATTTTTTTTCTCTTCGTAGTAAAATCGGGTTTATAACAAGGATTTTCCATTTCAAGTCACATTTCTAATTTTTTTTTCTTCGCAGGAAAATAGCAATTATAGCAAGGATTTTCCATTTCATGTCACATTTATAATTTTTAATCTCTTCGTAGGAAAATCGAATTTATAACAAGGATTTTCCTTTTCAAGTTACATTCATTTATTAAATATCTTTTAGAAGTAAAATCGCAATTATAACAAGGATTTTCGTTTTCAAGTCACATTTCTATTTTTTTTTCTTCGCAGTAAAATTGCGTTTATAAAAAGGTTTTTCCATTTCAAGTCACATTTCTAATTATTTTTCCTTGCAGTAAAATCGCGGTCATATCAAGGATTTTCCATTTCATGTCACATTTATAATTTTTTAATCTCTTAGTAGTAAAATCGCGTTTATAACAAGGATTTTCGTCTTCAAGTCACATTTCTAATTTTTTTTTCTTCGCAATAAAATCAAGTTTATAACAAGAATTTTCCATTTCAAATCACATTTCATATTTTTTTCTTCGCAGTAAAATCGCGTTTATAAACAGGATTTTCCATTTCAACTCACATTTATAATTTTTTTCCTTCGCAGTAAAATCGGGTTTCTAACAAGGATTTTTCATTTCAAGTCACATTTATAATTTTTAATCTCTTCGTAGTAAAATCGCATTTATAATAAGGATTTTCGTTTTCAAGTCACATTTCTAATATTTTTTTCTTCGCAGTAAAATCGCTATCATAACAAGGATTATCCAATTCAACTCACATTTTGTAATTAAATATCTCTCAGCAGTAAAATCGCAATTATAACAAGGATTTTTCCATTTCAAGTCAATTTTTAATTAAAGGTCTAACCGCAGTAAAATTGCGTTTATAACACGGATTTTCCATTTCAAGTCACATTTCTAATTTTTTTTTCTTCGCAGTAAAATCGCGTTTATAACAAGGATTTTCGATTTCAAGTCACATTTCTAATTTTTTTTTCTTCGCAGTAAAATCGCGTTAAAACAAGGATTTTCCATTTCAAGTCATATTTATAATTTTTTATCTCTTCGTAGAAAAATCGCGTTTATAACGAGGATTTTCGTTTTCAACTCACATTTCATATTTATTTTCTTCGCAGTTAAATCGCGTTTATAACAAAGATTTTCCATTTCAAGTCACATTTGTAATTTTATCTCTTCGTATTTAAATCGCGTTTATAACAAGGATTTTCCATTTCAAGTCACATTTCTAATTTTTTTTTCTTCGCAGTTAAATCGCGTTTATAACAAGGATTTTCGATTTCAAGTCACATTTCTAATTTTTTTTTCTTCGCAGTAAAATCGCGTTAAAACAAGGATTTTCCATTTCAAGTCATATTTATAATTTTTTATCTCTTCGTAGAAAAATCGCGTTTATAACGAGGATTTTCGTTTTCAACTCACATTTCATATTTATTTTCTTCGCAGTAAAATCGCGTTTATAACAAAGATTTTCCATTTCAACTCACATTTCATATTTTATTTCTTCGCAGTAAAATCGCATTAATAACAAGGATTTTCCATTTCAAGTCACATTTCTAATTTTTTTCTTCGCAGTAAAATCGCGTTTATAACAAGGGTTTTCCATTTCAAGTCACATTTCTAATTTTTTTCTTCGCAGTAAAATCGCGTTTATAACAAGGATTTTCATTTTCAAGTCACATTTCTAATTTTTTTTCTTCACAGTAAAATCGCTTTTATAACAAGGATTTTCCATTTCAAGTCATATTTATAATTTTTTATCTCTTCGTAGAAAAATCGCGTTTATAACAAGGATTTTCCATTTCAGGTCACATTAATAATTTTTTATCTCTTCGTAGTAAAATCGCGTTTATGACGAGGATTTTCGTTTTCAAGTCCCTTTTCTAAATGTTTTTTCTTCGCTGTAAAATCGCGTTTATAACACGGATTTTCTATTTCAAGTCACATTTATAATTTTTAATCTCTTCGTAGTAAAATCGCGTTTATAACAAGGATTTTCATTTTCAAATCACATTTCATATTTTTTTTCTTCGCAGTAAAATCGCGTTTATAACAAGGATTTTCCATTTCAACTCACATTTATCATTTTTTTTCTTCGTAGTAAAATCGGGTTTATAACAAAGATTTTCCATTTCAAGTCACATTTATAATTTTTAATCTCTTCGTAGTAAAATCGCGTTTATAACAAGGATTTTCGTTTTCAAGTCACATTTCTAATTTTTTTTCTTCGCAGTAAAATCGCTTTTATAACAAGGATTTTCCATTTCAACTCACATTTCATATTTTTTTTCTTCGCAGTAAAAACGCGTGTATAACAAGGATTTTCCATCTCAAGTCACATTTTGTAATTAAATATCTCTCAGCAGTAAAATAGCAATTATTACAAGGGTTTTCCATTTCAAGTCACATTTCTAATTTTTTTCTTCGCAGTAAAATCGCGTTTATAACAAGGATTTTCCATTTCAAGTCACATTTCTAATTTTTTTTTCTTCGCAGTAAAATCGCGTTTATAACAAGGATTTTCCATGTCAAGTCACATTTAATTTTATCTCTTCGTAGTAAAAGCGCCCTTTCCCTTGGGCTACAACCTTGTCGCGGTGGAAAGGCTTGCGCGTTCCTATGACCCCTAGAGCTGCACTGGCGGGATTAATTCTAAATTATTCCCGGTATGGCCACCCATGCCAGAGATGTCGAAGGCTAGGAGCAAGACGAAAGGTAGTCCACGTGATGGTGTTACGTAAAAAACACTGTTGGAATGGAAGTGGGAAACCCTACCAACTATCTCTTCCCTGAAAACATGGAGTACAACCAAATGAGCCTCGAAATCTCATCCCCCGGGACCCGTCCGCAAATGGCGGGTGTCGGGCACGGCAACGAGGTCGGCAAGGTCCTCGGGGTCGCCAACATGCGAAATCCTTGCAGATACTTATCATCATCAACATCAGTGGCAGCAGCAATGAAGAAAGAAGAATGGAAGACCAAGAAGATGGAGAAGAAGAAGTCGGCTATGAATGTGGGGACACGGAATGTGAGGACTATGATGAGGGCGGGAAAGTTAGAAAATATCAAAAGGGAAATGGATAAAGGGAGGATAGATATCTTAGGATTATGCGAAGTGAGGTGGAGGGATGGTGGGGACTATTATAGTGATGGGTATAGGGTTATCTAAAGTGGTGGGGAGGAAAGCCAGCGATGGGGGTATAGCTTTAGTATTAAACGGGAAGATGGGTAAGCGTGTGGTAGGTATAGACCAGGTAAGCGATAGGATTCTGGTGGTAGAAATTGAGGCGCGGCCCGCCAACCTTGTGTTGGTCCGAGTTTACATGCCCACTAGCAATCATAGGGAAGAAGAAGTAGATGAGGTGTGTGAACAGCTCGAGGAAATAATTAGAAAACTCAGGGTAAGAAAAATCTGGTAGTGATGGGGGACTGGAATGCCTCAGTCGGGGAAGGGAGGGATGGAAACGAAATAGGAGATTTTGGATTAGGAATTCGGAACGACAGGGGTGAGAAAGCAGTTATTCAAGAAGGAGAAACAAGCTATTCATTACAAACACTCGATTTAATCATCACAAAGGGTGAAGGTACACATGGAAAAGTCCAGGGGATGTGGGAAGATATCAAATATTATGGTAAGACAAACGTTTAGGAATAGTGTGAAAAACTCGGCAGTTTCCCTGAAGCAGATGCGGATTCAGACCACAACCTTGTACTTATGAAATGCAACGTAAGATTCAAAAGACTTATGAAAGTTAGGAAGGCGAAGAAATGGAACGTAAAATCCCTGAAGGGGAGTATAAGGAGAGAATATCAGGAACTATTGGACTTCAGTATACGGGAGATTGAAAGTACTAAGACTGCTGAGGAAAGATGGGATAATATTAAAACGGGAATCGTCAATGCGGCCGAGAAGTCAATTGGCTACGTTGACAGCAGAAGGATAAAGAAGCCGTGGATAACGGATAACATGATAAGGGAAATGGAGGAGAGGAGGAAGTGGAAGAACGTGGACAGAGAACAGGGCAAAATAATGTATAGGGAACTAAATAATCGATTACGACGTGAAACTAAGAGGGCAAGGGATGCTTGGTGGAAAGTACAGTGTGAGGAAATGGAAAAGATTTAGAAGGAAGGAGAGGTAGGCGCGTTGTACGCCAAGGTTAAGTCGCTATCGGGCGGCAAAAGAGGTCAAGCCATGTTTGAAATTAAGGTTAAAGATGGAATGATGCTAACCGAAAGAGAAGACGTGCAGAGAAGATGGAAGGAATACGTGGAGGACCTTGTTGACGAAAGGAACAAGCCAGAAAGATTGACTTAAGAAGAGGAAAGTGCAGTGGAGGAGGATGATCTTGGGTCAGGGGTCTTAAATGCGGAAATCGATGCCTTCGTGATATGAAACCAGTGGGCGTGGATAATATCCCGTGTGAACTGCTGAAGAATCTAGGGAGGGATATGATCATGAGGGTTCTAGGTGAACCCTCTTAAGGATACAACGCACCGGGGCCGGGAACCAAGCCCGTGGCTTATACGCCCGATCACCCGGGGAGGGGCTGGAGAGGAAGGAGAAAGGATAGAGGCGCCGCCGCGATGGGAGCCCGCCGACGCCTCTGGGAGGGGATAGGAGCGGAAGGGAGGGACGGGGAAAAACACCTCAACGCTATAGAAGCGAAAGGGGCCCACTGAATAGCGATACCAAGCATATGCAATTAATTTTCTACCAATCCTAGTGGATTTCCCTATGAGGAAGAAAATCCATCGATCGAATCGGTAGATAAAGGGATAATGAAAACGAAACCCTTGGGTCGGGTTCGCTGGATACACTCCTGAGACGAGGACTATAAGCGGTCAGCTTTTCTCCTCGCCGCCAGAAGGGGAAGGACAGAAAGGAACAGGGAAAAGGAGGCGCCGCCGCGATAGGAGCCCGACGACGCACAGTGGGCCAAAATCCAAAAAAGCTGGCCAAAAGTCGAAAAATGAAGTTAGCGCAAATCAACCAAAAACAGTTGATATTCATTATTAAGCATGTACTCTATAAGATAGGATACCATACAGAGCATGGAACACGTTAATATAATTTTTACAGCTGTCTAAAGTAGAGCATGTCGGAGTGATTTTAGCGACCAAATTTTTTCCGTTGAAAATAGCTAAATTTGTAGCTTCATTACAGTGTCGTTGTTACGAATATTGGTTTCAATGTATTTTTATCCATAAAATTGGTCTTCATAAAATGAATATGGACAGTGTTTGTTTGATTTTACTTGTTAATTCATATTTTATAATTTTTCAAAAACTGTGTTGATTTTTCATTGAATTTCATTTTTAACGGCAATTATCGTTTGTTTATACATCAGAATACACGGAGTTATTTGCACTGTGAGATAGACAAAAGCATATAGAATAATGTCCAGAATGCAGTTTTTGCGATAACTTGCGATCCTAATTTTAACGACCATATTTCTGTGAATCCACCCCGGCCGCACGGTCCACTGTGGCGGCCACGAAACGGCGGCGGGACTAAGCGAAGAAAGGATATGATATCCGTGCATAAGGACTACGGAATACTAAAAGTCCAATGACATTTGTCACTTGAGTACATATTTTATGAATAATTGTCATATTGTTTTTGCACATTATACTGTAAATGGCTAAATTCAACGAAAATCTTGTCGCAAATAACAATTTCTTGCTATATTGGTGACTGGCAATTCTACGATTAGGTCATAGGAAGGTTCCTCGGCAGAGTTATGGCTAAAATATATTTGAAAGGATTTTCTCAGAATTTCGGATTTCCCTAAAGCATCATGGGCAGGCTGCGGTCGAGGGGTTTAGGAAGGTCATGCACGTGCAGCGACAGGCGCCCACGCCGAATGGTTGCGGATTTGCGTCCCTCCGTACTTACTGGCCCGACAATGCTGGTTTTACAACCTTACTAGTAATGACTCTTTTCTACTTCCCCTAATTCATCGGTAGCTATCCCATGTTATGCTTTTTACACTTTTTTGTCTCTTTTTGCCGACCCTTACCGCCACTTGTTCCGACAAATGGAATTCTTAGCTAGGGTTTTTCGGTTGTTTTTGCGTACCACATCCATCAGTTGTCCTAGAGAGAGTGTCGAGAGAACATCCACTATAACACTGGATTGATCTGTTCAACGTCAGAAGCGCTTTAAAAGAGGATATAGTTACCTACTTGTTCCTGGGAACCAAAGCCTCCTTGCACCTGCCTCCGTTTCGTTGTGACTTCAATAAGTGTTCATCGCATCCATCGAAAAAGATTTTACTTTCCATTGTAGCGAGAAGCAGTTCGAAGTTAAGCAAAATTTTTAAAATGATTCCTAGTTGTAGTCCGCAATTTTTTTTGCTACCCATGTAAGAATGATGATAGTTCGGTTTTCGATGGAACTGATTACCTGATATTTTTTAATGTCTTTTTGATTCAAGTTTTTGACAGTGAAATTATTAGCTAGTACTTCTTCAATATTAAAATTATAAATTATTATGGTCTCTGCCACTGGTTTACATTTATGTTGCAATGCACTCAACTACTTATTATTTGCGGTGACTTTATGGTATGTACCCTTATCTGACGGTTTTACCCTTGGGTCTTCGCGCGGAGGCCGCGTGCGGACGGTAATAAACCTAACTTTCCTAGCCCTTTTCACTCGGCGGCTGCCCACTTGTGTCCCCAGATTTGTTCTTTTACTTTGAACACGTGCAAATTTTTCCAATCTAGAAATTTAATTTTCCCAAAATAAGCCGTCTACGCGATTGGCTCGCTCATTTCTAGCCGAGTCAGTTTCCTTTCAGTATTCCTTGTCGAATTACCGAAGGACGTCCACAGAGTAGTTGCTCAGTTATGGATACAACGACAGTGACTAGTCAAGATTTACATAGTGTCGTCTTGGCAAATAGAGAGGGAACTATTCACAAAGTTTTTATACATGGAGCGGGAATCGTGAAATATGACATTCTTCCTATTGGGCAGCTTTCCGAAGAGGCATTGGAAGCCCGACACAAGGATTAGAACATTAGAAGATTAGAAAAAATCGGGTAAAACATACCAGAAAAGTTGACTTTTTGACTCAAAATTTACCTTATGCAAAACTATTTGATAGCTTTAACGTTGTTAGCAGTAGAAAAAATTCTATTTTTCCCTTGATATTTCCTGAGCAGAAGATAGGCGTGCCCCTGTAGAGTTTGCTTCCCGCATCACATTCGCCTATTTTAATTGTTATCGCCCTTCTAAATAACATTTTGGCCTACATAATCCTAGATAAGTTAAATTGCACATTTACAATACACAATTTGTAAAATGTTTCGTTAATTTATAATAACTTTGACTCTAGCGACTTTTGGCCAGCTTTTTTCTATTCTAGCCCACTGTGCGACGCCTCCAAGGAAAGGACGGGGAAGGAAGGGAGAGGACGAGGAATCCTGCACCGTCACAAGGCGGGCAGGTCCTACCATCAGCGAAACCATGCGTACGCAATTAATATTCTAACGACCTTAGAGGATTATTCTATGAAGAAGAATAATCCAACGATCAAATCGTTAGATAGATAAAGGGATAGTGAGAAAAGATTTTTCGAGCTAGTGCGCAGGATCTATGAGGAGGGGTGTTGGCCGGAGGATTTCGTGAAGACGGTTTTAATTCCGCCACCGACAGTGAAGATAGATGTGGAATGCGGAGATTATAGGACCATCAGCTTAATATCGCACGCGGCGAAAGTGGTGCTGAGGATATTGAACAGACGAATGGAGGCGAGGGCAAACGAGTATTTGGGCGAAGATCAATTTGGTTTCAGAAAGGGGAAATCAACTCGTGATGCTATAGCAATAATGAGGTCCCTCGTCGAGAGGAACGTAGAATATGACCAGGACGTATATGCGTGTTTCGTGGATTTTGAAAAAGCATTTGATATGGTGATTTGGGTAAAGTTAATGGATATACTCATGAGAATAGGTTAAGATTGGAGGGATAAGTGACTGATTCGTAATCTGTATATGGCACAGACTGCACAAGTGAGGGTAGCGGACGGAGAATCTGGGTGGGCAAGCATTGGCCGAGGTGTGAGGCAAGGCTGTCCTCTTTCGCCGCTGCTCTTTAACGTGTACGCTGAAGAGATGGTAAGGGAAGCGTGGGATGAGTTAGAGGCTTGGATAAAAGTGGGAGGAATGATGTTCAAATCAGTGAGATTCGCGGATGATGAGGCGTTGATTAGCCAGTCAAAGAGGGGGCTTCAGGCTCTAGTGGATGCGTTACACGAGCGTTGGAGAGAATATGGGATGAGGATTAATCACAAGAAGACCAAGGTTAAGCGGTTTTGTAAAGCATTACGAGCGAGGAATGTGAAAATTAAGGTAAAAGTGGGTGGCGATAAACTTGAGCAGGTTGAGCAATTCAACTATTTAGGCAGTACGTTAGAGGAAAACGGATACAGTAGTAAGGACATCAGGAAGAGAATAGCATTAGCGAAGGAGGCGTTCATGAACAGGAAGGAGCTTCTGAGAGGATCGTTGTGTAAGAGTTTAAAGAAAAGGTTAGTGAAGAGTTTTATCTGGAGTGTAGCTCTCTACGGTGCGGAAACGTGGACACTGAGGAAAGAAGACGAGAGAAGATTGGAGGCATTCGAGATGTGGGTATGGAGAAGAATGGAGAGGGTAAAATGGACGGAGAGGAAAAGGAACGACGAAGTGCTGGACATGGTGGGTGAGGAGAGGAAGCTTTCAGATGAGATAAGGAGGAGACAGAAGATATGGATGGAATTAGTGCTTAGCGGGGAGGGGATGTTGAAAACAGTTTTATAGGGTAGAATGTTAGGGAAACGAGGGAGGGGAAGGAAAATAATAGGATTTTTAGATAGAATGAAAGGGTCTTATTGTGAATTGAAGAGGGAAGTGCTAGATGGAAAGATAGGCTCCCAGAATTCTTCCCGAGTAGGTACTCCATGGAAACCTACCTTAATCGGTAGAATACCTTAATGGTATTAATGAAAATCCAAGTTTATACCTTATGCATAGGGTGTGCCCTGCGAAGGGCAGGAGGGGGAAGCTGTCCCCCCCCCCCCCTAGAAGCAAAAATCGCAAATGTCTTTAAAGAAATTAATAATTAATAAAAGCAAATAATTTTAAAAACTAATAAAGAGCTGTTAATTTCCTTAAAATGTTGGTTTCATTAACGTTATCTATGATTAAATCTTATCTTAAATCGCATCGCATGGGCGCCAATCTGGCCTTTTACAATGGGGAACATGGATGGAATTTGTTCATCATCCTAGTTAGTCTCATTGAATAGAAAATTTTCTCACGAGTCCAAATATATAAGCCAAAACTCTCCTAGTACTCCACAAACGTCAATAAATGCTAATTAAAAATGCTCGAATATCGCTTGAAGTCACGTGACCTGAAACGCCTTCTGACGTCATTGCATGGTACACCATTCACTTCGGTAATAGAGTAGAGTGTTAGAGGCTTGAATGCAAGATATTTAAAGTAAAAATTGCAATTATTATCGCCAAATTTGCATTTGAGCCCTCGTGGATCGATTTTCTGTCCACTTCCTCAGTCTGTCATCAGTGGATGCCGTTCCGTGACGTCACGCTCCGATGACGTCGTGTTTTCAATCAGCCGATGAAGATCAATTTTTAAAGACTCATAACTCAGCTAAAAAGCATTATTCATACGCGAAATTTTCGACAAGTACATTTGAGGTACGGACCTTTTTATTCCAGTACTTTAAAAAAAATTGTGCAAGTTCCCCATTGAGGTTAAAATTGACCATTAGCGTTCGTATTAACTGGTATTTCTAAAACCAAATAATTTGTACATTATGAAATCATTAATGGTGGGTTCGAATCCCAATCAATTCCTTTCGTTTTCTTTGATGAAGGAAACTACCCTATTGGGGCCCCTCGACTGGGGCTCACGATGGGGCCCTTTAAATTCGAAAGTCCTCCCCCGGAAAACTTAACGAAATTGTATGCCCTGAAATGGACTTTGACACAATTTTGGCTCCATCAAAAAAACGATTAAACTCATAGCGTCCCGCACTGTTGGAGCGTAAACTCAATACGAGGATTCTGTTGTCAATACAACTGTCAACTGTCAAAGTTGTCAACTGACAATATCTCTCCCCTATACCACGGTCAAAGGAACAATGGACAAAATTACCATTTTTAGGTCATCTATCACATAAAATTGGAACATTCTTTCCTAAGGATAATTTTAAGTTATGTTTTTATAACCCTATCACCTCCAGTAAACTATTTTTAATTCTAAAGACCCTATTAATGGTAAAGGAAAGAGTGTTGTGTTCTTTCTGAAATGTAAAACAAATGATTATAATTGTTGTTATGTTGGGCACGGATGGAGAAAATTTTACGTCAGAATATATGGGCATAAAAAGTCTCTTTTTTAATTGTGACGACAAATCTATGTTTGCAAAGCATTTGTACACCTGTGACAATTCATCCGATTTTAACTTTAAAATTTTACATGTCTTTGACAAAGGTAAAAAACTGGATTTTGTGGGAAATTTTGAAATAGGTATGTATATTCGAAGTTGTTTGGTGAATCACTGGGCGGCATGAAAATCGGCCCTGACACCATTCCTGCTGATTCATATGTAAAATGACCTCCAATATCCGAATATGAACTCCGTTTTTTCCCATCACCCACCATTTTCATGGGAGCTCCCCCCCTCCAATTTTTATCACTTTTCGGTCATTTGGAGGAATTAAAAGGATTACTTTAGCATTTAAATTTTTTTAGGGGTTTTAGAGGGGAGAAAAATCCTAAAAAATTTAATATTTATGCTAAAGAGGTAGAATTGGGGGAATTAGTCTCCGTAAATTGTGTAAAAACGCATTAAAAATGATCAATTTTGCATTTTTTTCGCAAATGATCACGTATGTTCAAAGATTTCCAGCTTCCATTTCACATCCTCCTCCCCCGAATGATAAGAATATATAACAACTAGAAACATGAGTAATAATAAAAACATTTTATTGCATAACATAGCAACAACAATTAAAAATATAGCAAAGGCTCGGAAGATTCACTTTACTACGATTTTACGATTTTATTCTGCCTGCCAAATTGGCGTTCAGGGCTAGGATTAAGCTCCAAATGTTTGCTGTACCACTTGTTACAGTAATTTGACGAAATACTTGGTCAAACTACTATTGCTGCTTCTGCTGCTGAATACAGCAGCCGCGCCTAAGAAAAACAGTACATCTTACGGAACTGGCCTCTGCGAGAAAGCTTCACACATGGTTATAAAAATGTCGCTGATGCTTCCCTGGTTCCGACGGACGACGCCACCATTGCACATCAAATTAGGACAGATGAAATATTTTGTGAAAGCAATCGACAAGACAGGAGCTGAATTTCAATTTTTAACTTACAGTCTTCGTTTTAGTGAGGCTAAAACCAAGGAAGAAATTCGTGGGCCCCCAGAATAGGAAACTTTTCCAAGATGCGACGTTTATGAAACACCTGAATCATAAAGAAAATTGAGCTTGCCTTGGGTTCTGAAACGTGTGTTAGAAGTTTTTGGGTGACAATGTTCATGTCGCCCATGTCGAGGAATTGCTGTCAGCGTATTATAGGCCCTGGGGTGTAACATATCACTAAAAATGCATTTCCTTCATTCACATCAGAGCCTTTTCATAGAATATTTTGGAGCAGTTTCAAATTAACATTGGGAACGGTTCCTTGAAGATATCACCAAAGGAGAGGAGATTTTCAGAGAAGTTGAATGCGGGCATGTTGGTATGTATATTAGACCTACTGCTGGTTTTGTATGAGAAACTTCTACCTCAGTGTATAAAGGGAAATCAAATATCAAATAACTTTTGTTATTCATCGTTCTTCACATTTGTTATTTTTCTCTTTGTTGATGCGCGTGTGGTATTGAGGGCGCCAGCGTGGTAGCGTACCTTCTGAACTGTTGGCACAAATTTTCATTATTTTTTGTATGCGCGGTGTTCTAAAATATTTTTATTATTGCTAATATGAGCCGTTGATATATTTTTCCATCATTCTGGGATATTTTGGGTAGAGGCAGATGAAATGGGAGCTCAAAAATGAAGAAAATAAGTGAAAAAATTGCGAAAAAAGGAAAGGTTGATGATAATTTTTAATGCGTTTTTTCAATCATTAATGGATGCTAATCCCCCCAAATCTATATCCTTACCATTAATTATCATGTTTTAGAACTTTTCACCTCTTAAAAACCTAGTGAGAAATATAAAAGTTAATACAATCCTTTTCAATTCCTACAAATTATTGCATAAGTGATGAAAATCAGAGGGGGGCTTCCCCCCGAAAATGGTTGGTGATGGAGGAAAACGGATGCCATATTCGGATTCAGGAGGTCATTTTACATAATAATCAGCAGGAATGGTACCAGGGCTCGAGAAAAAATTATTTTTTGCCGTCCATCTTGTCAATGTGGTGGTATCAACGATGACCTCACCTTTCCTTAATGTGAGAGTCCCTCCTCCCGTTTTCCGATGACCCTGAATACACATCCCGCAGATGAGTACCCAAACTCAACTCCTACCCCAATGGGTGCTTTCCATTCATGCGACTCACGCGTCGACTTGTGTCGACTCACGGTAACTGTTTATAACCTGCGCGCGTCCCTCTCCCTGCGCGTAATCGTTTGTTGACGATTGACGTTGAAAGCGGATGCTTTCCATTCATCAACACACGTCAACACAAGTCGACTTTGCGTCGCGGTTTTCGTGTTCCTTTCTATGTGTGTCGCCAGGGGCGGATACAGAAAAAACTCAAGGGGGGGGCGCAACATATCTTAAATTGTCTTTACTTTAATCGTAATAAAAGATGATCAAGTCACAGGCAAAGTATATTAAAATGTATTTGAAGTGATTATAAACATGTGAAAGACAATTCCATCTTATGATATAAAAAAGTAACAATTGTGGTTTTGTAATGTTCGGTAATACGGGCGGACCCGCAAGGGGGGGGGCGGACCCGCAAGGGGGGGGGGCGCACCCTCTCCGCCCCCCATCTGTATCCGCCACTGTGTGTCGCCGACTGTAGTGACACAAGTCAACAAACGATAACGCGCAGGAATTGGAGATTTACAAACGGTTACCGCGAGTCGACTCTAGTCGACTCGTGAGTCGCATGAATGGAAAGCACACCCAATATTGTTCACAACGCGTTGTGAACAATTTTGACTGAACACAACGTTGTGGACAATATTGTGCCAGTTGACACAACGTTGTAGCGGCGTCCTAATAGTTGTCATTGGCGTACACAGCGAGGGGCATGGGGGCAAAAATCGCAAACGTCTTTAAGCAAAATCAGTACTGAAATGAAACGAAAGTGTTCAACAAATTTTCTTTTATATTAACTATTATATCATTTTTCGTGGGTGTATAACTATTACATCATATAAGACGAGCGTGATGCGCCCGCTCCCAGCGGGCTTCCCCCGCTCTTTTCAATGCAGGTCCACAGAGGGATAGGCGCGTTTCTAATTTTAAAATGTAGAAAAAAAGGCAGGGTCTTATGTACAAATTAAATTGGAATGTTCATGTACAAATTGAGGTCAGAGGACCTCTTTAAACACAACTTAATTGGAAGTAATTACACTATCCTCCGTTAATACTTGTTTAGCGTTTTCCTTAATATCTACAAAAATATTTTTAAAAGATCTTACCCTAGAGAATGCTACATAAAGTTGGCCATGAGAGAATACAGGGTCAGGCAGGAATAAGCCAGCTCTTTGCAAAGTCTGAACCTGAGCCTTGTTAATAGTCATCGCATAGGAAGCCTTAATGGGAAATTGTCTGCGAGTCAAATTAAAAGGCATGGTGGGATCCGACGGCGTTAACTGCATTCTTGGGATGAGGACAATCTTGCCGGAATCGATTTTTTTTAATCGATTATTTTATTTTTATTTTTAAAAACCAATTTTAGGAAACAATAACAATGTTTAGGAAGTAAGGTATGCCGTCGCATGTTCTCTTATTAAATTCTGTGCATTTTGGTACCTCATTTGTAGAGGTTGGTTGCGTATAAGTTGAGAAAAAGGTATCTATACAGTAGAAATAATGTAGAGGATATGTAATTAAAATAAAACTATTTTTTCAAGGAAATAATCTCACAAATCCCCCACAGTTATGATTATCTTTACGCCCTTGATAGTTGTAATAATGATAGGTGGTGACAGTGGCGGCGACTCCATGGGGCCTGAGGGGGCCCGAGCCCCCTCAAAAATTCGTAATGGGTGTGAGGAAAAAATGTGTCGGGCTTGTCGATTTTCCCAGGAGTATCCAGATATCGAGATTCGAGTTATCAGGCTTCTAATGTTTATCATATGACTCTTTTAAAATGCTTAAAAAACTTAAAATTCACTACTTTTAAAATTTCCCGGGGCAAGATCCCCGGTTTGGCCCCCCCAATATTTTTTGTAAGTCGGCATCCGTGAATGGTGATTTACACAGGGGCGGATTCAGCATAAAATTAGGGGGGATGTCATGTCCTGGGTCTGGGGAGTATCGTTATACCCCCCAGGAGAGAGGGGCATTCTTCCGAAAAAAATGTGATGATCTTTTTTTACGCATTTCATGGAGCCTAAAATTTCATTTTTATCCTTAGCAACGGCAATTTAAGATACTTAAGATGGTCAACCATGAAGACGAAATAAATAGCCTAAAAAGCTATTACAATAATAAAAATAAATTCGACAACCGGTGGCGTATCCGGGAGATCCGGAACCCCGCCCCCTGAAATATAATGACTCAATTGAAAGCGATACATTGCGTATAGATGAAGGGATATGGTTATTCTCAGGCTGATCCTAGCAATCTTCCTGTTACTGATTCCATCATGATAACAGGGTATTTTAGTGAAACTGTAGACTTCGTCGGCGCCGAAAGGCGATGCCGAGAAATGGAAAGGTAGCTGATGTGCATCTGAAATGTTTTATAGTTCATAACAAAGTGAGACTTGCGTATAATATTGGCGAAAGCGTATAATCATGTGAAATGCGGATTCTTTTGGCAGTCCGGTAGAGAGTCTTATGGTGAACTTATTTCCACCTCGAAGCTGTCGATGATACTTTCAACTTAAAAATACCTTGCCTGGAGGGCGACAGGAAGCTCTGAGGAAGCCAGACTATCAATGTTTCAGTTTAGTAGCGATAATATAGGCGAACTTCCAACACGATCTACCATCTGACGATGACTCAAAAACCTTGAAGCCACTTCCTATTCTGCAGAAAGAATTGGTCAATCATACTTCGATCAATATAATGAACACAATGTCTTCAGGTGTTAAGAAGTTACTTTTGTAATGAAAGCCTTCCTAAAGTAGCATTAAAATGTGAATATTTTCCAAACAGAGTCTTTAATACATTTTGGGAGCTTTTCTCACGATATATCTGAAACCTACTATAAAGGCGAGCTCATCGTCATTGCGATCGGTTGTCACTTAAAAATTCCGTATCGGAAATCCTAGAGGGATGACCTTCGACGATGACCGTGATCACCTGCTCTCTCACTATCACTGGAACCCGTGGTGAAAATATCATCCCAATCCAATTTCTATTTGGTTTTAACTGGGGAAAGAGCAACATAGAACTGCACATTCTTTGGGCAACTTTGGGTTTGAATTTCCCTCAAGCACCCCATTTCCCCTGTGGTGCACATCAGTCCTATCTTTATACGATGGCCTGACAACCTTCAAATGGATCCTTGGCTTATCATGACAACCAACTAACTGGAAATTGCTGATCCACACGTCTTCCTCTATCTCCACAGTTTCCAAATCAAGGGCCGCGGAACATTCCTCTTGTGACTCAACTTTTTCTGAAAAGCAAGCAACGGCGTAGAATAAAATCAAAGAATGCTGCGATTCATTTTTTGTGACCACCTCTGGATTCCATTCTTTTTCCATCTACAGCTTCCTTTATCTTTCGGGGTAAACTATGGGACAAGATAATGTTTAAATATTTTCATTAATTTATAACAAAATATAAGTTCTAAAAATACCCAAAAGCATAGGCGGATCCAGAGGGGGGGCACGGGGGCACGTGCCCCCCCCCCCCCCAGACCCTTTAAAATATGCTAGATTTTTAATACTGTCCCCTTATCATTTCGTTCGTTTTGTATGACGAGGTATCCTTGTGGGGCCCCCCCCCCCCCCGCCCCCCCCCCCCCCGAACAAAATCCTGGATACGGCCTTGCTTGTGCCCCTCCCAGAAAGAAATCCTGGATCCGCCCCTGCCCAAAAGCCATTTTAATAATCCGCACTGATGAGTGTAAATAAATGTGGAAGATGAATGCTGTAGACGTAGTAGTTTTCCCTAGGTTGAGTTGCTAAGTTCATGAAGTTGACAAAACGGCTAATTTTTCGGTGCTCGGAGTAATTTATTGCACTGGCCGTGTCTACATTTTTGATTTTTTTGTAATAAAATAAATCAGAATTTCGGATAAAATTTCCTTTAAAATGACGTATAGTTCATTTTTATAGCATGCAGTGAAGCCAGGATATAAATTTGCAAAGTACAGCGGCACATCATTTTGACGCCGACAGTAGAAGAAAACGCTGTCTTCATGGCTGGCACTCGAATGCATGAGGATCAACGTTGCTCTATATTTTCATATTTCCTTCCTTGATTTCAAACATCATGGAATTTTCTATGTCCTTCCGTAACTGAAATTGAACAAGTGCCATAAATAATTCGAGTCCATCATACCCATTGGAGAAACACCTACATCGATTTTTGTTGTGAAGTTGAGTTTTTATTCTACGGCGGCCGAATTATCGAAAAATCTCAGTTTCAAGTTATTCAGTCGATGAAATATGGAAATATTATTTATATCAAAGTTATCTTCGCTCACATAGCACACGGGTTTATCATTCCGTTTGTTATACTCTTATTTGTCCGCAACGCTCATCCCGACAGACGGCATGCATCGAGGCTTTTCTTCTAATTTCCTCCGTGGGAATGCAGACGAAATTTTTTTCTGGGATGTTATTGCACAGAGGAACAATGCACCACTTGTAATTTTTCCTTTTTTCACCCATGTTCTCCTTTAAACGCAACGTGGCTCTTCCACACCTGCAGTTACTGGGCTTGGATCTTGGACTCCTACTGAACTATGACGTCACGGCCTAAGATTAGTGGGGGCGGTATTTTTTAGCCCGCGAAACTCGGGAGACTTTTGGGAGTCATTTTCTAGTGTATAAACTGAATTTTAAGCGGAAAAAAGTACATTGCGGTACTAAGTGTTTACTGTAGTATATCGGCATACTGTTTATAAAAAGCATGCAATTTCCCTATTCCTAGCTAGGCCACTGTCGACAGCATTTGGGTGGTCATGACCCCTGTAACCCCCTCATGAAACCGGCCTTAAATATCCATACATACTATTGTTCACTCGGTATATATATTGTTTTCCCGACGAATTTGTTACCTAGAAATTTCTCGGATGTCCCACAGGGTGAGTATCAGGGCTATTCTGTATCTTGGGGGCGCTTTATTGCGCCGCCGCTATTTCCCTCTTTCAAATGGCATCGATTTTGATTCAGCAAATTGCATCGCGTTATATTACGCCGATTTTGGGGGCGTAATATATCGCCCCCGTGAAATCTGTAGTCGGTATGAAAATTAGTGTAGAGCAAATAATTAAAATAGAGTTACTCATTAAGTTATTTATAAATATCTTATTATTAGACACAATAATGATTAAAATATCTTTTTTTAAATTATTGCATCGATATCTAGCGGTCAGCGAAAGCCAATTTTAGGTTTTACCCAGTCAACACAACAATTATGGCCACAGTGTGGCCGAACTGTGGTTTACCTGTGGCAACTATGGCTATGGCTAGCCACAGCTTGCCATACTATGGCCAGACTGTGGTTGCCATGTGGCAAGCCATAGTGTGGCTTGCCAAACACATATGCAACTATGGCCACACTTTGGAAAGCCACAGCTGCCACAGATGATAAAGTTTGTTTACGGTTGCTATAGATGCAGACTTGTTGATGAGTTATCAAAATGAGAGTTGGTTGATTTCATTGATATAAAGAAAGTGTGTTAAAGAAAGAATAATATGTATTTATTTCAAGAGAAAAGGCTTCCACATTATTTATTGATTTAATCTATTTCGGCGTCTTTCCGTGAGTACTGTGATGTTCAAATGTGGGGAAGATTAGATAGACTACCGTAAATGTTGTAATGACTAAATATGTGGTTTTTCCTGTTACAGATTGGTCCATAAGCCTAGCTAAAATAACTTGAGGTGGATGTGTAACATGTTACTGTCTCAAATCCAAGGCAATATTGTAATACTAGCTTATCTGCAATGTTGTTATGTTTTTTTAGTGGCTAACCTAGGCGATCATTAATGGTTATATTATGTTATTTATGGTGAATTTACTGCAATAATAAAGTACTTACAAACATCATTTACTAAGTAGGAACTTTTATTTGCATTTACCTTTCTGATACTCTATATCGCAAAGTGCTACTTGGGGTATGGGGTGCCAACCAGAGGGCATTTTAACATATTTATTATTTAAATTGATGGTAAATTAAAATTTTTGGTTCGCATCTAATTTTCCAAAAAATCATTATTTTTGCATTGATGGGCATAGCTAGGATTGAAGGAGGCATAATAATACTAGTAAAAAGGAATTATTATATGTATAAATATTAATATATTAGTAGTGGAGCATTGTGGCTAGCCAAAATGTGGCCATAGCGTGGCTATCCACACTTAAGCCACATTATGGCTAGCCACACTTTGGCCACAGTGTGGCCGGGGGTCAAAACCATTATGGCGCCATAATGGCAACCCACTATGGCCATAATGCCTTGCCACAGTACGGCCACAGTGTGGCCACATTGTGGCCATAATTGTTGTGTTGACTGGGTATGATATTACTTACAAATCCAAGATCTCCGAGCTCCGAGAGCAAGATACAAATGACGGTCGAAAACAGTTCCGCGCATTGCAGACGACGAAAATTTCTTACAGTACTTATGATCAAGCTCATCAGCAGAGAATGGGATTTCACATGGAAATATCTCTCCTACCTTCATAAATGCCCTTGCGAGCATTCTATCACACAGCACAGACAGCACCGCTGCAATTGACAATGCATACTAATATATACTAATAAGTACTTACCGTGATTTCCAACGGAAGAAAGGGGCAAATAAACAGAATGATCGCTCGAAACAAGGAAACATTTAATGAATTATTCATCATAAAACTGCATACATTTCAAGTTGTTTGAAGTAACATGGAAATGGTATCAAAATGCAAACATGATAACACTTCCATAATCATTGCTCGAGAAATCGGTATTAGAAACCGTAAAGTATATCACACGAGTTCACAATCACAACACTCGCGATGATTCCTTCCATGACATCCGCGTAATCTAGAAAACAGCTGTTTTCCTCAACGAATGTATTTAAAATGGCCTAAAATGTGATTTCAAGTGACAAAAATGTTTTATAATTAAATAATCACCCTTTTGGATAACGGTGGATTAACTGTGGACATCGTAGAATTACGGTGAGCAATGAGGCAAACGATGTAAACAAGCCGTGGCTGAAGATGAACGTACTAGTAAAAATAATTTCGTCACCACTAATCATAAGAGTGTAATCATTACAGGCGTAGGTGAACGAATAGTGCGTAGCGGACGAAGTCCTCTTCAAGACAATTATACTTGTAAATTCCGATATATTAAGCTCAAAAATTTGCGATATTCTTCCCTCGACGACTGTTTAACCCTTGAATATAGACGCTTATTTACTTAGGCTAGAAAATATCCCATAGAAAAAGAGCAAAATCTCCAAACACAAGCCACATCTCAAGTATTTTTAACTTCTTCCCGGGCTGCCGAGTATCCTGCTGCGTTTTCGGAGTGTCTCATTTGTTTATTGCAAAGAATCGAGAAATATGATTGGACGTGTACAAAACTCCGCCCCTGGTAGGGGCCGCCATCGGAATAACGCGAGCCAAATGCTGGCGTTATTGTCGATGCTATAAAGCGACCCCTAATTCCGCTTAGGGGCCGCTATTTTGAGATAGTGAATCGGGGGGGCGTAATATTGCGCCAGAAATAGCATCTTCGTCGTGATAGCGGAGCCGCTATCTGTCACAGAATAGCCCTGTATATATCGATATTTCGGTTATCCGTATTGCAAGTATTTTTTCCTCACTATTTCAAACAAATCTCTAAGAGGTTCTGAATTAGACACTATGGATTTAAAAACAAAGAATGGACAACCTCGCAAAATCACCCTGCAGTGTTGTTTTAGTATAACGTGTTTACTGAGCTCAACGCCCCCCACCCCTGGCTCGCTACGGCCTTGAAACAGCGTCAACGACAGTTGTCGTCCTGTCCGTCATGAACTGTATTCTCTCACTTCGAGTAATTTTAAATGTATGTGTGTCTGAGGTCTTGGTTTTCAAAATCAGGACAGCATGCGATAGAATAATACATAACGGTATCTTTGGGGACGCTTAAAAAGCCGTCGATTCTTGTTATAATGAACAATAAAAAATGCTCTACACAAGCAATGTCCATAAATCGGAACACGAGACCAACTGTCGAATCATCATGAAAGGCAAGGCCACCAAGATAATTTTCAACGGTAAAACAAGAGAGTTTTTTTGTTTGGTTCGTCGATGTTTGCCCAATGGAATTAAAGCAGATTCAAATTCATGGTATTTCAATCTTACGTGATTATTGTATTTTTAGTTTAGTCATCTCCCGCAACACCCGATCTTAGAAATCCTCGTGCAACTAATCATAGAAGAGATCGTACATTAGGATAAATCGTGTAAATCGGGCGTGGCAAAACATGTAAACCCGTTCGCTTACTTCGGTCCTTGACCGAGTGACGTATTTAATGGCATTAGTGAGTCAGAGACTCAGAATGATTCATTAAATTAAAATTGATCCTGGACACTTACATCGCCACGTCGCACACTAGACGTAAATTACGGTGTTCGAAACAATGCGAACGACAAAGGCATCGGATTCGTGGTACAACAGGTCGTATTTTTATACTTCCCGACAAAATAAATTTATGCAGAGAAAATATATGCTGATGTGATCCTAATTCGAGGAAGTTACTCATGAACAGCTAAATATTTCGCCGACAAAAGTGAGAAAAAGAGCAGAACAGCAAATTTTACGATCTCCAACAGAAAAAAAGCGTCCGAAATGACGTCAGCAGCGCGCACCGATGTGCGAGTTGCATGATTTGCGCATCAATGCGACAGGGATGCTTGTGTACACGGAAGCTGTGTGTTGTATTTAATTTGTAGTGTGAAAATAGTGGACATACCGAGGAATTGTTGTGGCTAGTGGCTTAGGTGAAAGTAATTGTCTTCACACACGCAAGAATATTAAGGTGAATGAGGTCAGTGATTACAGGTGAGACGTAAATGTAACGGTGAATGCCGTGTAAACGATGTGAGAGCATGCAACCCGTCCCGTCCCAAGTATCGTGCTGCACATGTATTGCTATCGTGAAAGTGTTTGGATGGACTTTACATTTACCTATACAGTTTGCATTTATACAAAACGTTTCAAATCATTTAGTTCAATGGAAAACCGATCTTTAGTGTTATTTTTATCTCGAAGTAATCGCGCTATCGTTCATTTTGCGATCAGAATTTATTTTTAGGCCGATTTTTGTATTTGGGTGACTGTGAAATACATTTAGAAGGTCGTGCACGATGTTTTTGTCGAATCATGAAATTGTCAAATCATATGACAAGTAAGTGAATGCGATAACCATGGGACGTGCAACGGTTTTGCTTACTTGTGAAGTAGTGCAAAAGGATTTCTCTGGAAACAGTTATGAGTTACAATCTGTTCAAACTTGCCGGAACGTTGTTGAACACACTTTATCATGTCGAAGGTGGTGATAACAGCTCGCGCTGTACGGTGACGAACGTTTGCCAAGTTAGCGTGCAAAAGATTTTCACAGTAATCCTTATTCGAGATTTACAGAGTGTTTATTAGCGTGATTAATGAACAGTTGATGTGTAAGACGTATGTATACACGCCGAACACACCGTGAAAACACCATAAACGCTGTGAATACGGTAACCTCTTAACATGATTTAACTTAGGTGTTAGTTTGACGACTATAGTTTCATAATTTATTTGTACTATGTTGATGTCCGTTGGTCACCTTAAGGTGCGTTTACACTTAGTAACTTGTTATATTTAAGCAAGTTACATATAACATGTTGTACGAAAAAGCTACAAATCCGTGTAACATATTACATGTAACCTTGTGCTATAAACTTGTTTTATTTAATATGTTATGTACACTGTAAACACACATTTATTGGACACATAACGAGACATCATGTTATGTCACAGTGTGCAGCACGTTAGTGTCACAGTAATCAGCACAGCCCAGTGTAGTATCACAGTAAATAGGAAACATTTCAGTGTAAACAATATGACCATTATTTTATTTCAAATGGTGTGGTAATTAACAGTGAGAAGTTGGTTAAATGGATGCTTACATTGTAGTGATATCATAGGGGGAAGACCATCTTGTTCAAAAAATTAGTGTCACAGATTGCATGACACTTGTAAATGAATGTAGTCACCTCGCCTGTACTCAGTGACATCTTTCAGCTCATTATCATCAATTCACTTCACACATCATTATCATTATCATACATCATCAGCTCTTTTACTCATCTCTTAACATATCAGCTACTTTTATGATTATCCAATAATGAGTTTAATCTGGTTTTTTTTGTAAATATTTTAATGACTTGGCTTATCTGTTCATGTATCTCTCACTTAATATGAATTTCTTTGCAGCACTAGTGAAAATCTCTGTAGGATTGTGTTTTGCTGTAGTAATTTGACAATGGGAAACCTTTGTTTTTAATTGACAATTTTATGCTCCAATAGGGTGGTTTCCTATTATTTATTTATTGCCTAAATCGAAAGATTATTACACCTGGAGTACATATTTCACGCTTTTAGATTTTTAAATGACGATATCTATTTTTCGCGGTTAAATGAAAAGTGAACATTTTCAAGCGCACGAAAACGCGACGCATAAGTATGAACTCTGGGAAAACTCCGTGTGACGTCATTCTGGTTCCCACTGCAGCAAGTTAGGTGACCTAGGGGCGAGGCTTTGAGCACTGATACGACTCAGGATGCTAGCAGGTGGCAGAGTACCATGCTGGCTGGTAGCAATTGGCTTAAATAAGGATTATTAATACCTTATCAAACGAAGGAAACTTTCTGACCTTAGGCAGTTTCAATAGGTGATTATTAAGACATGTTTCCCTGAGCTCTGTGCCTCATGCATGCATTGGTAATCTCAGACGATGTAAAACTCATATCTACTCGTATAGAAACTAGGTCCCTGTGGGGTTACGTGGAGTGGCATCGCATGGGCATCTGGCCTTTTTCAAATGAGGTAAATATTGACCATTGTATAAACCAGTATTTCTAAAACCAAATAATTTGTATATAATGAATACACTAATGGTGGGTAACGAATTGCAATCAATGCCTTTCGTTTTTCTTTGATGAAGGAAACTATCCTATTGCAGAAACCTCTTTGAACAAAGAGATCAAAATTGACCATTGTCTAAACTGGGATTTCTAAAACCAAATAATATGTATATAATGAATACACTAATGGTGGGTAATGAATTGCAATCAATGCCTTTCGTTTTCTTTGATGAAGGAAACTACCCTATTCAATTTAATCCAATTCGTATAGGAAAATTTTATTTAGGAACATAGGAAAATTTCCTTTAGGAACATAATAATTTCCTAAATTAAATTTTCCTGTGCAAACATAAAAGTTACCTGGAATGGAACAAATGTTTCTCGTTGTCAAATTATTATAGGGAAACAAAATCCTATAGAGATTTTCACTAGGAATGGTTTTTGCTATAACATGAGTGGGTCTTAAGATTGTTCTCTTTGTTCAAGGAAACTTCAGCCTCTTCAAACTTACCTCAGCCAAGAAACTTGCTAATACTCGAGGCACCATTTCATAAACATAAAGCAAAGAAGAACACACTTCAAGATATTCATGAAGTAATTGGCTTTACCAAAGATAATAATTTCTTAGATTTTCAATATCTGTTGCGTATCTAAATTGATGCCCACGGATAGAAAATAGATTCCAGAAAAGGCAGTGTATAACACACCTAGTTATAATAATACAATCCTCTGGGGCCTGACGAGCTAATGGTCTTCTTATATTTGAGATTAAAAACAACATATGAAAAGTACTGCAAAATATTATCTTCAGATAAGTATGTTTAGTATGATGGAAAAAGCAAAACAAATGTAATCATAACTGTAAAAAAAATATTGTCTGTTTTTATAAGCAGCCTTTGTAAGCCCCTATCCCCTCCCCCCCCCCACCAAATCCATTTATGGTAATGCATGTTGAACTATCAATTTTTCCAAAATTTAAATAAAAAGAAAGAGATCAGCTGGCAGTAGTAGAGTTCAAGTTACCAGATAATACATAGAAGTATAAATGGATGTTACGTAACATAACATCATATCATAATATGATATCACATAATACATTATAGTTAAAGTATACTGCCTGAAATAAACCTTTCACATAATAAGAAATTTTCTTAACATGATACTTCTCACTACAGAAAGTGTTGAACAAATATTGATGTAAATGAATTATAAATACTACTTTAGTTGTTTTTTTTCATGTACGCACTTTTGCAAGTTTGGTTAGCATAGATTATCAAGGTAACACAAAATGAGCTACACTATATGTAAAGCATAATGTATTATTATTTTGGATGGTAGCCTCAAACGGGTTATCCTTCGCGGCTACCTAAAATTACTCAATTTTACAATTGTCATGTAATTTGTGTGTGGAGTAATAACATTATAATTATTATTATTACTTTTTGGGAGCTATGCACAGTTTTGTGTGAGATTTACCTGCATTGATGTATGTACGTATATTAAAATTACCTGTTAACTTTCTCTTCAGAATTTTGGCTCCTGACTCTGTGATAAAGCGCCAGCAGAATGTCAGGTCAGACGGCGAATGGTGTCGGCGGGAGGGAGCTTAAGGTTCAGCTGGCAGATTTCGCCAAGATCATCAGTTGTCGCAGTCTTGCGGGCTCTGCAGATCTCATGGACTGTGGTGAAAAGCCTCCAACAAAAGCGACTGCGAAGAAGGGGAACGTGGGACGACAGAAAAAGCGAAGATTTGGTATGTGAGATCAACACACTCCACAAGAAAAGACACACTGGGCTGTTTTAAGGTCATCATAGGCCCTAGGCACTTTCAAAGTCGTAAGCCCTCCCCGACTTCATTTTTTAATATTTTTCAAGGAAACACTGTGCGAAGGGGTGCCGGAAAATAGGTGGAAAGAATTTTTTTTTAAATTCAAAATTCAGTTTTTTTTTGTGTCAAAAACGTTTTACACAGATGCATTGATCGAAACGTTTTTTCCACTGCACGAAACACCTTTGGTAATCGTATCATAAGAGGGAATGTTTGTGGGGGTCCTAGTGCGAGAGTCTTGTCTTGGCGGTCAAGACGAGAATTTCATTTCTCGGGACGAGAGACTCCTCGCGACAATGCCGAGAAATGGAATTCTCGACTCGACCGTCGAGACTCTTGGGTGGTCGAGAGTCTCGCACAGCCCTAGTTCTGACCCACCCCAAATATATTATAAAAATACAATTTATTTACTTTTCAAAAGAAAACAAAATATTGAAAAATGATGAATTTAAGAAATATTTCTTTGAAAAATGAAGTTTTTTTTTTCAATTCTGAAATGTGTTTAAGTTAATGTAGGTTCGAAGATTTTTGCGGCGTTGATTAGATGATCTCTGCATTCTATTCAGGTTTTCACCGCGTCCGTTGTGTTTTAATGGCAATAGTTTCGCTGATATTGCAGTCGGCATCTTCAGGTCGAAGGTGAGGAAACTCGGAAAGTTTTCCGCCTTTTATAGGCATAAAATTTTCTGCTTTATATAGGCGGCGGCAGGTCCTCATCCCACAGCTGCTCTCTCATTGGTCGGTTGTCCATCTCTCATTGTTGGTGGTCGGAGAATCCTCTTCCATGCAATATGCAGGCTGTAGCCTTGATCTCTGTTGAAATTTACGGGCGTTTTCGCTATCTCAATAGCTTCTCTGATCAGGCGAGGGAAGTAATTATTTTCTTTGGCTATTATTGTGTTTGAATTAGTTTAAAATCCTTTAATGAGTATTTTTAATGAAATTAAAGTTAACTCACCCATTTTACGAAGTCAAAATGTGCAGTGGCTTCATTTTTTTGTTATATTTCCATTAAAATATCAGAATTAAAGGATGTAGTAGCAGTGCGCAATGACCTAGCCATCGATGCACCCTAAATCACAATAATATTACAACCATAACATAATCAACATTTTTATCAAATTTGTTGCAGCAAAATTTCTAATGCATGTATAAATTTGTTAACAATAGAAAAAAATTGTAATAAAATGTAAATAATAACTTGTAGTTAAAAAACACAATATTTCATTTCTTAAAAAAAGATAAGGAAAGAGTGTTCAGGCACTGATAATTTTGCCATGACGTCTCTAGCCAAGAAATGTCTGCAGATTGCAAGTATTGACAGTTATATTAAGTAACTATCGCTGTATTATAATCCCTTGTAAGTGCTTAACTTAAATAAGGATTATTAATACCTTATCAAACGAAGACAACTTTCCGACCATAGGCAATTTTAATAGGTGATTATTAAGAGATGTTTCCCTGAGCTCTGTGATTCATGCATGCATTGGTAATCTCAGAAGATGTGAAACTCCTATCTACTCGTAAAGATACTAGGTCCCTGTGATGTCACGTGGAGTGGCATCACATGGGTGCCAATCTGGTCTTTCTCAAATGAGGTTAAAATTGACCATGAACGTTCGTCTTAACTGGGACTTCTAAAATCAAATAATTTGTATATTATGAATACACATAATGGTGGGTAACGAATTGCAATCAATGCCTTTCGTTTTCTTTGATGAAGGAAACCACCCTATTCAGACATGAAAATGGTCCTATCATAGACTAATGAGTCCTCTTATCTTTCTCTCCCTGCCAGTGGGTCAGATGGGCCATTGGCCAGAATTGGAGGACCATTTGGCCGCGTGGATGTCGAAACGGCAGGGGAGTGGCGAGGCCGTCTACATGAAGGACCTGCAGGACCACGCGTTGCAGTGGGCGGGGGAGAACCCGGGCAAGAGCTATCGCTTCTCGGCCAAGGATGGATGGGCGAGGAAGTTCCTGCGTCGGAAAGGATTGCAGCTCGACCCCAGTCCCAACAGCGGACGGTTCGGCCGTGGGCGGAGGGAAGCAAGCCCACAGAAGGAAGAGGAAGAAGACATTTTGGAGGGGAAAATCAAAGTGTAAGTACAGTTTCACTCCCAATTATCCTAATGGCTAATGATGGGGAGAGAAACGGCACGAATGATCGGAAAACACGGATAACCCAAACTTTCACTTAAGTGTCTTGCAATGTTCATAATTTACGTAAAACAAACAATATATTATTGTTTAAGCAGGTATTCTGGTATTAAAGAGTGCTTCCCGGACTTATTGAGAGTTTTCTTCACCAGTAATTGAATGACTGAACTTTTTAACAATATTTACAACATTCCAATAGTTAAAACATATTTAAAATATTTAAATCATTCAAGATATCGTAATGCTTAATTTTGAAGGTCTCATTGAATTTTTAAATTAATTTATTATAAAAGTCAAATTTATAAAAATCAGTACAGCCTCAAATGTCCAACGAAACACACAAACTGAAACTAAACAAAGAACAAAGCCAAGGGAACTGGAGACAGCTCCCACATGACTGAAAGCTATCAAGCTGGTCCAAACTACATGATTTGTTTAATTTTAACCAATTGAATAACTGAATTTTTTAACAATATTTAAAAATTTCCAATAGTTAAAACATATTTAAAATATTAAAATCATTCAAGATATTGTAATGCTTAATTTTGAAGGTCTCATTGAATTTTTAAATTAATTTATTATAAAAGTCAAAAATTATAAAAATCAGTACAGCCTCAGAAGTCCAACGAAACATACTTCATGCCAAAAACAACATAAATAATTATTGCCTCAACTCAGATGTTCACCAGTACTCATCACCAGAAAAAACAATGATCTGTACCAACCGTTTGTACGCACATTTGGAAATCTGCTATTGGGCCTAAACATATGGGGCTTCAGCTCTACAACAAACTTCCCTCACAAATGAAGCATTTAACTACAGACAAGGTTTTCAAGGATAAATTGAAGGTATTTCTCCCCTCTAAATTATACTACTCATTTAACAAATTTCTATGTGATGAGAACTTTGTTTGTAAATGTTTAGTCTTTTTTATTAAAGATCATTCCCATTGTATTTGATTTTACTATTATTTCATGTATATTTTAAATTTGTGTTATTTGTAACCCACTGCAGACATTACCATATTACTGGTGATGGTTCAGCCGTTTCATATTGACGTGCCATATATCTGAATCGATGTACCAACTCATTGTTTTCTGATACTTTGGCAAATAAAGTATTCTTTTCTATTCATACAAACTGAAACTAAACAAAGAACCAAGCCAAGATTAACTGGAGATTGCTCCCGCATGGCTGAGAGCTATCAGGCTGGTCCAAACTCAGTGGAACTTGGTTGTAACGGCATCGGCTGTAATGTCAACTCGGGTTTAACGTCACATTTTATACAGACCAGCCAAAATTGAACATTTTATGTTGTACGAAAACCTGTTTATATCGTCGACAAATATTGCGACGCTCGGGTATAGCGTCAAAACTTTTGCGATTCTTAGGTTGCAGAAGTGGTAGCGTGATTGTATTATGTCCCAAAGTGCATAGAAACCATGTGTAGAAACATCGAAAGCAAAAACAGGCCACAAGCTGGACGTTGAGCTGGTGACGGGATGCAACTCTTTTGTTTAAAGAGGATCGCAGATTTTTTACGACAGTAAAGTAAGATTTTTATTAGGCTATAAAATATTTAATTGTGAATATCATCTTTTTATTAACATTTCACCTTCCTCCGGACCGAATCCTCTTGTCATCATGGTAGCCGCGGAGGCATCATTGAGAGGACAAATCCGAGTGCGCCTAACGGTCATAAATAATGCCGGAATAAAAAAAGGAAAGAGGAAGAAGGAGAAAAAGACCTACCTGGGAACCCACATAATAAGCCTCCTGTTGGCGGTGCCCTTCTGAGTGCCTACAGTACGGATCACTGCCGAAATACACAGAAAAATAGCAAAATGGCTTTGGCGTATTTTTAGAACGCATATTTTGACGTAAAATAACGAAAACGGTTAACCATTACCTCGTCCCACAGTTTACCCCGAGAGAAAAAATGAAATTGATATTTAAAACTATTCCTAATTTATTTTCTATAACTTATGAACCGTAAATTTTCATAAAACAAAAAATTAATCAGAATTGAGAAAAAAGTTCCAAATGAGTAAACAGATAAAGAAGAAAAAACAGCTTACTCTGCTCTTCATGCGTTTTAAATTTAGTTAATTTATACTATATTACGTTCTACCGCAGTTCATTCTGTTACAGAAGTGTAAGAACACGTCGGACAAAGCCAAAAGTAAAGTGCTCCCCGTGGTGAGGGTGCCCAGTCCTCGAAAGACGCCTTTGTGCTCTCTGCCATTAGGTTTGGCCGAGTTCAAACAACTTCGGAAAGGATGGCAACAAAATCTTAAGGCTTCCAGTGGTAAGAAGATCTGGTCAAACGTTGGAAAACTTTTTCCCTGCACTCACCATGCTGACCCTTTATAAACGTTCCCGCAGCCTAAGGGTTAAAAAGGGTAGGTGAAAGGATAGCTCCTTGAGGAACGCCGGATGATACACAGAGGAACTTACTTAGTTATAACGACATCGGCTGTAACGTCAACTCGGGTTTAACGTCACAGACAAGCCCAAATTGAACATTTTATGTAGAACTAAAACCCGTTTATATCGTCAACAAATATTGCGACGCTCGGGTATAGCGTCAAAAATTGTGCTATTATTAGGTTGCAAAAGTGGTAGTGTGATTGTATTACGTCCCAAAGTTCATAGAAACCATGTGTAGAAACATCAAAAACAAAAACAGGTGACAAGCTGGACGTTGAGCTGGTGACGGGATGCAACTCTTTTGTTTAATTGGTGTCTGGAGGGAGCGGGGGCTGTCCCGCATACCTGGGTCTTATCTCTTCCCACCCCTACATTCTACAAGGTCACTGACACAGGCACACTGTATTGTTTGTTTCGTTAGTTACGGTAGATCATCAGTCACATCACAGTAAACAGTGTTGTATATAGCAGAACATTTGCATTTTTACTTTGTCCTTTCATTCAGATTTAAGGCTGCTTTTTTTATAACGTCACTCGCATATAACGTTTAAAAATCTTCTGGTCCCTTTGATGACGTAATAACCAAGTTCCAGTGTAGATGATTTGTTTAGTTTTTAAAATGGAATGAGTGAGAAAGGGGACCGAAAAGGCCGAACCATGGAAAATCCTGAGCAGGCAACACTCCCCGATGGGGAAGGGGGGGAATACCAACATCTTTTGTAAATGACATAATGAAAAATAAAAAAGCAGGAGCAATTTCCACAATTTTACATTTATTAATACTACCGGTTTTGCTTTTCAGCATCGTCAGGTACAAAAATATCAAGTGCGCTACGCTTGAATAGGAAAGGCAGGATGGGGGTGGTTAGACGGGAAGGCGGGGGAAGGGGAAGGAGGGAGGGTGTACAGTCACGGAGCTTGGGAAAGCCGAAGATGGAGTTAGAGAGGAGTATGACGAATACACTAGTTGTCCTTAATGTCTTCCTCAAAGGGGATGGTGGGAAGGCCCTCCGCTGGGTTCCAACTCTTCCAGTCGCTTGGTCAGGTCACCTACCCCTGGATACCTCATGGTGTCGGACTCCAGGAGGTTGGGGGGGGGGCGGACAAACCGCATCGGATGCGTCATCTCTGTTGTAAACTGCTACAGTGCAACCTCGATAAAACGAGACCACACGGTGCACCAATAAACACGCACTTTAGCGAATTGTCGCTTTACCGGTGGGGGAGCAAATAATAGCCAAAATACCTGTTGCGAACAGTTATACAGGAACAGGAGTGGTGCGGCGACAGATAAATTTCTATCCGATAAACGTAAGCATAAATCCAGACGAAAGGCAATGTTTTTTTGCATCACTAAATTTATAAGTTCAAACAATTTATAAGTGCCACACGGAATAAAAATCATGCAAAGCATTGTTCTGTCAATCATTATGCCAATGCACAACCGACGAAGCCATTTTTCTATGCACTTAATTAGCGCATTAACATAATCATTCTATAATTTTGGTATTTTCCATTGAAAATTCAAAAATTAACTGATAAAACTGTATCGTGGTTATTTAATGCCTCAAGTGTTTCCATTGGTGTATGTTTATTGTTCCTGTAGGTTAAGCGGCAGTGAAGTGAAATAACGTATTGCATTTGTTTCTGCAATTTCCCACATAAATTTGAGCACTCCATTAACTTCATTTCTAACAGATCGCTAGCAATTACAGAGATTAAGGAATCTTGGTGTAAGTTTTTCAGGTGGTGAAACCCTCGCTATGGCGAGAGCCAACACCAAAAGGGCCTCGGGAAAACGAATTTTTTAACATGCTTATTATAGGATCAATCGACGGTGCATCGGCTATCTCTCGTAATAGCGGGGGTATTGCTATAGCCCATACTCGCTTTAACGCGGTTCCACTGTATACTGGATTGGTTTTTTTTCTCTCCCTTGTACAGAGAGGTTGATGCTGAGGAAGGGCTGTCGCGTCTGACAAAGAGGAGGATCAAGAAGCCGAAAATGATGGACCAGTTTGTCACCTTCTCGGACTGCAGTGAGCTGGAGGATGAGGGTGAGTTAGCTTGTGCTGCAAAGGTGGTGCATTTATTACAGCAGACTCCGGATTTTCTGGTGGCATATTAGGTGGTGTCCATTAATAGGGTGGTTTCCTATTATTTTTACCTTAACAACTCTTGTTTGTTAGTTCAAGAAGGTAACTAAACAACAAAGGAATAAACAAAAATCAGCATTGGACGTTCATAGTACAGTATGTTCCGGTTAATTGGGACATATAGGGACTTGTGCACTTTGCCCCAACTAAGCGGCTGCCACAATTAGGCGAACTATCCTGTATATGGGCATAAAAATCTTTGAAATGGTAGAAAGAAGACTAAAGAATGTTTATAATGCAACACAAGTTTATCAAACTATTAATTTGATTAATAAATAAGCGAGTGTAGTTAAATTATTATCATTTTAAAGAATTATAACAATTTAGCTAAAAATATTTTTCACAGCCTCAGGCGACGCTGAATGAATGTCTTTTACTAAGTCCTATTAAAGAAAAGTGCCATCCTCTTGCGAATAGTAAAACAACAAGAGATTTCAAAACAGGGCAACAATAGGAACAGTTGTGAAAAATAAGAGAAAATTAAAGGAGGAAAATATAAAAAAATAGTATTCTGAAAACAAAAAATTTTAATTTCGTTGCCAGTATAGAGTCTATGTTGTCGACTCATGGCCCAATAAAGCGGCATAGGCTGTCCCAATTAAACGGAGAATACTCTGGGAAAATCCTCTATTGGGTTCTGTTCTTCAAGATCTGCCCCGATTAAGCGGCTGCCCCAAGTAACCGGTGGACCCATTAAACGGAATCTACTGTATTAGAAAAGCTAAAATATGGCAACACTGTCAAAGACTCTGGCATTTTCCGCTAAAACCTAATGATCACATGTTTTTCATAGAAATCTTAACAATTTTTACGTACTCTCTCAGCTTTTGAGTAAAGAAAGTAGGATAGGGCGTTAAAGTATCGCTTTAGAAACTATTTAAAGTATCGCTTAAGAAACTATGAGCAATGCATCATTCCACTCCGATAACTCCGAATACGCCGTTTGGGCGGTCGGAAGACAGTCAGCTGCCACGGCTGACGAAAAGGTATTCGACGCTCATGTCTATATTACACTAATATATTGCACTACTTTATTGGTTGACTGCTACATATACAGCAAGCTGAAGCTCCCAGGCCGAGGCATTTTAATGCCTTATCAACTTTAGAAACAATATATTATTACATGAGTTTCATGATAGTGCCTTCTGTCAGCAGATTTCTGAACTTACTGGCCTTAACAGTTCTGTTACCGAAACTACTAGTCTCGACTCGAATTTTTGAGTTCTCGCACATCTCTCATTATTATTATGGTATGGTATTTGGAGGGGGCGACCGACAGCTGAGGTCATTTGCACCATGAGGGAAGGGTGGAGAGAAATCGGGCGTCGGCATTAGCCTGCTCTTAACGAAAGGCACCAAGGGGACCACAGCTTAACGTCCCATCCGACGGACGGAGTGTTGCGCTTGAAATGTCCTCCACACTACATTCAAGCAGGGATCGGGCAGTCTCTGAAAATTCTCTGCCACCGCCGGGATGCGAAAATGTCAGAAAACCATTTTTGATGCATTATGAAAATAGTATTCCTACTTTTTGACCTCAATACACCTTAAACAATAAAAAGGTGTGGTACTTTTTCTCACAATTTATTTAAGAGGATTTAAGACAATTTATTTAAGAAGTCAATATGCATTCAAGCAGGGATCGCAGGGCAGTCTATGAAAATTCTCGGCCAGGATTTGAACCAGGGCCTGCCGGGTGGGAAGCCAGCACTATAGCCACCACACCAACCCAATCCCCTCATTGTAAAACTCAAGAAAACTTTTAATAATGTCGAGTTCGCGCCATTGTTTTAACTTAAGATTGTTTATTAGCAACAGCATGTGAATAAAATACGTTAAATTTGATAAAACTCACACAAAATCATAGCAATGTTGAGTTCAGGCTATTGCGGAAACCTGAAATTGTTTCTAAGCAACAGAATATGAATTGAATACGTTCAATTTTGCAAAAAAAATTAACTTAGTTAAGTTAAAGCTATACAGTGAAACCTCGATATAACGACACCCCACAGTGCAATAATAAACACTCGCTATAGCGAATTGTCGCTTTACCGGAGGTGGAGCAAATAATAGCCAATGTACCTGTTGCGAACAGATATACAGGAACAGGAGTGGTGCGGCGACAGATAAACATCTATCCGATAAACGTTAGCATAAATCCAGACGAAAGGCGATGTTTTTTTGCATCACTTAATTTCCTTACCCAAATAACGACTAACTATTCAAACAATTTATAAGCGCCGCACTGAATAAAAATCATGCAAAGCATTGTTTCGTCATCATTATATTTATCGAACGACAGTTTACCACATAAATTTGAGACTGAGCACTCCATTAACTTCATTTCTAACAGATCGCTAGCAATTACAGAGGTTAAAGAGTCTTCATGAAAGTCTTCCGGCGGTAAAACCCTCGCTATGGTGAGAACCAACACCGAAAGGGTCTCGTAAAAACGAATTTTTTAACACGCTTATTATAGGGTCAATTGACGGTGCATCGGCTATCTCTCGTAATAGCGGGGGTGTCGCTATAGCCCGTACTCGCTTTAACGAGGTTCCACTGTATGTTGCAACTTGGAGGTGTTTCAAAGCAACAGCTTATGAATGTAAACGTTTGATATTGTAAAATTGGTGGTAAGACATGTCATTTCATTTGAAGGAAGCAATCAAGAGAATTATATTTTTTGCGTTGAGCGAAGAGAATTGAAGGATGGGTGGGGAGAACCCTGGCATTGGCATTTGCCTGCTCTTAACGAAAGCTACCAAGGGGATTACGGCTTAACGTCCCATCCGACGGACAAAGTGTTGCACTTGAAATGTTCTCCACCCAAAATTCAAGCAGGGATCGGGCACTCTCCGAAAATTGTCTGCCATCACACCAACCTGATCCAGTGTAATGGAGTGGTTTCCTCTTATTCTTATATTGCCTAAATTGAAAGGTTATTACTCCTGGAGCACGCATTTCACAATTTTAGATTTTTAAATGACGATATCTATTTTTTGCGAGTAAATGAAAAGTGAAAATTTTCAAGCGTGCAAAAATGCAACGGCCTAGTAGGAATGCTAGGATAAGTTTGTGTGGCATATTTCTGGTTCCAGCTGTTGGCGTGTGAGGTGACTGTGGGGCAAGGCTTGAGCACTGATACGACGCAGGCTGCTAGCAGGTAGCAGAGTACCCTGCTAGCAAGTAGTGCTTGGCTTAAATAAGGATTATTATTCCACTATCAAACGAAGGAAACTTTCCGAACTTCGGTAATTTTAGTGGGTGATTATTAAGACATGTTTCCCTGAGCTCCATGCCTCATGCATGCATTGGTAATCTCAGACGATGTAAAACTCCTATCTACTCGTATAGAAACTAGGTCCCTGTGATGTCACGTGGAGTGGAATCGCATGGGTGCCAATCTGGCCTTTTTTCTAATGCGGTTAAAATTGACCATTGCCATTCGTCTAAACTGGGATTTCTAAAACTAAATAATTTGTATGTTATGAAAACACTAATGGTGGGTAACGAATCGCAATCATTGCATTTCGTTTTCTTTGATGAAGGAAACTACCCTATTGATGACAACAGGACAAGAAGAGATATTTTAATAATAATAATAATTAATAAGATAATTTGGATAAGATAATTTGGAGTTTATTGTACTTTGAATAGATGCCATTTCAAAAATGTTGCTTTTCTCGTTCTCCCTTGCAGTTGGCCGAGAGATGACTGATTTTGAGATGTCTGACGACGACAGCAGCTACAAGGATGACAATGAGGAGCGTGATGATGCGGACAGCATGAATGAACGAACCGTGTGCTTCTCATCGTTTGACAATCAAGGTATTCCATAGCATTGCATCTAATTTTATTTTTAAATATTACAGTGTGTCCCAAAAAGAATGACCCGATTTAAATAAGATTATTTATTAGGAAGAAGGGCTTAACATCAACATAGTGTATACTAAATTACTCACAAAAGACAAAAGTTTATGAAAACCCATTGTAAATGTTCAATATCCTCTTGCCGATCTAAGAATAAATTAGCTACAATACTTTCTGCTTTAAAAACTCGCAATATAGACAACCAAAGTACATTGTAACAATACACGAGGCCATTCTAGACCAGAATGTACGTACAATGTTGAAACTAGGGATGGACGTATCCAGGATTTTTTTTCGGATCCGTATTCAGATCGTATCCTTGATTTTCAGAGCCGGATCTTTCGGATCGGATATTTTCGGATCCAAATGCATATTGAAATTCCTGACGCTGAGATTCCCCCAATGATTGTTCAATCTCTTGGGAAGAGTCACACTATGTGCCAGTTGTATTTTGCCTTTTTTATTTTCCACGGCTGAAATTCTCCTACGTAACCTCTGCGAGAGCTTTCAAACGAAACGGTTCATGAGTAGGACAAGAATAGCATGCGACGGCGCATTTGAAGATAGAATCGGAACTCTTTCCACCCTTATGGGGCATTGCATTATGTTGCATTCACTGAAGCTATTATTTAAAATTGCGGATCCAGATCCGATGTCTTCCGCGACTTTGGATCCGATGTATCCGATGAAGGGCTATATCCGCGGATATTTGTATTCGATCCGACCATCCCTAGTTGAAAGCCTTGGCTTTCAAAGATTGGCGTACTTTGTACACCAGGGCGCCCTCTCTACGGTTAAATCAGTACTTACTTAGTAGTTTTTTTTCTCGTCACGCGAGCGATAGAGGGCGACATAAATGGCGGTCAGGCCGGCTGCCGCTAAAATTCCGTGGGTGCTGGAAACAAATATATATCTTACGCGAACTTAATAGTTGTTATTCGCTCCTAACCACAAATTTATAACATTAAATTCTTATAATAAACTTTGCAATTCATTATTTGATTACGTTTTCTAAACTGGTCGGGAATTTCTTAAGCGATCGTTGATGTTGAAGTATGAACGAGAAATGGGAATTTTATGGTGGTATAATTATTTAACGATCTTTCACAGCATAAATGGATAACAAAAAGCCTTTTCTATGAATAATACCGAGAATAACCACCGAAAACATTTAAATAAGACCACTAAAGACAAAAAACGGCGGAAGAAACAAAAGCGAACATTTTTTTCGTGACTTATGAAAAAGGTTTGAAATTACGAAACTCGATTTTACGAAGTGCCAATTTTCCGGTCCCACTGACTTCGTAAAATCAAGAGTTAACTGTATCACTAAAACCTCTCTATAGTGAACCTCCATTCATCAAATTGCCCAGATTTTGGACCCCTCCATTATGATACAAAGAGGTTTTACTGTACGAATTTAAGTATACCGGGACTAGCCGCGGTGATTACTTTTTACGGGAGTCACCCGCAATGCACAATCGTGCGAAAGATCCACAGAGAAAAAATCATTCACCTTGACCAGGATTCGAACCCGGATCCCCCGATTTCCAAACGAGTGCTTTAGCCAGTTAAGCTACCGAGGCGTCATTTTTCCCTGTTGATATTTGCGGTCACTACCGGACAAGGTGTTGCTTGACTGCGGGGCATATGATGCCACAAGCAGTCCAAATCGTGCGCACAGCACCACAGCCGGAGAGCAGGCCCAGACATAGAACACAAAGAGGTGTTCGCTCTAGACTAGTTTAAAGTATACCGGGACTAGCCGCGGTGATAACTTTTTACGGGAGTCACCCGGTGACGTGTCAACGGTGCGTTCATATGCTCAGCAGTCCAGCAACATCTTGTCCGGTAGTGTCCGAAAATATCCACAGGGAAGGATGACGCCTCGGTAGCTTAGCTGGCTAAAGCACTCGACCGGAAACCGGGGGATCCGGGTTCGAATCCCGGTCAAGGCGAATGATTTTTTCTCTGTGGATCTTTCGCACAGTACTTACTGATTGGTCTCCAGGGGGTAACCTCCTGCTCCCCCCATGGGTACTCGTGTGTATGTATGCCAAATCAATTTTCTTAAGTAGTTTTCTTATTAATAGGGATGGTCGATTCGGATAACGATTCAGATCCAAATATCCGCAGACGTTGCCCTTAACCCGTCAATGCACACGGGTGCCATGTGGCACCCAGTGCAGTACTGAGCCAATACTCCTGCAATGCATTTAATATGGGAATTTTAGCATACGTTTCGGTGCACATACTGAGCAGAAGGTTTCCTCTATTATTCAGTCAGTTTGAATTGGCTTCATTGTGTTAAACTCATATGTATCACATTTTTTAAAAGTGAAATATGTGTGAATTTAAAAAAACTTTGGGCGCTGACGGGTTAATCGTATCCAAAGTCGCGGCAGACATCGGATCTGGATCCGAAATTTTATTAAGGATTATCAAAATTTCCCATATCTCTAATTATTGAAAAGCTCATCCTTTATATGACATGCATTTCTTCAGGAGAGAGAAGTCGCATGATCAATTCATGTTAATTCTTCAAATCAACGAGAACCTATCTATGTTCTCTGACTCTAACACTCCTCTGACCGACTGATTATTCGAAATTAGCCCCATTATAGATGCATTCAAGGAAACAATGGACAAAGTAGTGACCCCCTCACGTGACCTGAGTTTGGAAGAGTCTATGGTTCCATGGAGAGTTAGGCTGGGATATAGTGAATATTTGAGGGGAAAGAAGTACAGGTACGCAATAAAGTTGTATATGTTGATGGAAGCAAAGGGTTTGGCGCTGCAGGTCCTCCAACTCAGAAGTGTCTGGAAAAGGGCATTCGAATAAGATGGTAAACAAATGACGGAGGATCATTTTGACTGCGGCCAATCCTTTTATATGGATAACTTTTATAACAGTGTAGCCAGTTCTAGATTCCATCCAAATGGGAAACCTAACTTGACGGGGACACTGAGGAGAGGCAAGAAAGTTATTCCTCTTGTGGTGCTCTGCTACGAGTTAAAGAAAGGTGAGGTGGTGGAGGCCTTTTCTGAGGATGAAATCTGTATCCTAAGGTGGAAGGATAAGAGGGAAGTGCGGATGATCAGCGCTGAATTCAGTGCAAAAAATTGATTGAATCCACGAAAAGACGAGGGTGCACACCAAGGCAGTGGTTGAATACAGCAATTACAATAGGGAACTTGCATATATTTCAGATATAATCAAGAGCCCCAAAGTTATATAAAAATCAATGTTTGCATACCACGGTGAAAGTTTTTTATTATTTTATGACGTGGTTTGCGATATTTAATGCATCGAAGTTCATGAGAATTTTCAAATGCAAGTGAGAATCGAAAACACCCGATGATTGGCTGGTAGAAAAGTGACGTCTTAGTTCAGTACAAGGAGGCACGGCCATAGTAGAGGTTGCATACTTGAATACAAGCGACGGCGTGGTTATGATTCATTTATTCAAGCGCAGGCGTATCGGAGTTGTTCATTGTGACTTCAGGCTATTATATGATCTATTTCTCCTCCATTGAAAGCGATAGATTGCGTAAAAATGAAGGAATATGGTTATTCTTAGGCTGATCCTAGCAAGCTTCCTGTTACTGATTCCATCATGATACCAGGGTATTTTAGTGAAACTGTAGACTTCGTCGGCGCCGAAAGTCGATGCCGAGAAATGAAAAGGTAGCTGATGTGCATCTGAAATGTTGACTTGCAAAGACTTGCGTGTAATATTGACGAAAGCGTATACTCCTGTGAAATGTGTATTCTTTTGGCAGTCCGGAAGAGAGTCTTATGGTGAACTTATTTTCCACCTCAAAGCTGTCGATGATACTTTCAACTTAAAAATACCTTACCTGGAAGGCGACAGGAAGCTCTTTAAGACTGGAATCTGAGGAAGCCAGACTATTAATTGTTTCAATTTAGTAGCGATAATATAGACGAACTTCCAACACAATCTACCATCTTGTGACTTGTGCAAAAACCCTGAAGCCACTTCCTATTCTGCAGAAAGAATCGGTCAATGGCACTTCGATCAATATAATAAACACAACGTCTTCTGGTGTAAAGAAATTACTTTTGTAATGAAAGCCTTCCTAAAGTGGCATTAAAATGTGAATATTTTCCAAACAGAGTCTTTAATACATTTTGGGAGCTTTTCTCACGATATATCTGAAACCTACTATAAAGGCGAGCTCATCGTCATTGCGATCGGTTGTCACTTAAAAATTCCGTATCGGAAATCCTAGAGGGATGACCTTCGACAATGACCGTGATCACCTGCTCTCTCACTATCACTGGAACCCGTGGTGAAAATATCATCCCAATCCAATTTCTATTTGGTTTTAACTGGGGAAAGACCAACATAGAACTGCACATTCTTTGGGCAACTTTGGGTTTGACTTTCCCTCAAACACCCCATTTCCCCTGTGGTGCACATCAGTCCTATCTTTATACGATGGCCTGATAACCTTTAAATGGATCCTTGGTTTATCCTGACAACCAACTGAATGGAAATTGCTGATCCACACATGTCTTCTTCTTATCTTCACAGTTTCCAAATCAAGGGCCGCGGAACAGTCCTCTTGTGACTCTACTATTTCTGAAAAGCAAGCAACGGCGCGCCGTATAATAAAATCAAAGAATGCTGCGATTCATTTTTTGGATTCCATCTTCAACTTCCCTTATAATGCGTCTCCTATACATTCTCACTTAACTATGGGACAAGATAATGTTTAAATATTTTTATTAATTTATAACAAAATATAAGTTCTAAAAATACCCTAAAGCCATTTTATTAATCCGCACCGATGAGTGTATATTATTGTGGAAGATGAATGCTGTAGACATAGCAGTTTTCCCTAGGCTGAGTTACAAAGTTCATGAAGTTGACAAAACGGCTAATTTTTCGGTGCGCTGAGTCATTTATTGCACTGGCCGTGTCTACATTTTTGAATTTTTTTAATAAAACAAATCAGAATTTAGGATAAAATTTCCTATAAAATGACGTATATTTTATTATTATAGCATGCAGTGAAGCCAGGATATAAATTTGCAAAGTACAGCGGCACATCATTTTGACGCCGAGAGTAGAAGAAAACGCTGTCTTCTTGGCTGGCACTTGAATGCATGAGGATCAACGTTGCTCTATATTTTCATATTTCCTCCCTTCATTTTAAACATCATGGAATTTTCTATGTCCTTCCGTAAATGAAATTGAACAAGTGCCATAAATAATTCGAGTCCATCGTATCCATCGAGAAACAATTGTATCTCGTTTTTTCAGTTAGTTCAGTTTCTCAGTTTCAAGTTATTCAGTCGATGAAATATGGAAATATTATTTATATTATAGTTATCTTCGCTCACATAGCACACGGGTTTATCATTCCGTTTATTATACTCTTGTTTGTCCATAACGCTCATCCCGACAGACGACATGCATTGAGGCTTTTCCTCTAATTTTCTCTGTGGGAATGCAGACGAAATTTTTTTCTGGGGTGTTATTGCACAGAGGAACAATGCACCACTTGTAATTTTTCCTTTTTTCACCCATGTTCTCCTTTAAACGCAACGTGGCTCTTCCAAACCTGCAGGTACTGGGCTTGGATCTTGGACTCCTACTGAATTATGACGTCACGGCCTAAGATTAGTGGGGGCGGTATTTTTTAGCCCGCGAAACTCGGGAGACTTTTGGGAGTCATTTTCTAGTGCATAAACTGAATTTTAAGCGGAAAAAAGTATATTGCGGTACTAAGTGATTACTGTAGTATATCAGCATACTGTTTATATAAAGTATGCAATTTCCCTATTGTGGCATCGATCATTGGGATCGAATGATGTCTTACTTTCGCATTGAAAGGAAATCCATCAAATGGTACTAAAAATTTGGAATCCACCTACTGAAATTACTGTTGCTGAACCGATATTTTTTATTCAAAGAAAATTTTTGGAAATTTCCTCTCATCGACTTTCAAATTCCAATTATAGAATCTCTTATGACAATATGTGATACCTATATCTTAGATCCCTTTGAGGAGATAGTCATCCTAGCACGCCTCATCCAAAACAAAGGGCTTATCAGGAAATTTCCCCGATTATATAAAAAACACGAAAGACAGAAAAGACGAAAACGGAAGAGATGTAGGCAGTGCTTCAAGAAGAATGTCCACCAGGACACATCATATTTTAGCCCCACCTGCCTGGCTGAACCACGATTGTGTCTTGACTGTTTCCAGAAGCATCACAAGAATTTGTTATGCAGAAAATTATTTACCCAGCAGGAAAAATTATTTTTTTAATGAATACCTTTTATATTTTCTATTTAAATATTTCTTTTAAAAAATGATATTATTTTATGCATAGCAATTAGTGAATGAAAAATTATTCTTATTATGCTAGTCAATTTCTGATTTGTAAAACAGTATGTTTCATTGCAATAATTCTTAGTTCATAGAAATTTTTCTTTTCATTTATAAACTAATGTATATCATTATAAAATCTTTTCCAGAGGATATCATATCGTTCAGTCGCATTTTTCATCATAGGGAGCAGCAATTTTGCTGGAAATATTGGTAATACTCGTAATATTTTCTTTAGTGCAATAAAACATTTAAAATAGCATTTAAATGTATCATTTCCAGTTTAAAAAATTGATATTAGCTACATTACTATTTTCATAAACTTTTTCCAGAAAGTGATAGTCGGAACGGGTTTTTGCTACAGTACTGACAATGAGCAAAGAAACATCGGAAACATGTAGGTGTGTTGCCAAAAGGTATCACAAGTTTGGCAGGATACTTTGAAAATTTTAATTTCAAATTTTTAAGAAATGAAGGGTTACTTTTGGAAAAAAAGTGTAAAAACATGTACCAGGCATCACAAATCATAAGATAATGTCCTTAAAATAATAATTAAAAAAATAAATTTTTGCCTAAAATTCAGCCACGCGGCATTTTCTCCAAAAAACGGTCAGCACGGATTGTGTTAACCACCCAACTTGTGCGAATGCATGCACAGAAAATAGAACCTGTTCTAATTTGGTTCATGCATTCTTAAATGTTCCATTCTGGTCCACAAAAATGATTCACGCAAACGGACGTTAACTCGTACATGTTAATGTACGATGTAACCAGGCCTTTTAGGCTGTTAATTGGGGAACTCCGGTTTTATATGTTCGTGAAGCCTATATCTATAAATATGCTGAGGCAGGGGCGCAGCTAGGAATTAAGGCTATGGGGGGTTTAGGTGCAACGAATACCGGGGTGTGTGGGGGTATGGAATACCGACCAGGATAAGCGGTAGGTGCGAGATTAATAAATTGCGGAATTTTGAAATAAATGGTTCAAAATAGTGAGTTTTACGGCTTTCTGAGGGATATTTTATTAATCCTTACGCCATTCTATATTAGTAATATCAATCTAATAAAGTGAAATGGATTAAACTTAAACCCTCTCTGAGGTCTGGGGGGAGAGGGGTTTATCCTCGTAAACCTCCCCATCGCTGCGCCACTGTGCCCAGCACCTATTACTAGTCAATATAAGTGCCGTATTTATTATATTTTGTCATCGCAGTGCTTCTGTCCAATGTGGTTGTCTTTAGAATGTTAGGTAAGTGATTAATTGTAAGTTTGGTGACCACATAGTCAAAACTTTTCAAAACGATAGTTCTGTTCTAAAATTATTTCTCTTGCAACGTGGGCATACCCAGAAAGGGGCAGGGGGGGAAGCAGCTGCCCCCCCTAGAAGCAAAAATCACAAAGGTCTTTAAGCAAAATAGCTACTGAATTGAAACGAAAGTATTCAACAAATTTTCTTTAAACCCTCAAAAAAATATGTTTATATTAGTATAAGATGTGTAAATAAAATAAAATATTTTTTCAAGGAAATAGTCTCATGAATCCCATGGCTTGCCCCCGCCTAGACCATGGTCTCTCCACCCCACCTCCCTCCCCCCAGTTATGATCCTGGATACGCCCTTGTCTTGCATTATACATATTTAGAGGATATAGTGCTCACCATCTCAATTTACAATCGAAAGTGCTCAACGGGTGTGTTTAAATGCAGATGAAACTGTTTCTAACGCACTGAAGCACTGCAGATATTTTCAGGTGATTGCCTTCTGTGCAAATTGAGGATAATAACAGTTTCAACTCAAGTCTCATGCTATTAAATTTTGAACAAGAGAGATTCACACCGTTTATTGACACTTTAATGCAGTTTTTATTAAAGTTAAAATGCAATTCCTTGGATGTTTATGGCAAACGATAGCTGTAGAAGATAACTGTCAGGCAATAGAGCCATCTATGTGTATTCAAATTTCGTGCGAAAATGTATGTAGTTAGGTGTCTCGCCACTAGATGGAGAGTATCACGGAATTTTTTTTAGTGGTTGGTAGCATTGCTTGCTTCGAGTATGTTTGTTTTTCTTCGTTGGATCGGCAAAATTTTCATTGTTGGTATTTCCATATGTGATTTCAGTGTATCTCAAATGAATACGTTTCCCTTATAAATTTTGTTTATAGTGGTGCTTTTGATCGATTGTCGGCGACACAAAGAAGCCGGAATCATAATGAACGTGCCGGTAAATATACTGAAAAAGAGTCGAAGGCGTGATCTGTCATTAGCACAGAAAATTGACATTTGTAATCGTTTGGCCCGTGGAGTTAAGGGAATCCAAATAATGGAAGAGTTTCGTATTAGTGCATCGACCGTGAGTGACATTAGAGCCAGACATAAAGATCTGATTATGTACTATAAAGCTGCAAAGGGAGCAGTAGATTTTAATGATCGTAAAAATATAAGGAAGCCGAAAAAGTGGGATGAGTTGGGAGAATAAGTTGTTTGAGTGGTACGAAAAGAATAATTCGCCGGAAAGGGTGATTACGGGACCTGACATAGTTGAAAAGGCCAATGAGTTAAAAATCACAATGGGTCTGGGTGACGAATGTATTAAGTTTTCCCGAGGATGGTTGGATGGCTTCCAAACGCGTTTTGGGTTACCAATGCGGAGTAACCGCGGTCGTAAAGGTAAGTCGTCTTTTGGCGAATGGTGTCATTATCTAAGAGTTATCGAACAATGGAAGTTTCTTCCTGTGAATGTGATCCGTAAACTCAGGCTTGTTCTGTTTTTCCTAAGCTCTGCTCTAACTAATGTAGTGGGTGCTATACAGCAGAAAAGTACGAATACACAACAGCTTTCGGCACAACAAACCAATTATTTAAATTTTCGCAGTCACAAATGAAAAAAACGACTATCGAAATATATTTACATCGAAACATGTATGTAAATGGCAAGATCCCTCTAAGGTTGTAAGGCTCTTGGTAAATGGTTTAGCTCTCAAAGCACTATTAATGCATGCTGAAAAAAGCCTATGGGACTCCCGGCGCTTATGCAAAATACAGTCTACTATTAATACGATGGCTTCCACAGGCTGCTTCGACTCGAGACCCTTCCTACACGACGACACATTCACAACTCGCACGTTCACGGCAAACGACCACGAAAACAATGACTTCAAACAATTACATACTCGCCTAACGGGCGCACAACTCATAACAAATCAAGCGAATGGCGATTATAGTGTAGGACCTCTTATGGCGCGAGTACAGCCAAATTCTTTTTCATAAATGTTTGTTGCAAACTTAAGAAGAAGCTCTTCGACATAGAATGTATTAAAATAGATTTGCAAGATTGCCGTACACGGTGAATGATACGCTTGCAAATGTGATATTTTACCGTCAGTGTAAAGGCCTGTTTACACGGTACATTAACACGTACGGGTTAATGTCAAAATGTATGAACGCGAGAATGAACGCCAAAATGCACCGTGTAACCACCCAACTTGTGCAAATGCATGCACAGAAAATAGAACCTGTTCTAATTTGGTTCATGCATTCGTACATGTTCCGGTCCACAAAAATCATTCACGCAAACGTACATTAACTCGTACGTGTTAATGTATCGTGTAAACAGGCCTTAACAGAGAGTATACACACATTTAATGGGTGTTATATATGCCTACTATTTTTATATAGAGGTATTGTATATGTACTGGTCAGTTATTGCTTCATTCTAACCGTATATGTCACCTTTTTGAAGTATGTTGTCCAAATTGTTTATTTATAATCTTTTGGTAACCTGTATTTCTTTTTCTCATAAGTAAATGTATTTCAGTTTGCATTTATTAAATTTGTTACCACTTTATTTTATTTGATGACATTCCTGATTAACTTAAAATACCTTGAAGGAGAAGAAAGTGACGATGTACCCCCAATGAAAGTGGAAGGAAATGAAAATACATTATAGTGATAGTAGTTTGAAAGGTCCTTTTGTGTTGTATAGTTCTCCATAGTTGCCTTTCTTCTCATATCATTCAGTGCATGTCCTCATTTCTCACTGTAATATTCAATTTGTCGTTGATTCATGCAGTGGCGGATACAGAAAAAACTCAAGGGGGGGGCGCAACATATCTTGAGTTGTCTTTACTTTTATCGTAATAAAAGATCACAGTCAAGTCACAGCCAAAGTATAAGAAAATTTTATTTAAAGTGATTATAAACATGTAAAAGACAATGCCATCTTATGATATAAAAAAGTCACAATAGTGGATTTGCAATGTTCGGCAATACGAGCGGACCCGCAAGGGGGGGGCGCGCGCCCCCTGCGCCCCCCATCTGTATCCGCCACTGGATTCATGTGACCCAATTCGAAATGGTGGAGTTTTCGCCATAGCATGACTGCTGTACAGAGCCCCGAGATATTCTTCCGTCCCCTCTGTATGGAGCATTTTTGCAGGACATTCGTTAAGAAGGGTGTCACGCATAATCACTCACTCTCAACAACACCAACCTTTTTTCGGCCCTCCTTGCGGGGACTCCGCATTATCTCAGACTCCGGGGGTAATAGGTTGGTTTCCTATTATTTTTTTATTGCCTTAATCGAAAGATTATTACTCCTGGAGTAGGCATTTCACAATCTTAGATTTTTGAATGACAATATCTATTTTTCGCGATCAAATGAAAAGAGAAAATTTTCAAGCACACAAAAATGCAACGGCTAAGTAATAATGCTGGGAAAAGTCCGTGTGATATATTTCTGGTTCCAGCTGTAGCCGCGTGAGGTGACCTTAGGTGGAGGATGTGTACGCCGCTGCAATGCAGGCTGCTAGCATGTAGCGCTTGGCTTAAATAAGGATTATTAATACCGTATCAGATGAAGCAAACTTTCTGACCATTGGTAGTTTTAATAGGTGATTATTAAGAGATGTTTCCCTGAGCTCTGTGCCTCATGCATGCATTGGTAATCTCAGACGATGTATAACTCCTATCCTCTCGTGTAGAAACTAGGTCCCTGTGACGTCACGTGGAGTGGCATCGCATGGGCGCCAATCTGGCCTTTTTCAAATGAGGTAGAATTGACCATTGAAATTCGTCTAAATTGGGATTTCTGAAACCAAATAATTTGTATACATATTATGAATACACTAATGGTGGGTAAGGAATCGCAATCCATGCATTTCGTTTTCTTTGATGAAGGAAACTATACCCTAATGGGCTCCCTCCTTTCCGGGTTTATAACCCTACCAGCGGCATTGGTTCGCGTTCAACTCATACTTTGTTTATATGAATTAGCTACATGGATAATTGTTGCTTGAACATAAATTGCAGACTTCAAATTGAATTCCTCATGTTAATCCAAGAATTGTCAAAATTTGAACAAAAAGCTCTTCCGTCAATATCAATGGATTTAATGCATCAACCATTTCCATGTTGATGTAATACTGAAATCGAGATGTATGTTAATTTATATGGTAGAATCTTGTTTAAAATTGTAAACTCTGGTCAAAAAACAAAGAATTGAATTCGTAGTTCATATTTTTTGAGAAAGGAGCAAATATTTAATTCGCAAACTGACTGAGTGAACAATTTTATGGATGTAGTCCCGTACCGCTAAGAGAGGTAATATTAGATGAAGGGTGCGGGTACCTGCTTCCAGATTTCGAGGGTAAAGCCTAAGCCCCGCTGTGTTGGGTCCCGTAACTAAGACATAGCGAACCCGCGAGCGTCATGAAAGCAGGAGAGCAAGGAAACGTATATTTTTGGCATTCATTTGCCTGTAAAGGAAAATCTCTTTAAAAAAATATTTTCGTCTTAAGTAGCGAAGAGGTTAGCTACTCATTTTACTGTATGACTTTCAAAATTTATTATCTCATTTGACTCAACATTTCATTTTGTAACTTTTCTTTTATAACGTTCTTTTTTTCACATACCCAATTTACACATTGTTTTATTACTTATATAATTGTTCCACAGATACATCACATACTTTGTGATACATGGTGATACATCACTCTCAAGCTCAGAGATCACGTGAACAGATATGCAAGACTCCCTCTCTTGGGTACTTAGTACATTACAAAACAAAAGAACATAATAATATAAAATAACATAACAGACTATACAACATCTTCCCCTTAAAAAAAAAACGGGGCAGTCGTGGGACTGGCCGACAAAAGTAAAAACTGAAATAACTTTATCCATTTATTTTTTATATAGATTTAATATTATTAAAGAACTAATTTTTCCAGTAATACTCATTTTTCAACAAAAATGGAAATTATTTTTTCAGCAAACTGTTTATTATTAAATATATATTAAAAATACGATGTGTATGAATAGAAAGTAACATCATTTATATATTAAAATATAATATGCTTTTATTTCTTTTATTTAATATGCTTTAAACCTTTGATTGTTCACTATGCACATAAAAGAAATTGCCTAAAATTGTACTGACCTGTATTTTTACAGCGTGTATACTCTTCTGCACGTTCATGCACGAGCTCTTTATATTTAATGACCTTATGCAATATACACTATAGATTTTTAGTTTCAATTTTAATATTTTTAAAACAAAAATACTTTAACAGTCTATATATTAACAATATAATAACAAAGTTTATTTACTATACCTAGTCAGCCTGCGTAGTAGAAATATCCATTGTAAAATTTTTTTAAATTGTATGAGATATAGAAAAAAATCCTCTCCGGCGGGGAATCGAACCCCGGTCTCCCGCGTGACAAGCTGGGATACTGACCACTATACTACCGAGGATGTGATACTAAGAGACGAATTTTAAGACGGAAATTTATATCTCGCTGTAGCGATCACAGTGTCGGGTCGGTGACGCTCACGCGAATTCTATGCTTTTTCCCCATCCCGCAAAAGTGCTTAACGCCGCTAAAGAAGGTTTCACTTCAAAAAACTATTATATTACCACACACAATGATCAGCAGACAAAGTCTTTAAACTTACTTGGCCTTTTGACTTGTCTGCCAGACCTAGTACTAGCTACAGGAATACTACTCTTCTGAGGAGTGACTGGCTCTCCCCTTGCTGACACATTCACCTCATTTCCTTTGTTCACTCCCCTTCCTTCCTCACCCTCAACCACATACGATCTGGGAGTTTGACCCTTTTCCAAAATAGTTCCCGGTACCCAAATGGAGTTTGGTTTCTTTTGAAACATGACCTTTTGACCCACCCTGTACTTGGCATGGGATTTTGCAGAGCGGTCATAATACTCCTTTGATTTATTCTTATTCTCCTGGAGAATGGGACGATCTTTATCATATGTAATCTTTGGAATCCAAGCTTGGAAACTACACAGTATATTCGTGCGCAAATTTCTGTTCGTTAGATTTGATGCAGGGGAGTGAACTTTGCCTCTAGGAGTGTTTCTGAAATTTAAAAGTGCTAAGTAGGGGTTATCATTTGAATCCTATGCCTTCTTAAATAGCATTTTAATTGACTTCACTCCACTCTCAGCTAAACGGTTTGACTTTGGATAGTGGGGGCTGGAGAGAACATGGAGAAATTCCCACTCTTTAGCAAATTTTTTGAACATTTCAGAGTCAAAACATAATGCTCCATCAGTATGTATACACAACCATTCGAATTCCATGCCTAGCAAAGATCGATTTCATTTTCTCCACCACCGTAACAGTCCTTAAATTATCCAAGGTAGTTACTTCAACAAAGTTAGACAGAGCATCAACCACTACCAAATAATATTTTTGATAGAGTTCAAATATATCACATCCTACTCCTGACGAAGGCAATTGGTGTAGTTTTTTATACTTCAAAACATTTTTTGTTTTGTTATCCTGAAATTTAAGGTATGTTGGACAAGACTTGACAAATTTCCTAATGTCTTGCCCACATCTTAACCAGAACATGGACGTTTCAGCACGACTCATCATTCTGTTAATACCAAGGTGACCCGTATGTAATTTTTTCAGCATCTCATATTTCAAAGAACAAGGAATTACAATTCTGTCAACCCTTAAAACCATTCCTTTTACCTATATCAGTTCATCCTTAAATTCAAAATAGGCCCTACAATCAGAATCAACATCTTTAAAGTACTGAGGCCATCCATCAGAAATGTAATACTTGAGTTTGCAATAAACGGTATCATTGGAAGCATGTTTTGAAATCAGCTCCCAACTCTCCCTTGTCACAGGCAGGTTTTCCAACAGCAGTGCTACCTGCATTTCCACATCATCATCATCATTGTGTATTAACATCACAACTTTCAGCACAAAAATCCCTTGACAAAGTATCAGCAATGAACAAGTATTTGCCTGGAGTATGCACTAAATTGAGACGGTATGGCTGCAGCTCTAGCCTCATTCTTTGTAGCCTTGATGGAATTCTGTGAAGTGGCTTGTTGAATAATCCAATTAATGGTTTATGATCAGTTTCTACCCTGACATAATCCTTTCCTAAAATATACTGATTGATTTTTTCTGCACCAAAGCATATGGCTAATAATTCCTTCTCAATGTGGGAATATCTACTTTGAGTGTCAGTCAAAGCACGAGAAGCATAAGCTATAGGCCGACCCTCCTGAAGCAATGTTGCCCAATCCCTATTGAACTTGCGTCAACACTCAATGTTAGGTCTAAGTTAGGATCATAAAAACCCAATACTGGTGCCCTCGTTAATGCAGCCTTCAAATCACCAAATGCTTTATCCTGGTGCTCACTCCAAACAAAATGAATATCATTTCTTAACAATTCCCTCAGCGGAGCACCCCTCACTGAAAAATTTAGTATAAATTTGGACACATAATTGAACATACCTAGAATTCTTTGCAATGACTTTTTATCAGTGGGAGGTTTCAAGGCATTGATTGCCTTTACTTTTTCTTAGTTGTCCTCCTATTGAAGTTCTTTTTGTGATTCGCTATTATGTACCAATTTTATGCACCTCTTCGGGGAGGAAATTTTTAAGGGTTGTAGAATAGACCGTAGAGGGATAATAGGGTGGTTTCCTATTATTTTTGCATTGCCTAAATCGAAAGATTATTACTCCTGGAGTACGCATTTCACACTTCTAGATTTTTAAACGACGATATCTATTTTTCGCGATTAAATGAAAAGTGAAAATTTTCAAGCGCGTGAAAACGCGACGGCTAAGTATGAATGCTGGGAAAACCCCGTGTGACTTCATTCTGTTTCCCACCTTTGCCGTGTGAGGTGACCTTGGGGCGAGGATGTGTACACCGCTGCAATGCAGGCTGCTAGCATGTAGCGCTTGGCTTAAATAAGGATTATTAATACCCTATCAGATGAAGCAAACTTTCTGACCATAGGTAGTTTTAATAGCTGGTTATTAAAAGATGTTTCCCTTAGCTCTGTGCCTCATGCATGCATTGGTAACCTCAGACGATGTTAAACTCCTATCTACTCGTATAGAAACTATGTCCCAGTGACGTCACGTGGAGTGGCATCGCATGGGCGCCAATCTGGCCTTTTTCAAATGCGGTTAAAATTGACCATTGGCATTCGTCTAAACCGGGATTTCTAAAACCAAATTATTTGGATATTATGAATACACTAATGGTGGATAACGAATCGCAATCAATGCCTTTCGTTTTCTTTGATGAAGGAAACTATACCCTATTGTGGTATCTATGCAAATAAAGGATAAAATGTTCTTCATTATTTTATTATTAATTATCCCTCTAGACTAGAAGTCTCATTATTTCTATGCTGCATTAGAACCTATTCCAGTGACAACTGCATGCCTTAATGTAAAGAATGACAGGACAGTGTTTAGGGAAATGCTTAATTAATATAAATTTCTCAACAGTTGAGTTAAGACCTTGTTTATTTAACAGTATCTACTGTTAGATTCTATTTGCTGGGATATAAATCCCTTTTACATAAATTACATGGTTCAATGAAAAGAATTGATAGCATTATCAGCACTTTTAGGGTAAAGCAATCTTCAAACACAAGATTATGTACATCCCGTGGATAAAATTCGCTATGGAAAAGTCGTTTGGCTTAGCCTGGTTACAGGATATCGTAGCGAAGTCAAATGATTTTTGTACTGCAAATTTTATCCTTGCCAGGTATTACTTAACATCCATGCGTACAACAGTGAATGAAGCTACTTGTTTCATGAGGTACTTTGCTTAGAAATACAGCTAATGAGAATATAGCCAGTAGTTTATTTTACCTTTATAGTCATTATAGTATAATTAGCAATTAACGTTTAAGGGCACAAAGGTGTGTCTTGCTTGTCTCAGATAAAAAGGTTATTAAAATTCCTCACCAGTAGGTCCTCATGAGTGAGAAGTATTTGTAGTTCATCAAGTAAATAGGGTGGGTAAAAACGCAGGATTAGTCTGGTTGTTCAGAAAGGGATATGGAAAGTATTTTTCTTTAAGATGAGAAGAAAAAGCATCATCAAGAGTTAGATTATGGAGAAACAAAATGCCAACGGTAGTTTTTCATGCCGGAAGTTTGTGGTAAACAAATACAGTAGATTCCGGTTAATGGGTCCACTGGTTACTTGGGGCAGCCGCTTAATTGGGGCAAATCTTGAAGAACAGAACCCAATGGCAGAATATCCTAGAGTTTTCTCTGCTTAAACGGGGCAGCATGCCGCTTTATTGGGCCATGAGTTGGCGACTTTGACTATATATTCGGGACGAAGTTAATTTTTTTCGTATCAGAATACGGTTTTTTAAATTCTCTTCCTTTAATTTAGTCTTATTTCTCACTAAGGGTACCTATTCTTGCCTTATTATTAACGCTCTTGAAGTTATAATATCCGTCAGAGGATTCGGATTCTGTTTCCCAACCATTCGGATGATAAAATGAGCCTGGGATAGTGAGAAAGAAGTGGCGACATCCGTGATGAGGGTATACGAGCGGGTACAGGCCAATTTCTAGAGATTACAGGCTGTTATTGAGCAGAGGAGACTGGTCGAGATGAACAATGTTGCTTACCAAGAGCTATCTGTTTCCAACATCTTGCACAAAATTTAACTGACACATGTGGTCTATCCCCTCTCACCCCTTTCCCCTATACAACTGAGCTATTGCCATTAGAAGTTGTGAGTGCAGAGGAGTGGAAATTGAACTAAATGCCCAGGTTACACGAGAATTTTTGTGCTGATGACACTTATAACACCGATGAAATGGGGCTGAATTACCGAGCAACACCAAATGGCTCTCTTTTTTGCAGTGATTTAGGACAAAAAGGCTTCAGAAAAGCGAAGGATCACATGTTTCATGTTGTTCAAATGTTTCGGGAACTGATAAAAAAAAACTCTTCTGGTTACTGGGATAAGTGCTTAGCCTCGATACTTTAAAGGGTTAATAATTAGCAGTTAACCAGTGGAGTACCATGCAAATAGCAATGCATGGATGACTGCGAGCTTCTTTATGCAATGGTTCACCAGCTAGAATAAAGAATTAGCACGAAAACAAAGAAAGTTTCCACTTGTACTTGATAACTGTGTGACGCATCCTAATAGCTCAAGTGATAAAAAAAAATTCAGTTGGAATTCTGCCCCTAAAAACAACATCCTTGGTGCAACCAATGGATAATGGATCATTGATAATTTGAAAACACTTTTCCGTGGGAAATTAATAGATTGTATTCTAGAATCTAGAGAAGATAATCTGACATCGTCATCCACCGCCTACGAGGTAAGTTCAAAGGTGAACATTCGGTAGGCTATAATGTTTCGGGCTGAAAGCTGGCAAGATGTCACCTGTCAAACATTCAAAAAAATTTTTTGATCTCTGCATTTCTCCAGGGTTTTCTTCCGCGTCAGATTGTTGGTTGACAACAGTTTCGCTGGCTATCCTGCCAGCGTCTTCAGGTCGAAGGTGTCGGCTGTTGGTTTCTGCCTCGCTTATATACTGTAGGCTGGATGGGAGCTGCACTGTGATTGGCTGTCTGACTGGGTGCTTCTCTCTGGTTGGCTCTCTCTTTGATCACTCTTTTCCAGGCGCTGTGAAGGAAGTATCCATCTTCTCTATTGAAATTCAAAGGTGTTTTTTGAATTTCTATTGCTTCCCTGATTTGTCTAGGGAAGTATCGGCACTCCTTAACTAAAAGTTTCTTCTCCTCAAATTTAATGTCATGGCCGGGTTCCGACCATGCATGTTCGGCGATGGCAGGGAGTTGAAACTGCTTGTTCTTGGTCGCCCTCTGATGTTCTTTAATCCTCACATGCATGGAGCGGCAAGTTTCCCCTATGTAGGATTTTCCACAGGAGCAGGGCACCTTGTATACCCCCTCATGCAGTTCTTGAGGAATGATATCCTTGGGCCCGGGGAGGAAGTCTCTTATCTTGGTCACACAGTTATATCTGGTGACCACGTCGTGCTTTTTTAATATTCTGGCGATCCTCTCTGACGTTCCAGCAATGAAAGGGATGGTGACGTATAGCTTCCTTGGCGCCTGGAAAAGAGTGATCAAAGAGAGAGCCAACCAGAGAGAAGCACCCAGTCAGACAGCCAATCACAGTGCAGCTCCCATCCAGCCTACAGTATATAAGCGAGGCAGAAGAAGAAAACCCTGGACCCTGGAGAAATGCAGAGATCAAACCATCGCCGCGGAAACCTACGCTCTAACAAAAAAAATTTTTCATTGCGGTTTCAAATATTCCAAAGCTGTTTTCAACATTCTAGCATTATCTGAAAGTGAATTCAACTCGAAACTGTACCAAATGACAAGTAATGAAGAGTTCGATAATATCGACTGCAAAATTACATGCAAGCTAAAGGTGAGGATAGTGATGGAGTGGAAATCACACCTGAGCGAAGCCGAGCAACATCTCACAATCAGAATGCAAGGAGGTTCATTGAGGGGTTACAGCTCTTCTTTATGCAAAACGGCGACGAAGGTAGCCCAATGTTGTCATTGGATGTCTGTGCCGACTTTGTTCGAATTTATTCGATTTTGTACGAATTTATTAGACAAATTCCTCGGACGAGGAGATACCATTTGAACAGTATGTACTCGTATGTTTATAAGTAAATGAAAATTTAGGAATCACATATTTTTAACTAATTACCCGTGAGTTTTTCTTTAATAATTTAGTAAAAGGCATTCATCCAGCGTCGTCTGAGGCTGGGACAAATATTTTCAGCTAAGATTTACAGAATTCTTAATAGTTTTAATTATTTAACTATTTTATCTGATTTATTACATATATCGATAGTTTTATAAACATTGTTTGCTCTATAATCATTATTTAGTCATCTTTCTACCATTTCAACGTCTGTTTATGCCCATAAACGGGATAGTTCGCCTAATTGGGGCAAAGTGCGACTGTCCCGATGTGTCCCAATTAACCGGAATCTACGTATATGCAAAAGTGGATGATATTTGTTATATAACAAGTATGCAAGTATAAAAGTAAATGCAGAAATGTCTTTTGAACATTTTAAATTTGATTGACATGATAATTATAGAACATAGGAGGATTTAGTATGTATTTGGCCTACAATATTAAGAGCATTTCGCTTTCGTGGTAGTTGTTATCTGATTTTTGAATCCTCTACGTTTTTTTGAGTGTCAAATTTAAAAATATTTCTGAGGTCCGCAGTATACGTGATTGCTTATTGCTAGCATTCATTAATTAGGTTTTGTTATGTATTATTCTCAATTTATTTTGAATTGCGTACGTAAGTTCTTGCGCCATAAGTAGTGCACTACGAGTATGTATTGTTAATGTTGGCATCGTGGAGCACGTTTTTGTTTGGGGGTTCTAAATGCGTGAGGTTGGTAATAGTGATTTGCATTGCGAATTGTGTTTCGGATTGTAGCTGAGTGTGAACGCCGAAAACAAGGAGAATTAATGATAGTAATGTATTAATCATGGCAGAAAATATCATGGATAGTCCAGATTTTGTGGAAAGAAGGAAAAAGAGGCGGTCTTGGCTGACTTTGGCTCAGAAAGTGGAGATATGTAGTCGTTTAGCTCATGGTGTCAAGACATCTTTGATAATGAAAGAATACAATATCAGCTCTTCCACCGTGAGTGAAATTAAATCCAGGCATAAAGATCTTGTTAAGTTTTACGATTCGACTAATGGTGCAGTAGATTTGGCCAGTCGTAAGAACATACGCAAGCCTAAGTGGGAAGAGTTGGAGAGGCAGTTATTAGAATGGTATCATAAGAACAGTTCGTCAAGCAATGTGATCGAGGGACCGGACATAATTAATAAAGCCAAGGAGTTGAGAACTTTATTGAAATTGGATGAAAATAGTATAAAATTCTCTGAAGGATGGTTGATGCGGTTTAAAAACCGTTATGGCTTAACGAAGCGGAGTCAACGCAGTAAATCAGGTGAGCCTAATGATTCGTTTTGAGGGGCGACATAAGGGTTTAAAAACAAACCCGGCATTTTTCCTCTAGTCTTAAATGTGTCAAATGTAATTATTGCATGCATTGGAACCATTTTCGTTGAGTAGTGTATTGTTCGTGAAAGCCGCATGGCAGTGTAACAACAGAAATGCAGGTGTAGATGGGTGATACTGTTTTTTGTAGGTTTTATATCGTATTTCAAGTACAATGGCACAGTGATCAATGGAGAAATTCCTGATTATAGTAATAAATTTATTTCATAGACTTGAGCCCCTTCATCATATTACTAATGAAATGTGTAATTATACAATGTACAACAATAGATATCATTAACGTAGAATAGATATTAAGAGAAATATAAGCCTACGAGAGTGTCCGGGCTCTCTCGAGAGCTCACCCGCAAACTTAAAGTGAACAGATTATAGTACCCATAATGTGTCATTGCTTAAAATTACCGACCGGATGAAATCTCCATATTAATTGGCAGTCTACACATCGCTTGAATCGACTCTGGGATATCAAGACTTATAAGCTCTCTCAGAACTCGAATGTAAATAAACAGTAGAGAAATCGTTGTGTTCAAAATGTGTGGAAGAGAAAATGAACGTGTAATATAGTGTGCAGAGATGTGAATCTGTTTCCCGTGAATTGCCATAATTATTTTTCTTGCGCTGGATGACCCGGACTGAAGAAGAGAGTGGTGCACCCTCGTGGAGACAGCTCCTTCCTTATGAAAAAGGCTGTTTTTAGACTTTGTTAGGCCATTTTTATGTAAATACAATTTTGGCGTAAGCGTACATTACATGTGCTACAGTGGAACCTGGATAATTCGAACTTATTTCACTCGAAATATTCTTTAATTCGAACATTTCTCTTAGCTAAAACGTCGTGGATAATTCGAATTTTTGGTGTGTCAAATTAAGGTATAATTATAATCTGCGACAGACAGACAGCCTCTGCCAGCTGCCACTTGTCGTCTGTCTTCAACGGCATCTCCATTGCTCCCAGTTCCTTCAACCTCACCAACCTAGAAACGTTACATTTTGATAAAATAGGTAAGAGTGAAATGATTCTCAACACAATAGGGTAGTTTCCTTCAACAAGGGAAACAAAAGGCATTGATTGCCATTAGTTACCCACCATTAGTGTATTCATAATATACAAATTATTTAGTTTTAGAAATACCTGTTAAGATGAATGGCAAGGGTCAATTTCAACCGCATTTGAAAAAGGCCAGATTGGCGCCCATGCGATGCCACTCCACGTGACGTCACAGGGACCTAGTTTCTATACGAGTAGATAGGAGTTTTATATCGACTATTCTATACCAATGCATGCATGAGGCACAGAGCCCAGGGAAACATGTCCTAATAATCACTTATTAAAACTGGCTAAGGTCGGAAAGTTTCCTTCGTTTGATGAGGTATTATTAATCCTTATTTAAGCCAAGCGCTACCAGCTAGCAGGGTACTCTGCTACCTGCTAGCATCCTGCGTCGTATCAGCGCTCAAAGCCTTGCCCCAATGTCACCTCACTTGCGGCAGAGGGAACCAGAAATACATCGCACGGACTTTTCCCAGCATTCATACTTAGCCGTCGCATTTTCGCATGCTTGAAAATTTTCATTTCTTGCTCTCACTTAAGTGTGATGTACCTACAATGTGACCCAGTACTATGTTAGGTGAAACTGGTTAAAATTAAAGCACAGAAGGATATACCAACTATCTGTTTTCATGTGTAAAATTTTATCTATTAAAGCCCCGGATTACCTCAATGAAAAGGTAGTTGCAAACCTAAGCAATGCATTAAATAGATCTATTAGAGTGAGAATTAGGTTGGCAATTTTCGCTAGAACCACCAAATTGAGAATTCTGCACTAAGAAGGTTAACCCTTTCGCTCCGAATGCCGCACCTGTGTGGTGAGGAAGAAACCGAACAAAATATATGGAACGAGTAAAGAGAAATGTGAAAGAGAAGAAATACGTAGGTGTGAAAAGATTAGCTGATAGGAGAACTGAGTGGAGAGCTGCGTCAAACCAATCCTAGGATTGTTGACCAGTGATGATGATGAGAGTGAGAAAACAATTCAAAGTTCTTCAATGTAGAACAACTGTATATTGTCCACCATTAACTCATGTATAAGGGTGTGGAATTATATTCCTGACTGCATATCGAAAGCTAAAACTATAAATCCTCTACCGTTCAATCATTTATTGATTTTTTTTCTTCCTTTCAAAGAATCTACGTTAATTTCATTAAGGGTTTTTTGTACGTTTTTTTGTTTATTCTATTGAATTGGCTTGATATTCTCTTGGTAAATTCTGTCATTGTATTTGATTTTATATAATGTTTGCGTTTCAATGATCCTGATGTTATAGCAAGGTGACTTTCATATATCTCATGTGAGCTTGTTCTTTTTCTTTATGTATTGGATGCAGGTTCCATAGGCTTTGCCTTGAACTATGAATTTGTTTTCTATTCCAAGTCTTTTAGTACGTTAAACATTATTATTATTTATTGGCATTGTAAAATTGAATGCCATCTTCTCTCTTTCAGTCTCGTGGACTCAGATGCGAGTACCGGATGAGGTGGCGATCCAAGAAGTTAATCCAAATTTGGACGTGTACATGGATAATGGTGAGGAGAACATCAAGGCCGAGTCTGGTGACCAGAGTGAGTTGCTACGGGGACGGAATGATCAATTCTTGTGTGTGTAAATCAATCGACAAATCGGCTGTAAAAATTCTACTCGGCTACTGCACTTAAAATTATGACGAATGCCTTTTTAGCCAGAAAATGGGAGTTTAACTGGTAAAAATTTTGTAAAATTAATGTGAAATATGAGATTGTGAAATTCCAGGTTGGAGGAAAAACAGTCGTGAATAATTCATGCGTAAAATCAGGGAATAAAAATTCATGGATAAATCCAGATAATGCATGTTTTCTGAGTTGGTGCATACCCTGATTAATAAGTATTTCAGGTGAAACAACAACACATTAATGTTGCTCGAAACCGTCCGAGCTTGCACGATTGGCCAGTCACAAAGATATTTGATAAGGATCATAGCATCTACATCAACATACTACCCCGCTTGCCGCCAAAAAGGCATGTAGCTCAATTAGAGTTTTCCTTGTGTTTTATCTACGCACAAGTGTTGTTTCATTTGTGGACATACCGATACAAAATATCTCTGCCCAATACCCTTGGAAGCTAGATTGCAGGTCTTGACTGAGAGGAGGTTGATCATTCCTTTCCTGTGGTCTGTAAAGGTCATCTACAACAAGTGAATTTATATCAATTAAATTCCTACCTTCTGTATCTATTCTGCATCTACGTACTACCCCGCAAAGCTGCGTGGCAGGGGGTGTTAGGACACCAGCCGTATGCACATAAAAATTGAAGTGCTCTAACGAAGATGGGACTATGTAGCATTTATTTAGGTCCCTTATAGTTTGGGGGAAAAAGGAATTCCAATATCTATCTATTCAGCAAAATATCTGTCTTAATTTATCGCTTCTGTCGGACCTGGAAATATAGTATGGCTCTAATATTATGTTCTCCGTGTCGCTCTTAAAGATATCCATCCTCAATTGTTCAAGTAATATAAGCCTAGCGCGCAGCCTCCGAATTTCCAGGGGCTCCCAGCCTAATTCGCTCAACATCTGGGAAACGCTGTCTGTACGCCCGTAACAGTTTTTGACAAACCACGCAGCCTTCCTTTGTATTTTATTCAGTTTGCGGAGATAATGAGATAGCCAATTTTTTCGGGAGGTTCGTCGAAGATGCATCAAAGGAATGGAGGGATAAATTGACGAAGGAATAGGGTGGTTTCCTATTATTTTTTTATCACCTAAATCGAAAAATTATTACTCCTGGAGGTCGCATTTCACACTCTTAGATTTTTGAATGAAAATATCTATTTTTTGCGATTAAACGAAAAATGAAAATTTTCAGCTCGCGAAAATGCGACGGCTAAGTAGGAATGCTGGGAAAAGTCCGTGTGATGTATTTCTGGTTCCCTCTGCCGCAAGTGAGGTGACATTGGGGCAAGGCTTTGAGCGCTGATACGACGCAGGATGCTAGCAGGTAGCAGAGTACCCTGCTAGCTGGTAGCGCTTGGCTTAAATAAGGATTAATAATGCCTCATCAAACGAAGGAAGCTTTCCGACCTTATGCAGTTTTAATAGGTGATTATGAAGACATGTTTCCCTGAGCTCTGTGCCTCATGCATGCATTGGTAATCTCAGACGATGTAAAACTGCTTACTACTCGTATAGAAACTAGGTCTCTGTGACGTAACGTGGAGTGGCATCGCATGGGCTCCAATCTGGCCTTTTTCAAATGAGGATAAAAAATGACCATTAACATTCGTCTAAACTGGGATTTCTAAAACAAAATAATTTGTATATTATGAATACACTAATGGTGGGTAACAAATCGCAATCAATGCCTTTCGTTTTCTTTGATGAAGGAAACCACCCTATTAATTGGGACCACTGTTTAATCCTACAGTAACTATTGAATTCAACAATAAATTGGGACCACTGATAAAACTAACAGTAAGTGTTAAAACTAACAATTGCTTTTAAAACTAACAATAACTGTCAAAACTAGCAATTACTGTTAAAACTAACAATTACTGTTAAAACTAACAATAACTGTCAAAACTAGCAATTACTGTTAAAACTAACAATTACTGTTAAAACTAACAATTACTGTTAAAATTAACAATTACTGTTAAAATTAAGAATTACTGTTAAAACTAAGAATTACTGTTAAAATTAACAATAACTGTCAAAACTAACAATTACTGTTACAACTATTAAACTAAACTTATTAAACTAAAACAATTAAAGCCATTTATTACGGTAAAATTTTACTTTATGCAGATGATGTGGTTCTAATAACAAACCATAAAGATTACTATCAGGCAGTAAAGTACATGCAAGAAGATCTGAAAAGCATAGCTGTATGGTCTCACTATCATGACCTAACAATAAACCCTAATAAAACAAAAGTAATGCAAATTATTAATAAAGGATTTAAGAAAACTCCCATTAAACTCTATTTGCATGACTATAAATGTTTACATAAAAAGGGCCTTCTAGCACATGTAACTGCACTCCTCTGGAACAAGTTTCACATTACAAATACTTAGGTATAACCATTGATCAGTATTTGAAGTTTGATAGACACATAGTTAAAATGAACAGTAAACTAAGGAAAATTAATTATCAGATGTATCAAATTAATACCCTAGTCTCAACAAAAACAAAGGTTATGATATATCACGCGCTGGTTGAATCAATATTACGCTACGGAATTACCATTTGGGGAAGTACTGCTCAATACTATCAGGACACTCTGTTAAAAACTCAAAAAAAAATTCTCAAATTAATTCACGCAGGGATTGAATCAACAACAAACCATAAAAATGCAGGTATTTCCCTCAAGGGTTCTCCTGATCATAATAAATCTTTGTATGAAGAACTCGGTGTACTAAAGGTTACTGACCTGTACATTTATGTGTTAGTAATTAATAATTATTTCAACAATACATTAAAGATTCATAAAGATTACAACCACTCCATGCAAATGAGAAATCTTACTCATTACTATGTACCGAAATATAATAACAACTATGGTAAAGGTGTAATGAATACTAAAATCCCAATGGCAATAAACGAGTTACCAGATAACTTGAAGAGAATAAAATATATTAGGGAATTAAAAAGTAAACTAAAAAAGCACCTACAGGAGAGATCGTAAAACTGATGTCTTATAATTTTCTTAGATATGTTTTTGAGTGTCATAATGTAATACTACTATGTGGCTAGGGAATTTAGGAATACTTAAGTGCTCATATGTATGATGGGGTATATGTATATTGTCTGTGTGTAAAAACTTAATAAATGTTTTGTAAGAGTAAAGATAATAATGGAACCTGCTGATAAGCTTAATGCTTAGCAGGACCATTAAAATGCAAAAATAATGTAGTATTCATTCAAATGTAAATATTTAGAGAACTTAAATGTTTTATTGGAAGATATACTTAACTGAATTGAATTATATAATGACAACTAGCTGACCCGGCGAACTTCGTACCGCCTAACAATCAATGAACTTACAGTTTACTTACACCATTTATAAATCAAGAGCGGCTGTATCGTTTTTAATCATGTTTAATTTATTATAATAAAATAAGGATACAAATTCAATAAAACTACGTAAATGAGTACCAAAATTGCTTGTCAGAAAGACATTTTCTTTATTGAATATACATAGGGTGAATCGGAGCACGTTTACGCGGATTTTTTTCAACAAATTTTCTTACGTTTTAGCTTAAGAAATTTTGGGCATTGTGCTTTAATAAAGCAGTTCATGAAATAAAAATTATACGCATTCAGTTGTTGGCTATTTGCGTTATTAGCTGTAAAAAAAATGTTTTTAGGTCCAAGTCTGTTGCATACACTTGGCCCATTCAGGGGGCAGGTTGACACGACCCCAGACCGACGCTTGACTGATGCTCAAAATCGTGCAAGAAAAGCCCCTATGAAGCAGCATTCGCATTAAATGACTTAAGGCGCGCCAGTTTTAGTATCTCTATTTGGAAAAAATACACTGCGTAAACGTACTGCATGCGTAAACGCACCACGGTGAGCCCTACACATTCGGGTTTAATGTCTTGCGTCAACCACCTTCTGATAAACAACAGTTTTTGTTTTGAATCAGGCGCAAGATGAAGCGGATGAAGCTAAATAAATATAGCGAAGCAAAGCAGTGACGCAGCGAGGGGAGGCTTTGGGGGATAACCCCCCCCCCCCAAGAGCTTAGAGAATTTTTTTATGAAAGAATTTGTTATTAATATTAGGGGGACGGATGACTAACAAACAAAACATATTTAACTATTCACACAGCCACAAAACCCACTATTTTGAACCATTTATCTTAAAAAATGTCTGGGGGAAGTGCCCCCACACTTCCCGCTTACCTTAGCGAGTTTTCTATACCCTACAGACCCGTGGTATTAGCTGCGCCCAAAACCCCCTATCCTAGCTACGCACTTGAAGCGAAGGAAGAAATACAGAGGATGGTTTATCGACTCGTGAACATAGCACGCTAAATTGACCATGAGAAAATCATGGGTTTTCATTAGCACATGAGCACAAACAACACAAAAACTGAAAGAATGACCATGCGATTTTTTAATCGTTATCACGAATGCATAACGAATTTGAAATTGGATACGTTTAAGCTCAAAAGGGCATATGAGTTGAGATCATGGAATCTACGGAATGAGGACTTCCTAACCTTTGAATTTTCCTTTGAGTAAAGTTGCGTGAATCACATTCATCACCAATTTTTTAATGATCACACACGTTCCGTTGGATAGTTATGGTTGGTTTAGGCTTCGAAGGATCATGAGCACAGAAACTACATTTTTCTGTAAATCGTGCCTTGGTAAGCCAGGTACGTCCAAGGACTTAAAATATTCAGATAGATAGTTGGTGATTTCGTCTTCGTTTGTTACACATTTAAAAGATTCGAATCCATGCAGAGTACGAACTATTTGAATTTACCTCGTTTTAGTCATCCACATCTTCATTCTTGCTCGCTAAATCAACCATCTTTGATTCGGAACACGGACATTACCGTTTGTCAACAATTGCTTGGAGATTTGTTTACAAACACGGTAGTGAAGTGTCAACTCGAGCTGGGCCACGGCTGGGCTTACAATCAGCTCGAATTAAATTTAAAAAATGTAATTTCAATTTAATTAATATTTTGAATATATTTAGTAATTAAAATGTTATATTGTTACTAAATTCAGTTATTAAAGTGGTAAAAACAAAAAAAATTAATTAATTTGTAGTTTTGACAGACTTATCAATTGTTGTGTTACTATAACTCCTAAAAGCATGTCAATAGGAAAGGGATGAATTTTTTGTGTGAAATTATCCTTTTTTTAATGGCCTATATGTTAACCCCGGCTGAGACGAATCCAAAGAACCAAATCTCATGGAAATCGGTGCAGCCGTTCTCGAGTTATAAGTGTTCTAACTAACACGATTTTCGACTTTCTTTTATATATATAGATATCATATTTTTCAGATAATATTTTATATTTTGTAACATTTTAAAAAATTTTGTAATATGCTATGCAATGACTTATTTGAAAAAAAAAACTAACAATTACTGTTAAAACTAACAATAACTGTCAAAACTAACAATTACTGTTAAAATTAACAATTAATGTTAAAACTAAGAATTACTGTTAAAACTAACAATTACTGTTAAAATTAACAATTACTGTTAAAACTAACAATTACTGTTAAAACTAACAATAACTGTTAAAAACTAACAATAACTGTTAGCTCTAACAGTAACAGATATATCCAACAGTTATTGATGAACTCAGCAATAACTATTGGATGTATCTGTTACTGTTAGAGTTAACAGCTATTGTTAGTTTTAACAGTTATTCTTCAGTGGTCCCAATCAACTGTTGAAATTTCAACATTTTTTTTGCCAAGGTCGTGCAGTAAATATTTACGTGGAATAACAAAGTTTTATTCATTTTTCATCATGTCAAGTATATTTCATAAAGTTATGCCTGAAACAACTAATTATATTTTTGACACTCTGGAAAGTCATCGTCATGAAGTTTCATGTTTTTTTTCCTGCTAGGTCCATGCGTGGAGTCCACTTCGAAGGTTGGCAGCGATGAAAACAGCATGCAGTTGGTCAGTTACTCAGAGGAAGCCGCTCGTCAACAGGAAAACACTGATGCTCAAATTCTCGGTGGTGAGTAGATGAAAATATCCAGGCTTCCCACTCAACCGTGAAAACCTTAAAACCGTGCATAAGCCCTGAATTTAGTCTACCGTGAAAAAAAAATGGGAAATAGCTAGGGATGGGTCGAATAGCAGATTTCTCGAATTCGAATATCGAATTCGAATATGAAATCATTGCTCGAATATTCGAATATCTCGAATTTCGAGTACCTCGAATACTAAACGATGAATGCAGGAATGTTTGACTAGGTCGCCTATGCAGCAGGAAACCCAAGATTTTGGCGAGTAATTGTGATTTCCTTTAAAGGATTCAAACAGGAATTTAGCAGATTGATGGAATATTTTAATTCTATGTAAACAATAGGGTAGTTTCCTTCATTAAAGGAAACGAAAGGCATTGATTGCGATTCGGTACCCACCATTAGTGTATTAATAATATACAAATTATTTGGTTTTAGAAATACCGGTTTATACGAATGGCAATGGTCAATTTTATCCTCATTTGAAAAAGGCCAGATTGGCGCCCATGCGATGCCACTCCACGTGACGTCACAGGGGCCTAGTTTCTATACGAGTAGATAGGAGTTTAACATCGTCTGAGGTTACCAATGCATGCATGAGGCACAGAGCTAAGGGAAACATCTTTTAATAACCAGCTATTAACACTACCTATGGTCAGAAAGTTTGCTTCATCTGATAGGGTATTAATAATCCTTATTTAAGCCAAGCGCTACATGCTAGCATGGTTCTCAGCTACCTGCTAGCATCCTGCGTCGTACCAGCGCTCAGAACCTCGCCCCAAGATCACCTCACTCGCGGCAACGGGAAGCAGAACAACGTCACGTGGAGTTTTTCCCGGCATTCATACTTACCCGTCGAGTTTTCGCGCGCTTGAAAATTTTCACTTTTCATTTAATCGCGAAAAATAGATATCGTCATTTAAAAATCTAAAAGCGTTAAATACGTACTCCAGGAGTAATAATCTTTCGATTTAGGCAATAAAAAAATAATAGGAAACCCCCTATTTGAGCATTACGCCAAAATGCTAAGCCTCCGTCGTATTTCTTTGTCTTTCCGGCATTTATTTTCCAGCGTAAAATGCTTAAATAAACTCAGAAATATGTCGTGTTTGGTCGTTTATTCTTTTTTAAATTACGCGTACATTACTAATATTTCAATCCAATAAAAGTGTAATATCAATTGCCGAAAGTCATTGTTAGACAACTTTTGGGCTAGTAGATGACTCATGCAGCAGTTGACCTCCAGAAATGGGGAACTTCGAAGCAGGTCGCCAGAAAAAGGTCAGTGGGTGAGTTGAGGGGGGAGGGCGTGAGACACGTTTTTATTGTTCTCGTGTAATTTGATATTTTTTTCGAAGCTAAGGTCTTCGTAATACTATCTCTGCGCGAGCTGGGACCTTTTGTTTGATGTTGGAGGAGAGGAAATCGTCGGAGGGGGTGGGGCGAACGCTGAATGGAGGGGGATTGCAGATCGTGGGAAATGCGCCAATGTCACTATCCCACGGCCCTGAGTAGATGCGGGAAAATGGTCAGTGGGGGAGAAAGAGTGAAGGGTAAAACGCGATTCTATTATTTTCCGGTAACTTGATATTTTTTCGAAGCTAAGGTCTTCGTAATACGATCCCTGCGCGAGCTGGGACCTTTTGTTTGATTTCGGAGAAGAGGAAATCGTCAGATTGGGTGGGGTGAATGCTGAATGGAGGGGGATAGCGGATCGTGGGAAATGCACCAATGTTGCTATCCCACGGCATTGGGGCTCTCCTGATGGGGGACACCTGGGATTTTCGGATTTTTTTTCACCCGATCAATTTCGGTTCCCCACGTCGAACTCTTTTCACCGCTGGAACCCGCGAATTTGATGTATTTCGTCAGCTTGCCTAAAACGGCGCTGCATGCACTAGACGACTAGAGTTCTCATTTTTCCGAGTCAACTACCAACGACGTGCGAGCGACAGTGTATGACGCAAAATTCAAAGTATTCGAGGTATTCGAGACGGTATCTTTGGCATAACTATTCGAGATCTCGAACGTGTATTCGAAGCGCAATTATTAATTGGTCCGTGGGTGCCATGACAGCACATTGACCTTAGCCTGCGATTGGAAGACGTTAACGCTGGCAAAAAATCAGGCTCTTCTTCACTTCTACCCGCCACCCTGCTCTCTCCACTTTCCCACTCATACCCTTTTAGCCAGACCTGAATTTTGCTAACAATAGATGACGTCATAAGACATAGCACTTTCATTGCTGCGTTTTCATTCAAGGCATCATGTGCAGACACTGTCCATCCATTTATCTTTACAATTCACACAATCTATGTTCGAAGCGCAATTATAGTTGTGTGTGCTATGATGATGCATTCATTATCCCCTCTCAACCTTGAAAACCGTGAATTTTGCATTCTGTTAAAAAAAAACAACAGAAAAAGCCGTGAATTTCATGCTGAAAGTTTTAAAATCTCTCGATCATGATTTTACGATCGTAGAACCACTATTGACAGATGAAAAGAAAAATTGATATTTCGATCATATTTCAAGGTGAGTCTCTCGCAGACCCGTGATGGGTAGACAAAAAAAAGTGTAGCCTCGTCATTTTTCCGATTTTTCTTCAAATTCAGGCCTCTCTTTATATTATTATTATTATTATTTTTTTATTCAAATCGGGGCGAGTAATCACGGCATTTCTGCGCCCTCTGCCCTCTTTCTCATTTTCCTCCATATCAGCCAATCAGAACACATGCCCGTATGGAGCGATTCCAGTGCAGCGTTTGACAATCGTGGGAACGGCATTGGTAAACATAAACACGCCCGACGGTGGGAAGTAAACAATAACAAACCTGCTGAACAGGGTGATACCTCCATTCACAAATACACTACACCAGTGGCGCAGTGAGGGGGGGTTTTGGGGGGATAAACCCCCCCCCCCAGAGTTCAGAGAAATTTTTAAGTTTAATCCATTTCACTTAATTGGATTAATATTACTAATAGAATAGTGTAAATATTAATAAAATATGCCACAGAAAACCCTAAAACTTGCCATTTTCAACCATTTATCCAAAAAATTTTCTAGGGGAGGGCTCCCGCACCTCCTGCTTACCCTGTCGGGGGTGTCGGGTATTCCACACCATCAGACACCCCAGTGTTTTGCGCCTGAAACCCCCCCTAGCCTTAATTCCTAGCTGCACCCTTGCTATACAGTATAATAGTAATATAAACCCTAGGCCTCCACTGCACAAACGCTTAACAGTCCCTCACTGAATCAAATCTGCTCATCCGTGAATTTGATGACATTTAAAACGCGAAAACCTGGAAAAAACCGTGAATTTTATAATTTTGTTAGAGTGGGAACTCTGAAATCCTTCATATGTTATTCAGATTCATTTATGACGAAATAGCTTCATCATCTCTCATCACTGGTCAACAATCCTAAGATTGGTTTGACGCAGCGTTCCACTCAATTCTTCCATCAGCTAATCTTTTCACACCTACGTATTTATTCTCTTTCGCAGCCTTATCTTTTCCATATATTTTGTTTCAGGTCCTCCTTTCTATTTCTGACATCCAATTTAACCTTCGACGATTGTCTTCATCAGTCCGTCATGACTGATGATATGGCCTATTACGTTATTTCGCCCACTTATCAAGGCTTTCTGAATCCATCTCTTAATATAGAGGGCAAATTATCTCACAGTTCTGTCCCATCGTTGATAGAATTGAGTACAAGAACATATTTTAATCAATTATTATTATCACTGACCAGCAATCTTAAGATTGGTTTGACGCAGCTCTCCACTCAGTTCTCCAATCAGCTTATCTTATAAAACCTACGTATTTCTTCTTTTTCATATCCTTCTTTACCTGCTCAATATATTTCATTCCAGATATTCCTTTCCCCTTTTTTTACGACTTTTTAAAACAAAATTACTTCCGTTCCTGGACCTTGAATCAATATTGATCAAGCATAACTAATTTTTATCAATTCATAACCAATTACAGGCGGTCCTCGACTTTCGTACAATTAGCAATTTCGTATGTTCAAAATTGACACCTTTTACTTGACTTTCGGACGTTGGTCTGTAATTTTTTTAAAATTCCCCCAATGTTTATTGCGCATCCCAACATTCAATTGTTTCAAATGGCAGTATTGGTAGTATATGCGAACAATACGAACGTATATAATGAAGGGAATTGTTGGTAATTGACTCTAATCTAGGTGATTAATTTGGGAGAGAGACTGCCTGCAATAGGCTCCTTTATCAAGAGAAGAAGAAAGCCTTCATTGAAGATATTTTTCAAAAGAAGTTGACTAGACATCATCGCAAATAGCTTTCAATAAAACTAGTAAGACCTTCTTTCTAATTATGTTTTTTCGTTTGAGTGCTGTTTAATTCATGTAAACCTTCAGCAACGATATTGTACGAAATATCACCCAAATTCCGTTTGTCTTTTTTCTATAATGAATAACATGCGAAATGTACGCGATCACGAATGTCACCTGCCAAATGTCGAATTTTGGTGTGAAAATTAAATGGTATCCAGAGTGCGAGTTCAACAACTACATTTTGTTATGCTTCTTGTTATGTCCTTTTATTTATAGTGGACGTAATAAGTGGAATGTCAACTTAAACGCCAAGAGGAAGTTTCACTCGATAGCCAACGGAGTTCTTGTTTTTTAAACTTATATTTGCATTTTCTGCGTATTTTCGAAATAAATTATATGATTTGAGGAGTTTTATTAATATATTATTAAAATTAAGTCAATTGAAATGAATTCCGTGAAAAAAAAAGGTTTTAGTACGTAAATTCCGCTCTTTTGGAACGTAACCCCTAATTAGTATGGAAGTCAATGGTTCGACTTTCGTACAATTCGACTTTCGTACAAGTTTTCGGGAACGCATTGTGTACGAAAGTCGGGGACCGCCTGTAATAGTATTATAAACCCTAGGCCTCCACTGCACAAACGCTTAACAATCCCTCACTGAATCAAATCTGCTCATCCGTGACTTTGATGACATTTAATCCGCGAAAACCTGGAAAAAACCGTGAATTTTATAATTTTGTTAGAGTGGGAACTCTGAAATCCTTCATATGTTATTCAGATTCATTTATGACGAAATAGCTTCATCATCTCTCATCACTGGTCAACAATCCTAAGATTGGTTTGACGCAGCGTTCCACTCAATTCTTCCATCAGCTAATCTTTTCACACCTACGTATTTATTCTCTTTCGCAGCCTTATCTTTTCCATATATTTTGTTTCAGGTCCTCCTTTCTATTTCTGACATCCAATTTAACCTTCGACGATTGTCTTCATCAGTCCGTCATGACTGATGATATGGCCTATTACGTTATTTCGCCCACTTATCAAGGCTTTCTGAATCCATCTCTTAATATAGAGGGCAAATTATCTCAGAGTTCTGTCCCATCGTTGATAGAATTGAGTACAAGAACATATTTTAATCAATTATTATTATCACTGACCGGCAATCTTAAGATTGGTTTGACGCAGCTCTCCACTCAGTTCTCCGATCAGCTAATCTTATAACACCTACGTATTTCTTCTTTTTCATATCCTTCTATACCTGCTCAATATATTTCATTCCAGATGTTCCTTTCCCCTTATTTTACGACTTTTTAAAACAAAATTACTTTCGTTCCTGGACCTTGAATCAATATTGATCAAGCGTAACTAATTTTTATCTATTCATAACCAATTACAGGTGGTCCTCGACTTTCGTACACTCGACTTTCGTACAATTCGCACTTTCGTATGTTCAAAATTGACACCTTTTACTTGACTTTCGGACGTTGGTCTGTAATTTTTTTAAAATTCCCCCGATGTTTATTGCGCATCCCAACATTCATTTGTTTCAAATGGCAGTATATGCGAACAATACGAACGTATATAATGAAGGGAATTGTTGGTAATTGACTCTAATCTAGGTGATTAATTTGGGAGAGAGACTGCCTGCTATAGGCTCCTTCATCAAGAGAAGAAGAAAGCCTTCATTGAAGATATTTTTCAAAAGAAGTTGACTAGACATCATCGAATAGCTTTCAATAAAACTAGTAAGATCTTCTTTCTAATTGTCTTTTTTCGTTTGAATGCTGTTCACGGTCTTAGAATATGAGATGCTGTTTAATTCATGTAAACCTTCAGCAACGATATTGCACGAAATATCACCCGAATTCTGTATGTCTTTTTTGAATAACATGCGAAATATACGCGATCACGAATGTCACCTGCCAAATGTCGAATTTTGATGTAAAAATTAAAAGGTATTCAGAGTGCGGGTTCAACAACTACATTTTGTTATGCTTCTTGATATGTCTTCTTATTTATAGTGGATGTAATAAGTGGAATGTCAACTTAAACGCCAAGAGGAAGTTTCACTCGATAGCCAACGGAGTTCTTGTTATTTTTTAAACTTTTATTTGCATTTTCTGCGTATTTTCGAAAGAAATTAGATGATTCGAGGAGTTTTATTAACATATTATTAAAATTAAGTCAATTGAAATGAATTCCGTGAAAAAAAAGATTTTAGTACGTATATTCCGCTCTTTTGGAACGTAACCCCTAATTAGTATGGAAGTCAATGGTTCGACTTTCATACAAGTTTTCGGGAACGCATTGTGTACGAAAGTCGGGGACCGCCTGTACAGTGGAACTTGGTTAGTTCCTCTTCAGCTTGTTTGCCTACTTACCACGGCGGTTTTTCTCAGTCCCTGTACCATCCAAGCAAAGTGTTGTACTGGGTTGATTTTCAGGCCAGATTTGCATTCTCATATATACATATACCAACACAAAATACAAGCAAAACTATTTGGATAGAACTTTTTAAATAGTGCGCTTTCCTGGGTAGTACACACAATTACTTGCCATGACGTAACCCACAAGTCGTTCCCTAGTTTCTTCTGAAGATGTTTAAACCTTGGAATTAATAAGTTACAGTAGACTCCCGATTATCCGGCTGCGGTTTATCCGGGTTGCGGATTATCCGTGCATGATTTTCACTCTCGCTCAATTTTTTCCGCGATCTTTGTTTTTTAAAAATCCTACGCAAAATCACCAGAATTACTGCATCAATGCTAGGACATACGGGGCTTATCACTTCCGTTAGAATCCCCTTCGTGAAACGGAAGCGATCGCGCTCTAGTTGCATTCACGGGAGCACCGTGTTTCTGTTTTCCAAGCCTCGCAGTGCGCGACCGCGCTCCTTGATCATGGATACACGTCCTGCAGCAGTTACAGCCCGTGCAACTAGTGCGAGACGTGACTACGTGGTGTGGTGCCTGACAGTGTAGTTTGCGACGTGAAGCAGTGGTTTTGAAGCATTCGTGCAAACCTTTTTCCTGTATCCGTTATCACACAGCCACGGATGCGTGGTTTTCGAAACCAGGCCATGCACAAAGCATTAATAATACGAGTACATCCACGCTATCGTCGCTAAAAAAAGATCGCGAACTGGCGAAGAAAGCTCTCAAGGAGTCCTGGAAGCACTCTAAAGCAACACAATAACTGCATAAATAATAATATATTGTTTGTTTTAAGTAAATTATGAACATTAAAAGACATTTAAGTGAAAGTTTGGATTATCCGTGTTTTCCGATTATTCGTGCCGTCTCTCCCCATCATTAGCCATTGGGATAATAGGGAGTGTACTGTATTTTATTATTATCCGCCATTGACCTCCTTAATTTTTTTCCCACACATGTCTTTCTACATCCATGTTGCATTTAAATGGAACCGAATCAGAATGGTTATCGCGAAACAACGTTAAACGGGACGAGGTTGAACGAGGACTCACTGTACATAATTATTATCGTTATTATTATTGTAAATGTTCCTATCTTATTAAATAAAAAAAATTATTACAGTAAAACCTCTATGTGGTGAACCTCTTAACATCATAAACCTCCGTACTTCATACCACCCATATGGTCACGTCAGATTTACATGTAAATTTACAAGCAAACCTCTTTGTAGTGAACCTCTTTATATCGTAAAACCTCCACTTATCATACCAAGGAGATATCCCCGTGACGGCCTAACTACCTCCGCAAATCATACTGAGACAACTAGAGACAATTAATGCAGCCGCGATTACGTACATGGAATGACATTTTCAGCGATAAATTTTTCACCCTCTTTGTTTTATTTTACACCTTTACTATGTTGTAATTTTCATGTTAATCATTGGTTGTGGCCATTTTGTTCCATATGAGAGCATACCTGACAGTAAATAAGAAAAAAGATATCAACTGTCTTAGTCATTTTAAGTGACTGTTGAATTAAGAGAGATCACATAGTTTTCTCCTGAATCATGGTAAAAATTTGTGATAGCGCTCGATTTCTGTTACCATTAAATAATACATACATGTTAACCAATGCATGCATGTTTGTTTAAACACATAAATAAAATGATTTAAAAGACAGTAGTGCCTTTCTTTTCCAAAGGATATTAAAAAATGGTGCCTATCACTAAAACCTCTCTATACTGAACCTCCATACATCAAATTGCCCAAATTTTGGTCCCCTCCATTACGATGTAAAGAGGTTTTACTGTATTATTATTACATATTGCTGAAAGTAGGCATTTGCCTGGTGGCAGCATTAGATTTGCATACATGAATAACATATGAACCGATCTATACCATTTTTCTGAACTGAAGGCGGCTGACCTTGAGCGTGCTCGCAACCCACCCACTCTTCTAGCCAATCACAGAAGAGCGACAGGAGAAAGTGTGGAAGAGCCCGCAGTCTCTCTCCGAACTCCGAGCAGTGCACATCGCTCTCCAGCTGGCAGTGTTGCCAAGCCGAATCTTTGGAGATCGCTTTGGCGCTCGTTCTGCCGCCCCCGAAAGTACCGTTACTCCCAAGGCTGGCAACGCCGGTCAACCGGATGGAGGGGAGCGTAGGGGAAAAGGGAAGGGGATGGAGGGGAACGGAGAGGTGGAAGGGGCAGCGCTTCTGATTGGCTACTTGCTATTTTCCACCCAGCCGCCTTCAGTTCAGAAAAATGGTATAATAACTAAGTAAGAAACAGAAGAGACACCTGCAGTAAAAATACACTACACCCCTGATTATCCGGGCTGATGATGGGGACAGACGGCACGAATAATCGGGAAACATGGATAACCCAAACTTTCACTTAAATGTCTTGCAATGTTCATAATTTACCTAAAACAAACAATATATTATTATTTATGCAGTTATTCTGTTATTTTAGAGTCCTTCCTGGACTCAGTGAGACCTTTTTTCGCCAGTTCGCGATCTTTTTAGCGGAGCGCGGTCGCGCACTGCGAGGCTTAGAAAACAGGAACACGTTGCACCCGTGAATGCAGCTAGCGCGCGATCGCTTCCATTTTACGAAGTGGATCCTAACGGAAATAATAAGCCCGGTTTATCCTAGCATTAATGCAGTAATTATGATTATTTTGCGTCCGATTTTATTTTTCTATAAAGATCGCGAAAAAATTTGAGCGAGAGTAAAAATCATGCACGGATAATCCGCAACCCGGATAAACCGCAGCCGGATAATCGGGAGTCTGCTGTAGTTAAAAAAGACAGCAGTGCCTTTCATTTCGGAAGGATATGAAAAAATGGTGCCTATCACTGAAACATCTCTGTAGTGAACCTCCATACATCAAATTGCCCAAATTTTGGTCCCCTCCATTACGATGTAAAGTGGTTTTACTGTATTATGTTATGATTGCAGTCAGTTTGAAGGAGATTCAGGAGGCGCTGAATGAGAGGAGGCGCCTTCCGTTGGAGAAGAGGAAGACGAACAGCAGCAGCGTGTGGAGGCACTTCAAGCGACACCCCCTGCACCCAAACATCGCAATCTGCAACTACTGCCGGGTGCCCCTCCGAACGGCAAAGGGCAGCACCTCAGGCCTCCACAGACACGCCCTGCGCCACCAATTGGGACAGCAAAAGGCAGCCAGCGAGGAAGGGGGCGAGGAGGACCAGGGGGAAGTGAACCTTCAGTCGAGCGGTAAGTCACCACTGTGGCTGCCCCAATGGGGTGGTTTCCTATTATTTTCTTATTGCCTAAATCAAAAAATTATATACTCCTGGAGAATGTAGTTCAAGCCTCCAGATTTTTAAATGACTATATCTATTTTTTTGCGATTAAATGGAAAGTGAAAATTTTCAAGCACTGTCGCCGTGTGAGGTTACCTTGAGGCGAGGATATGTGCTTTGCTACGATGCAGGCTGCTAGCAGGTAGCGCTTGGCTTAAATAAGGGTTATTAATACCTTATCAAACGAAGGAACTTTCCAACCTTAGCCAGTTTTAAAATGTGATTATTAAGACATGTTCCCCTGAGCTCTGTGCCTCATGCATGCATTGGTAATCCCAGACGAAGTAAAACTCCTATCTACTCGTATAGAAACTAGGTCCCTGTGACGTCACGTGCAGTGGCATCGCATGGGCACCAATCTGGACTTTTTCAAATGAGGTTAAAATTGACCATTAACATGCAACGAAATTGGGATTTCTAAAACCATTTGTATATTATGCATACACTAATGGTGGGTATCGAATCGCTAAGCCTTTCGTTTTCTTTGATGAATGAAATTATTCTATTGTTTCCAGACGAGATGATGGCAGGGGACCTGGGGTCTGAGCAGATGGACTCGGAGCCATATCCCATCCAGGTGTCGTCGGTTCAGTCGCTCAGATCGTCCCCTCCCCCGCCCGTGCTTCACAAGGAGTTGAGCATTTGTCAAGAGTCGTTTGCCATCCACAAAGAGCGCCCTCCAATGAACAAGGATCGCTCCAAAGCCATCACGCAAAAGGTACGTCTCCTCAGCCTCTGCGAATGCATGTCGTTGCTCATGATTTCTTTGTCAACTCAATGAAATACTTATAATATACAGGCATCCCCCGAGTTACGTATGTCTCGACTTACGTAAATCCGTACTTACATAAGTGATAACCGTATTTCAAATGATTACGTCAATTTTCGAATGCGAGCGCGAAGAAGTAGATATTCGCTCGTACAACCTAGGGTAGAAAAAATATCGAATAGTTATCGAGTTTTTCACGTGCTAAAAATAACAAATTGACCCATTTTTGTCATTCCTCGAAGGAATTTTCATCAATTTCTGTGTAAAAATCGCTTATAAATCCCAAGTCAGCAATCAACGTGAAAATTTGCAGTTCTAGCGATGGAAGTGGTTGCGCTCATTCCTGTACGATACAACTTGTTATACAGCATGCACACCCGAACTCTGACTTTCAACTATTTAAAAATTGTATCCTTAAGTTTGGACATTTCCATCTGTGGAATTAAAAGAAAATGAAGTTCGAGCAGAAATCTTTATTGCGGAAAAGAATTGTTAAGTACACACGTAACGGCATTGAAATTTTGAGTGTTGGCAATGAACGCTGCGAATAAGTTAAGTAAAAATTGATGCACGATATTAATTGCGTAATTGTTTACATGTGTCTGGCGGTTACCGTGTTGTATTTTGCCAAGATTTTATTAAGCTGCATTTTCTCGTTCTCTCATATTGTGTGCAAATGTAAATGAATATTGCGTAATTGAAAGCTTTTCCCCGCTAACTTTGTTGCACGTTAATGACTGAGTTGGCTGAATAAAAATTCACTGATAATTAGCTTCGTGCTTTGGAAATACTCTTCGATGTTTCCAGCCAAGTAAATATTCAAATGATGATATTTTCATGTTATTTTATTGAGATATGAGAGAATGAAAGTATGTTTGCGTGCGTGAAAGATTGAGTGTATGTGCGTGTGAATGTATCTAAGAATATAGTAATTTACCGGTATTTTTTTGTGTGTTATTTGCTCGTAATCCTAGACACTCCTCCTACGTGTATTAACTGTGACAGTGAAACCACCAGATTCATCGATCAACGTAATATATAAAAGGCAGAAGATATAATGATTATAGGTAGGTAGACGATGCATTCTTTGGGACCTTAGATCGCAGTATAACATAACGAATCAATTTAAGTATTCAGTTTAGTAATGCAGCGTTGAGATACCGTTCTTTCCCGAATCCACGCGATCGGTCAACTCTGGGAATAATATTACGCATTTTGATTGGCAATGCTCGAGATACAACTCTCAGACTATACTAATGTTTATTGATTTTGTATCTAATAACGTAAGAATACGCGGTAGAGTTCATGAATATCGCAGTGAATTGAATGAAACTTCACCGAGAATTTACCGCGCATTTCTCCGCTGAGAATTCCACCGTGCCGATCGAAATGTCTGAAGTAAAAGTTTGACTTACGTAAATTTCGACTTACTCAGAGTCAATTGCATCTCTTACGTAACTTGGGGATGCCTGTACAGTAGAACTAGTTTACAGTGGAACCTCGTTAAAGCGAGTACGAGCTATAGCGACACCCCCGATATTACGAGAGATAGCCGATGCACCGTCAATTGACCCTATAATAAGCGTGTTAAAAAATTCGTTTTTACGAGACCCTTTCGGTGTTGGCTCTCGCCATAGCGAGGGTTTCACCGCCGGAAGACTTTCATCAAGACTCCTTAACCTCTGTAATTGCTAGCGATCTGTTAGAAATGAAGTTAATGGAGTGCTCAGTCTCAAATTTATGTGGTAAACTGTCGTTCGATAAATATAATGATTGACGAAACAATGCTTTACATGATTTTTATTCAGTGCGGCGCTTATAAATTGTTTGAATAGTTAGTCGTTATTTGAGTAAGGAAATTTAGTGATGCAAAAAAACATCGCCTTTCGTCTGGATTTATGCTTACGTTTATCGGATAGATGTTTATCTGTCGCCACACCACTCCTGTTCCTGTATATCTGTTCGCAACAGGTATATTGGCTATTATTTGCTCCACCTCCGGTAAAGTGAGAATTTGCTATAGCAAGTGTTTATTAGTGCACCGTGGGGTGTCGTTATATCGAGGTTGCACTGTAATTCTTTCTAATATTGGTCTGTGTGCCATGACGACACGTTGATCTTGAGCCTGTGATTGGAAGACCGGTAACTGGTAAAGTTTTCATTAACCCTGGCGAAAAATCAGACACTTCTTCGCCACCGCCCTACTCCTTCCATTTTCCCGCTCACAACCCTTTTAGCTGGCCCTGAATTTTGCTAACGATACGTGACATCACAAGGGATAGCACTTTCATTGCTGCATCTGCTCTCGCGGTGTCTATCACGTTTGTTAAATTTTCATTTAACATGCGGCTGGTGATTGTCACGTGGTCAATATTTCTTCCTAAAATGGCTCATCAATAGACCGTGAAAACACGGAAAAAATCTTACTTGATACTTACCTTGATTGTCCGTTTGGCTTACAGGTAGCGGAGATGTTGGTGATGGATTACCAGCCGTCAAGCATCGTGCAAAACCTTGGTTTCCGGAACCTTATGGCGGAACTTGAACCAAAGTACAGTCTTCCGTCAGCTTCCTTCTTCTCTGGCCAGGTCATCCCAGAAATGTATGAGAAGATGATAGAAAAGGTAATTATGTACTGGTAACTCCTGATCGTACGGGCTAATGATGGGGGAAGGCAATACAAGTAATAAGAAAACTCTGTAACCTTATCTTTCGCTTTTATTTCTTGTACTATATTCAATATTTATGATGTTATGCTCATACAGTAGACCTTGAAAACCGGGATTTTGTAAATGAGTTTTTTTGCTTTCATTGACTGGACTACCTGTGTATTCATCTTGTTTCTGTAGTGTTTGTTGCAGCGGAGGTATCAACCCTTAACCGATGGCGTGAGGTCTGTGAGACCGCTGCGTTTTTAAAATTATGAATATTTTAAAAATTAAGATTTCAAAATATCTATAACCCCCGTGAGCGTCATAATTTTGTATAATAAGTACAAAGCATTCTTAAAATTCAACATTCTTAATATTCATCGCTGAAAATTTGCAACTGAATTTGATTAGCGGTCTGTGACACCTCATGGCAATAAATTGGAAAAAAAAACTGATAGACGTAATGCTGGTGGAAATGGTTCAAAATGTTGTTGAAAACAATTCTCAGTGATTTATCAAGAATAATTATAATAATTATTAATTTGTAAGAAAGCATTTTTATTTGCTTGACGTGGATAATTAAGTACTTAATTTAAAAAAGTACGATAATAATAACTCATTGCTTTTGATATCAGTTTTTTGATCCTGTTTCAAATAGAAATTTTTAATGAAAATTTGGTTCATATTGGGAATGCATAGTATTAAATATATAAGTTTTAGAATAGTCAAGCAGTCAAAGAAACATTAAACTAAGAAATAAAAATGACTTTGTAACGTTTTGTGAATTTTTGTTTTATTGCGGTTTCCCGGAATGGTAGTGCAACAAGAATTGCACGTCACTGGTTAAGGGTTAAAGGAGAACGAGCGTGCTTTGCCCGCTCCCAGCAGGCTTCCCTCACTCTTTTCAATGCAGGTCCACAGAGGGATAGGCGCGTTTCTAATTTTAAAAAGTAGAAAAAGAAAGCAGGGTCTTATGTACAAATTCATTTGGAATGTTGATGCACAAATTGAGGTCAGAGGACCTCTTTAAACACAATATTGGAAGTAATTACACTATCCTCTGTTAAACGCACATGATGACTCATGCTTACGTATCAACAGGAGACTTGAATGTGGAATCAGCCGCATTTTGATAAAAGTTATTTAAAGAATGCAAGATATTGTTGCAAATGAACAAATGTATCTGTTTGTGCGCCGTTAAAGTCAGGAATATTTACAGTTTTTTTTTAATTATTTAAAAACCAATTCCAGTTAATTACAGTTATTTAAAGAATGCGAGATATTGTTGCAAATGAACAAATGTATCTGTTTGTGCGCCGTTAAAGTCAGGAATATTTACAGTTTTTTTTTAATTATTTAAAAACCAATTCCAGTTAATTACAGTTATTTAAAGAATGCGAGATATTGTTGCAAATGAACAAATGTATCAGTTTGTGCGCCGTTAACATCAGGAACATACACGGGTTTTTGTTATTTTTTAAATTATTTAACTCTTTCGAGACGGTGGAGTTTTCGTCTTAACATAACTGCTGTACTGAGCCCCAAAATACTCTTCTTTCTCGTGGTACGGAGCATTTTTGAAGGGCATTCGTTAAGAAGGGTCTCGCTGAACCTTTTTCGACCCCTCCACACAGGGACTTTGCATTATCTCGGACTCCAAGAGTAGTTGTGCTCCCTCCTTTCCGGATTTACGACCATACCTGCGGCATTGGTTTGCGGTCAACTTATGTATTGCTTATATGTATTTAGCAAATGGATAATTGTTGCTTGCACGTAAATTACAGACTTTGAATTCAATTCCTCATTTTTATCTGAGCATTGTCAAATTTTAAACGAAGTTCTAAGGCCAATATTAACGCATTTAATGCAGCAACAATTTCCTTGTTAATGTTTATACATAAGTTAATATTTATCGTAGAATTTCGTTTAAAAATTGTAAACACTGCTCAAAAGACAAATAATTCAATTCTTAGTTTATTTTTCTTGAGAAATGAACAAATATTTGTTTCGAAACCTGACTGGATAAACCATTGTATGACCGCTGTCCCTTACTGCTAAGAGGGGTTATAAAGGACGAGGGGTCCAGGTACCTGCTCCCGGATTCTAAGGGTAAATCCTAAACCCCTCAGGGTAGGGACCCGAGACAAAGACGTCGTAAACCTGCGACCGTCCTAAAAGGGGGAGAGCTAGAAAACTTATATATACAGCTTTCGTTCTCCTGGCTAGGAAAATCTCACACGTAAATATACGCCCGTCGTCTACCGGGTCAGGAAACGTCCACACGTATATGTACGTGTATAGTAGGGAAAAGGTTAAAAACCAATTTTAGGAAACAATAGCAGTATTTACGAAGTAAGATATGCCGCCGCATGTTCTCTGATAAATTCTGTGCATTTTGGTACCTCAATGGTAGAGTTTGGTTGCGTTTAAGTTGAGAAATAGGTACCTACACAGTAGAAATAATATAGAAGATCATTGATACTGTGCCCAAAAAACGAGTTCCTCTATTCCATAATGAGTATTATTATTAGGGCTGTTCGACATAGGACTCTCGACCTCCCGTGAGGCTCGATGGTTGAGACGAGAATTTCATTTCTCGGCATGGTCAGGATGAGACTTGGCACGGCAAGAGTCCCGCCTGGGTCGAGGGTCTTGAGAAGTCTCGCCCCTACCAGATTTCTTGACACCCGTTGAGACTCCCGGCTCCTCGCAAAAAATAAAACTTACACGTCTTAAAATAATTTAACAAAAAATTATTTTAAGACTCTTTATATATTTTTCCAAAACCAAAAATAGTTGTAATATATTGATCGACATTGACAAATTAAGCATATTTTAGTATTTAATTAACCAAAAATGACAGGTAACCATGAACATTAGTTACCATAAATTAACATTGAAAAGAGGTATATCAAATTCTATAGATGTAGACTATAATCTCTTCTTTTTTGTTAATTTGCAAGTGAATGTTTCTTTTTTATTATATTACTATAATGAGAAAAATTGATTTAATCCTTTAAAATGTTTAAATATCAAAATTATATGCCCAATTTCATTTTAAGCCCTGGTAATGGTTTGTAAATAAATTGATATTTCAAAAATTTATTGCAAAATTTGTATTTCAATTTAAACACCTACACTCCAAGATTCAAATTTTATATTAAATATTGAGGTCAGGAAAAGGAAATAATTTTTTTTTCCAAATATCTCGTTGGGAACTCCATTAGCATCATGCACACTCTTTTAAAAATTGTATACTGAGGGTGAATCATTAAATAAAATATTTTTATGCAGGCGGTCCTCGACTTTCGTACACTTGACTTTCGTACCCTTGACTTTCGTACCCTTGACTTTCGTACAATTCGCACTTTCGTACCTTCAAAATTGATACCTTTTACTTGACTTCCGTACGCTAAATTCGGACTTTTGGACGTTGGTCTGTAATTTTTTTTTAATTCCCGCGATGTTTACTGCGCATCCCTACATTCAATTGTTTCAAATGGCAGTATATGCGAACAATATGAAGGTAACAATGAAGGGAATTGTTGGTAGTTGACTCTAATCTAGGTGTTTTATTTGGGATAGGGACTGCCTGCTATAGGCTCCTTTATCAAGAGAAGAAGAAAGCCTTCATTGGAGAGATTTTTCATTCTAGATTTCAGACTAGACATTATCAATTAGCTGTCAATAAAACTAGTAAGATCTTCTTTCTAATTGTGTTTTTTCGTTTTAGTGCTGTTTAGTTCATGTACACCTTCATCCACAATATTTCACGAAATATCCATATATCATCCAAATATCCTTTCCATAGGCTTTCCCTTTTAATAAATACTCTGCCCAGTGATATTGATCCGTTTGGTCTGACACTTAAAAATTTTACTCATCGGGCATTAACATATTTATCACATAAATGACTAGATAGACGGATAAATGTTTGTTTTTCTTTTTATTCTATTTAAATTTGTAATCAAATCATTATTATTTAATTATTTAATATGTGTTGTTATAAGTGCACTTTAAATTGGCAGTATTGCTGTATGTGTATCTCTTTATTAAAATAAAATAAAAATAAAAAATATCACCCAAATTCCGTTTGTCTTTTGTCTTTTTTGAATAACATGTGAAATGTACACGATCACGAAAGTCACCTGCCGAATATCAAATTTTGGCGTAAAAATTAAATGGTATCCAGAGTGCGGATTCAACAATTACATTTTGTTATGCTTCTTGATATGTCTTTTTATTAATAGTGGAAGTAATAAGTGGAATGTCAACTTAAACGCCAAGAGGAAGTTTCACTCAATAGCCATCGGAGTTCTTGGTTTTTTAAATTTTATTTAATTTTCTGCATATTTCCGAAAGAAATTAGATGATTTGAGGAATTTTATTTACGTATTATTAAAATTAAGTGAATTGAAATAAAATCCGTGAAAATAAAGGTTTTAGTACGTATATTCCGCTCTTTTGGAACGTAACCCCTAATTAGTATGGAAGTCAATGGTACGACTTTCGTACAAGTTTTCGGGAATGCAGTGTGTGCGAAAGTCGGGGACCGCCTGTAATGTGAATAAATCCATAAAAGTCAATAGGGATGCTTTAGTGAACTCGATCATCAACTGATATTCATCAGAAATTATCGCCTTGCCCGAGAGTCTTGACCAGTGTCGAGAAATCTCGTAGGGGCGAGACTTCTCGACTCCCATCAAGACTCACTACCCAGATGAGACTCTCCAAGTGCTGAGAGTCTCGCCCGACAATGCGGGGAAATGAAAGTTTCGTCTTGACTGTTGAGGCAAGACTCGCACAGCACTATTTATTATCCATATTATTGCTTGAATATTCCTATTCTTCTATGCTATATTTCCATTATTCCTCCTTTTTTCCTTCGAATGCCTTCCTTTTGAAGGCATTGATGTACAGTGGAACTTCTTCAGTACGTTTTTGAAGGGACCACAAAAAATGAACGTTCTATCCAGGAAAACATGCTAACTAGGCTAGTAGATAGTAGCGATTGGGGCAATTGCAATCGGTGGAAAAGTCATCATAATTACCATTACTTTCCGAAGATATTGCAGAGTCACCTTCCCGAACTCTTTTCACTTTAAAAATCAAAAAAATTAGCACCAAACTGCCAAAAAACTGCCATGAGAATTAAAATCACAAGGTTTTCAGAGATTTCCCAGAGAATATTACATAAAAACGTTGTCATTCTCCCGTGATTTGTCGTATATATATTAAGAGGACAAGGTAAGTTACGTCATTTCTTCTTTCCCACAGATTACTTGTAGAGAATGACGAAAACCCTGACCGATGTCAATTGGTTGTTCTAAAAAAATCATAAAAATTGGGTATCATTTCCCTTAACATAAATCCCGGCAATAGCTGTGCACTTTATCTGAATGAACATATATCGATGTATATATTCATTGAATTATAGGTATTGATATAACGATTAATATGACATTTAAAAATTATTATTAGCAGATTTTTATATTCTTCGGTTTAAATTCTCTTAAAACATTTGTCTAAAGTTGTCTGCTTTCTATTTCTTGTACGTAGATCAAGTATTTTTGCGTGGTGATCCAAAGCATTGTCTGCTCCTGCAGCACTTATCAAGTAATGACGTGCATACTCCTTGCTTTGAGAAATAGATTTGGATGATTCACCATCGTAGAAAGAGAGATATGGGATGAATGTAAGGAGGCCAATGGCGGATAATAATAAAATAAATTATGAATTTGGAGGTTTACACACCCAGGAGATACCAGGAAATGACTTGAGGGTTGCTTCATGGCTAATAATTGAGCGTACTAACCAAGGAAAGTGCCACTCTTTAAAGCATACTAACCAAAAAATTGTTTACCTGTGTTGTGTTTGGAAGGTACCAGGTCCAAGAGAAATTGCCATGCTAAGGAGGAACGTACAGTGAAACCTCTTTACATTGTAACGGAGGGGACCAAAATTTGGGCAATTTGATGTATGGAGGTTCACTATAGAGAGGTTTCAGTGATAGGCACCATTTTTTCATATCCTTCGGAAATGAAAGGCACTACTGTATTTTAAACCATTATATGTATGTCTTTAAACAAACACACATGCATTAGTGTACATGTATTTATTATTTAATGATAAAAAAGCGAGCACTATAGTGTGATTTTTACCATGACTGGAGAGAAAACGGTGTGATCTCTCTTAATTCAGCATTCACTTAAAGTGATTAGGATAGTTGATGATTAGGATACCTTTTTTCTTATTTACTGCTAGCGATGCTCTTGTCTGGAGCAAAATGGCCATAACTAATTGTTAACGTGAAAATTACAACATTTAAAGGTGTATAAGGAAAAGAGTGTTAAATATTTATCACTGAACATGTCATTCCCTGTACGTAATCGCTGCTGCATTAATGGTCTCTAGTTGTCTCGGTATGATTTGTGGAGGTAGTTTGGCTGTCTCGGGGGTGTCTCCTTGGTATGATAAGTGGAGGTTTAACAAGATAAAGAGGTTCACTACAAAGAGGTTTGCCTATAAATTCACATGTAAATCTGATGGGACCATAGGGGCGGTACGAAGTATGGAGGTTTACGATGTAAAGAGGTTCACTACATAGAGGTTTTACTGTACGTATTTCTATTTTATTGGCTTTGTATGTGTGAAGTCATAACATTTCACATATGGTCCTTTACCAGTTTACTGCTTAGTGGCTCTGTTATTACAAAAATCAACTGCTCGATGGAAAAAAGAGTTCAATTAACGTCTTGAGGACGAAAAGTCCTCTCTAGCTACCGGCACCCGTATCGTAGCCTACTTTGTGTGGAAATTCTATTGACGAAAGAACCAGTATATGCAAAAAAAATAGAGAAAAAAACTAAATATAAACCTATACAAGCATATACGTACATACAATTGCATGCCGAATGTGAATAGTCACACAACATTTCCAGACATTTTAAATACTCCTGCAAGGCTATTCTACTTAACGGGGCCGTACGCATGGCCGGCCGTAAGTTTCTTATGGCCCGTCCTGAAATTACGGCCTATACCGATTCCACTCTCGAGGGACCATATCGTATGGCCCGGCCAAAAGACTTAACGCCCTTTCCATAGGCGAGTATGAGAATTATAATTGGTACTATAAGTTGGGTTCACTTTTTTTGAACACTAATCATTTTTTGAGAAGGAAGTTTGTTCCAACGTGGATACAAAATTAATTCTATGTTCCTTAACTGAAATGGACTCTTATTAAAGGATAAATTTGGATTTTCTTTTAACTCTGATCCGGCGGCAGACGCTGGAGGTTTTAAAAAAAGTGAAGAACGCAAATCACGGACGAGAAGAAGCAGAAGAAATTTGTACACAATTTGTACCCTACAGTATTATAATATTCGTGAATTGTACATGTAATGGATAGAGTTAGAACATGACATCCTATTGTAGTTCTAACCCCCTTTCTCTCCTTCCAATGGTGTAACTATTGTCTCATGGCTGCTAGAATTTGCCCTCAAAAGTCGTAGAAATCCAGCCAATGCACGAAATCTAAAGATGAAATTGAAACTTTAAGTTTCATTAATTTTATTATCAGAGGCTTATGTTTAGGTAGCTGTATAAAATTAAAACATCAATATGAGACTATCATTCTTTCCTTGATTTGTGGACGACGTTTGTCCTTTACGCACCGACGTGCTGAAGATTGCTTTACTGCCAAAAAATTTGTTGCCCTATGTTTCTTAGATATCCTCCCTCATGAACCGTAATGCTACGAACTGTAACCGTAATGCTAGAATCTTAAAATATAAAACATTTAATAGCGGATATTTAAAGTTACCTACAGCTTTTCGAAACAAGTAAGAAATCTGCTAGCAAATGTAGCACAGAAAGCAAATAAAATTCCGTTCCTCCGTTCACTTTAACAGAGCATCCATTAATAAAGTATTTCTAACTTTGTAACTACAAGTGAACTTTTAGTTCATCCACTATATCTACTTACGAATTAAGTAACAACTTCTTTTGACGCGCGGAAATAATGAGGTAATGAAAATGTCATCATCGTATGCGAACGGATTACACGTATCCCATATACTCCTTCTTTCCAGATGAAGTCGGCGTCTTTATTTTATATATCTAGCCAATGCCCGTTGAATCCGTATATGTGCTCCCCCGCAATATTCATATATTATTTCTTGAAACAATCGCTATATAATCGACGACACTCCGTAAATTTCTTCTATAACTCCGTAGACGAGCAATGTTATTTATTATGGCCCGAGTTATGACCGCCTCCTAGGCAGGCCATAGTATTACGGCCTTAAGGCCATAGCTGCCGCCCGACTTATGGCCTTTCGCTCAGAGTAGAATCGCTCGAAGCCATACGTGTCTCGAGGCCGTAGTTATGGTCGATTTCGACTTATGGCCCGGCCATACGATTAGTGGAATAACCCTGCTGTAAACAGTATCACAATTCATTCAAAGGAAAATATTCAAGTGTGACAGAAAAAACGTAGCTCCAATAGAAAATTATATCATGAATACACAATATATATTCTCTCCTCCTCACATCAGTACCCAATCATTACGATAGATTAACATTGACGATCATAGGTTAGTCCAAGGGACTGGGAACTCAACTCTTCACACGCGAAATTTCTTTACTTGCAAGATCGCTATTTTTTTTATTTTTACTTTTGCTGTAACAGTTTTGCTGTATTATTTTCGTGGGAACAGGGCCCAAAATAATAAATGTCCTTCCATGTACTCAATCGTGGCTGCATTAATGGTCTCTAGTTGTCTCGGTACAATTTGCGGAGGTAGTTAGACTGTCTCAGGGGTATCTCCTTGGTGTGATGAGTGGAGGTTTTCTGAGATAAAGAGGTTCACTACATAAGAGGTTTGCCTATAAATTTACATGTTAATCTGACGGGACCGTCGGGGCGGTATGAAGTATGGAGGTTTATGATGTAAAGAGGTTCTCTACTACGAGGTTTTGCTGTATCACTATTCTGTATTCCGTCCCGAATAACTGTTTACAGTGAGTCCTCGTTTAACGTCACTTACCGTTCCTGAAAAATGTGACGATAGACGAAATGACGTTAATCGAAGCACAATATCCCATAAGAAACAATGAAAAAGTGAATATCGGCTCCTAGACCTCACAATTCCTACGCGAAAAAATTTTAGCGTATCATATTTGGGCCATTTTTTATGATGGTAATGCCAAACAATGGCATAAATACGAGTCCCTGTCTTCATCGACGGCAATACCAGCAGCGACGTACATCCTTCTCTATTTTTGTATCTTCCTGCATTTGCTTATCGGCTTCGCTATGGTGGTCACCTGGTCGAGCGTCGCCTGGGCATCATCATCGCTGAAACATTGTCGCAGTTACAGGAATGAAGATTTTTGAGAACACGGCAAAAAAGTGACGACAAATACTCTGAGTTCTACACGGAAAAATTCCAAGAAATCACTTTTCAGGTTCCAGAAAACCATTGACTTTACTTGACATTTACGCACTTAACATTTGCGCACCTACCTAAGAATTCATTTAGCAGAAAATTTGCTATAAACGTAATCGAAATTGACAATAAACACACCGTTTTACACTTCGTTTAGACTCACTGTATTACCGCCCACAAAACGAACAACCTGAAAAGCCCGCCGCTTTGCATTTTTTCTCGCGCGAAATTTAAAAGACCTGACCAGACCTGACGTTATTGCGAAGCAAATTTTAGATAAACGAAGATAAAAAGATAAACGAAGATAAAAAGATAAACGAATGACGGTCTCAAAATTTTCGTGACGTTATCGCGAAATGACGTTAAACGGGGTGACGTAGAACGAGGACTCACTGTATTTATATTACTTCATAGCAACAATGCAAAACGACCAACCTGGAATGCGTCAACAGTGCTGAGAGATACCCTCCGTGCACTCACGCGTAGGAGTTGGGGAAGCGTATTTGGGGTACAGGAATCTCGGAGAGTGAACTGATTGTCAATGAAGCTGCACGAAGCGTGTGAAGCTCTCTGTTGACGCTACCTCTGCACTCGGAAAAGCATTAGATTTTCACCATGGAGTGGAAGAGAAAGTGACTTTGAAGCAACGATATAACTTTTCGAGGGGAGTTTTAATAACTTAATTCAAATAAAGTAGTTAAAGAACACACTGATTTCAATTCAATGTGCACTATTGCTGTTCCGACCAGAATAAGTGCCTATTTATATCACGCATTACTACATAACAAAAAGCCTAAACGACCAATTTGGACCAAAATATTTTTGCGTGAAGAAGTAAGTTATTCGTTATTCTGGTATTCATTTTGTCTCTGTGGTGCTTGTTTTAGCGGAGGAAGGAGTACGAGATGCTGATCAAGGAGTGCAAGTGGTGCTCGCTGTCTGTGGATCGTTGGACGTCGAGAGGAGAGAGCTCGGCCCACCTCTCCATCACGTGCCACCACTTTGCAGAGTCCTCGGGGGTCTCTCATCAGTTCCTGGGCGTTCGCCACCTCCCAGGCAAACAGTCTGGCCAAGACATCCACCGCACCATCGTGTCTGCCCTCGAAGAGTGGGGATTCGACACCTCAAAGGTAAAACTAAATCGCTGGCTGTGATGATAACAATATGGTACAGATATCCCTTGCTTAACACTGCTTTTGCATAACCTGGCCTCGGTTTCCAAAAAGCAAAATTTATATACAGTAGATTCCGTTTAATGGGTCCACCTGTTACTTGGGACAGCGGTTTAATTGGGGCAGATCTTGAAGAACAGAACCCAATAGAGGAATATCCCAGAGTATTCTCCGCTTAATTGGGACAGCATGCCGCTTTATTGGGCCATGAGTCGGCGACATAGACTCTATACTCGCGACGACATTTAAATTTTTTGTTTTGAGAATACTATTTTTTTATATTTTCCTCCTTTGATTTACTCTTATTTTTCACAAATGTTCCTATTCTTGCCCTGTTTTGAAAGCTCTTGTTGTTATACTATCCGCAAGAGGATGGGACTTTTCTTTAATAGGACTTATCAAAAGACACTTTCATTCAGCGTCGCCCGAGGCTGTGAAAAATATTTTCAGCTAAATTGTTATAATTCTTAAAAATGAAAATAAATTAACTGGACTCACTGATTAATTAATTAATTAAATTAATAGTTTAATAAGCTTATGTTGCATTATAAACATTCTTCAGTCTTCTTTCTACCATTTCAAAGTTTTTTATGCCCACATACAAGAGAGTTTGCCTAATTGGGGCAGCCGCTTAATTGGGGCAAAGTGCACAAGTCCCGATACGTCCCTATTAACCGGAATCTACTGTTTATATATTTATACAGTACTTCCTCATTGCTGACTCTGTCGATCCGTTTTATCCTCATCATTCTTTTGTAGTACCACATCTCAAAGGCCTAGTCCTTACTTTCTCCGCATTTTATTTATTACAGTCTCTTAAAATTCTTCCTGCCTACCTGTCCAATAGAGTAGTTTCCTTCATCAAAGAAAATGAAAGGTATTAATTGTGATTCGTTACCCACCATTAGTTTATTCATAATATACAAATCATTTTGTTTTAGAAATACCAGTTTAGACGAATGTTAATGTTCAATTTTAACCTCATTTGAAAAAGGCCAGATTGGCGCCCATGCGATTCCACTCCACGTGACGTCACAGGGACCTATTTTCTATACGAGTAGATAGGAGTTTTACATCATCTGACATTACCAATGCATGCAAGGGGCACAGAGCTCAGGGAAACATCTCTTAATAATCACCTATTAAAACTGGCTAAGGTCGGAAAGTTTTCTCCGTTTGATAGGGTATTAATAATCCTTATTTAAGCCAAGCGCTACCTGCTAGCAGCCCGTATCACAGCGGCGCACACATCCTCGTCCCAAGGTCACCTCACATGGCGACAGCGGGAACCAGAACGACGTCACACGGGGTTTTCCCAGCATTCATACTTAGACGTTGCATTTTCGCACGCTTGAAAATGTTCATTTTGCAATTAATCATGAAAATAGATATTGTCATTTAAAAATCTAAAAGTGTAAAATACGTACTCCAGGAGTAATAATCTTTCGATTTAGGCAATAAAAAAATAATAAGGGACCACCCTATTGCAGACGCAGATGTATGTGGTGACGGACAGTTCAAGGGAGCTGCAGGCGGCCGCTTCGTCTGCCAAGATTCCTTGGACCGTGATTCAGTGCTTCAGCCACGGCATGCACTTGGTCGTTCGGGGTGCCATGGATGAAATGCCGGGGTTTGCGGATTTGGCGCAGAAGGCGAGGGACGTGAGCCATCGCTACAACACAGTGGAGGGGGCCAGGAAGGAACTGAAGCAGCATCTGAAGAAGCAGTTGGCAGCCAAGGCAAGGGAAGATGAGGATAAAGGGCCAGACAGTGGTAAGTTGTTCTCCAACCAATGATCTACAGACTTTCCGACGGGTCATGTGTCATTTTTGTCTTCTTAATTTTTAGTAACTTCGCCTCGTGCAATATTCATGGAAATTGGCATAATACCTGAATTAAATTACAATAATTGAATACCTTAAACCCGTGAATAGGCTGTGAATTTTGCCTACCGTGAAAAAAAAAAAAGCCGTGAATTTCGTCATAAAACCTTAAAAATCTCTCAATCTTCATTTTACAATCGTAGAACTACATTAGGGTAGTTTCCTTCATCAAAGAAAACGAAAGGCATTGATTGCGATTCGTTTCCCACCATTAGTGTATTCATAATATACAAATTATTTAGTTTTATAATTCCCAGTTTTGTCGAATGTTAGTACACCCATGTCTCGTATAGCGCAAGGGATGCGTTCCTTGGGGTCTTTGCGCTATACGAATTTGCGTTATACGAGAGCATTTTAACATTGGGAAGATAGGGATGCGTTCCTGGTAGCATAGGTCTTGGGTATTGAATTTCCTCTAAAACATCTAATTCCCATAAAAAGTCTTATAAAACATTATTTAAATAAATTTTTATAGTTTAAAACATCTTTAAAGATAGTATGCACGCATTCGAAGACTTTTATTCACGTTAAAAAAAATTCTTACGTGCTTTTGAAATGCCCTCCTGTCGTGCGGGTGGGCTAACATCTGCTATCTCAGGGGATCGTAATGCGTTGCCGGCAGTTGACGATTTTTCAAACTAGTCTAAAAACAACTATTGCGTCACCCAGGCCCTTTTGTCGCTCATCGAAATGACAGGAAAATGTTACTTTGAATGCCATTTCATAGCTAGCGGAGTTTATGAATGATAAATCATTTTAATTTGAAGTCCTCCGAGTCATTAGCAGCTACGTGAAACAGTCTTTAAATGCCTTGAAACCTGACCCAGGTTTTCCTTCCCTGAAAATGAATGAGCGAGATTGCATTCTTTTCCAAAACAATATCGTCTCGTCAACACTAAAAACTGGTTAAGGGGGAAAGGAGCCACTTTCAATTACAGCTTGGAGTTCATCAGAAAATGTTGCGGTGACTGCGCTATCAACACTTGCAGATTCACGAGATATCGCCGCACTGAAAATACCTGCTTGCCGTTTAAATTCTGGAACCAACCGGAGCGATTTCCACTCTTGTCTTTTTGTACTGATTCACTATGAACTTTCCGTATGTGTAAACCGCTTGGTTGAAGTTGGTGCGGCTGAGGTCACTGATGTTTTAACTGCGTCTTTATTCAGAATAAGGCATGGTGCGTTTAAACTTCCGCGCAATATCGCTTTGACGTTCTCCATTTTCAAAGCAATTGACCTCTTTCAATTCCTCTTCTAGGTTTATAGTTTTTCTTGATAAATTCTTGATTTTTCTACACGCATTCCTATTTTTTGCCATATTCTCTTGGTTTTTACTCTGTATGGCTCTATCTAAATCACCCTCTACCTTTGAACTGTATTCCTGAGACGCAAAAGGCCTACGACTGCGGGGAGGGAACGAAGCCATTGTGTTTGAGACACTATAGCGGACCCTTTTATGTGTTGATGCTATTCATGCGCAACTCCGCCACCGCTCCATTTCTCCCCCGTGAATACCGATGACCTTGAAGGCTTTAGCGTAGACCCTGGAAGTCAACCGCCCGATAACCTGTGACGGAAAAATATGTCTCAAACCGTATTGCTGAAAAAAATCATTTCCACTAGCCCCTCGCATAATTAATGATCTAAATTATTTATCATCATTCTGTTAAGGAGACGGGATAAATTACTTCGGTAGGCCGGCTATCTGGACCCAATGACGAGTAATACTTTTGGCCATTGCACAGCAATGGATTTCGATTAATATATAAACAAAAAAGAAGAATTGAGGCAAGCAATAATATTAATATGCGTAAAATGATAGAAATTTCGTCTGTACTTAGCGCAAGTTCACGTTTTATCATGAGAGCGTTTAAGTTTTTGGAATAGGCTACACTGCGTTGCAATGTTTCCCCGCGAATTTGCGCTATATCAAAATTGCGCTATACGAGACATGGGTGTAATCAATTTTATCCTCATTTGAAAAAGGCCAGATTGGCGCCCATGCGATGCCACTCCACGTGACGTCACAGGGACCTAGTTTCTATATACGAGTAGATAGGAGTTTTACATTGTCTGAGATTACCAATGCATGCATGAGGCACAGAGCTCAGGGAAACATCTCTTAATAATCACCCATTAAAACTACCTAAGGTCAGAAAGTTTCCTTCGTTTGATAAGGTATAAATAATCCTTATTTAGGCCAAGCGCTACCTGCTAGCAGGGTACTCTGCTACCTGCTAGCAGGGTACTCTGCTACCTGCTAGCAGGGTACTCTGCTACCTGCTAGCAGGGTACTCTGCTACCTGCTAGCAGGGTACTCTGCTACCTGCTAGCAGCCAGCATCGCAGCAACGCACAATATACTCGCCCCAAGGTCACCTCATACGGCAGAAGCAGGAACCAGAACGACGTCACATGGAGTTTTCCCAGCATTCATACTTAGCCGTTGCGTTTTCGCGTGCTTGAAAATTTTCACTTTTCATTTATTCGCGAAAAGTAGATATAGTCATTCGAAAATCTAAGAGCGTGAAATGTGAACTCCAGGAGTAATAACCTTTCGATTTAGGCAATAAAAAAATAATAAGGAACCACCCTATTGCAGACGCTGATGTATGTGGTGACCCATGGATTGACACCTTTGTTGGTATGCTACCCTTATGACCTTGACTGTGACCTTACTTGGTCGATGGTTGAATTTTCATGAATGAAAGTGTTATTTTCAGTTTCCTCTTGTCCGTATACTTGTGAATTGAAATCGTGGTCAATGAAATTCAGACTTCTAGCTATCTCGATTTTTTTTAACACTGAAACCCCACAAGCCGAATTCAAGAGTCCAAAAATCAACAATATGGATCTATGAACTGCAAAACTGACTTGGAAACCATTTAAAACCTACCATTGGTTGTCATGAGGGCCCTGCGTTTAACTCTATGACCTTTGACCCCCATTATGACCTTTGGAGGTCACAATAGCAACAACACGGATATTTGAACTGCAAAACCGACCTTGGACCCCTTGAAGCCAATTGTTAGACATGTCGGTTGACGCGATGGCCCGACGTTCAGACTGTTCATTGCCCATCTGAGGATGAAAAGAAAAGTCCCTCGTTGAATTAATGAACAGCAGACTCCCTATTATCCGCCCTTGATTTTCTCTCTCGCTGAATTTTTTCTGCAATCTTTACAAAAAAATAAAATCTGATGGAAAATCATCGCAAATACTTCTTTAACCCCTTTGCGCTCTAATGGCGAGTCTATCTCGTCATGAACTTTCGACGCCAAACCGCGCAAAGGAGAGGGTATCTCATCATTGGATTTCCATAATTTTAGCACTATTTAGAGGAACTATATAATTATCATTAATTAATCATTTAGAGGAACAGTATAGTTATTTTGAAAGCTTAACAATGTTAAAACGTTCATAGTATTCATGAATAATTCATATTTCATGAAACATGATGCATTGGAAGGATTGAAATGATTTTATTCGAGTAGCGATAGCTGTGTTCTCCATGTTTAATGATCACATTTTATTCAAGGTGCTACATTGATTACCAAACATCATTTCATTACCTATCATTTAAATGAGAACCACAGAAAAAATAAATGGAGAATAGGAGCACGATATTTGGAAAATTAATCGAATTGGAAGGGGGTTAATGCTGTGATACAGCAGGCTAATTTCCGTTAGTATCCCGTTCGTAAAACGGAAGCGATTGCACACTGGCTGCATTCATGGGAGTACCGTGTTTCTGTTTTCCAAGCCTCGCAGTGCACGACCGTGCTACGTGATCACGGATACACATCCCGCAGCAGTTGCAACCCGGGCAACTTGTGCGAGACGCGACTACATGGTGTGGTGCTTGACTGTGTAGTTTCCAACATCAAGTAGTAGTTTTGAAGCATTCGTGCAAACCACTTTTCTGTATCCGTGATCACACAACCACGGATTTTTTAAACCATGCCTTACATGGAGCATTAATAATACGAGTGCAACCATGTTATAGCCGCTAATAAGACCGCGAACTGGCGAAGAAAGCTCTCAATGAGTCCGGGAAGCACTCTTAAATAACAGAATAACTGCATAAATAATAATATATGGTTTGTTTTACATAAATTACGAACATTGCAAGACATTTAAGTGAAAGTTTGGGTTATCCATGTTTTCCGATTATTCGTGCCGTCTGTCCCCCAATCATTAGCCCGGATAATCAGGGGTGTAGTGTATTTTTACTGTAGGTGTCTCTTCTGTTTCTTACTTAGTCATTATACCATTTTTCTGAACTGAAGGCGGCTGGGTGGAAAATAGCAAGTAGCCAATCAGAAGCGCTGCCCCTTCCACCTCTCTGTTCCCCTCCATCCCCTTCCCTTTTCCCCTACGCTCCCCTCCATCCGGCCGACCGGCGTTGCCAGCCTTGGGATTAACGGTACTTTCGGGGGCGGCAGAACGAGCACCAAAGCGATCTCCAAAGATTCAGCTTGGCAACACTGCCAGCTGGAGAGCGATGTGCACTCAACGGAATTCGGAGAGAGACTGCGGGCTCTTCCACACTTTCTCCTGTCGCTCTTCTGTGATTGGCTAGAAGAGTGGGAGGGTTGCGAGCACGCTCAAGGTCAGCCGCCGTCAGTTCAGAAAAATGGTATAGATCGGTTCATATGTTATTCATGTATGTAAATCTAATGCTGCCACCAGGCAAATGCCTACTTTCAGCAATATGTAATAATAATACAGTAAAACCTTTTTACATCGTAATGGAGGGGACCAAAATTTGGGCAATTTGAAGTATGGAGGTTCACTATAGAGAGGTTTTAGTGATAGGCACCATTTTTTAATATCCTTTGGAAAAGAAAGGCACTACTGTCTTTTAAATCATTTTATTTATGTGTTTAAATAAACATGCATGCATCAGTGAAAATATATTTAATATTAAATAATTACAGAAAGTGAGCACTATCGAATGATTTTTTACCATGATTCAAGAGAAAATGATTTGATCTCTCTCAATTCAACAGTCACTTAAAATGATTAGGATAGTTAGATACCTTTTTTCTTATTCACTGTTTGGTATGCTCTCATATATAGAACAAAATGGCCACAACTAATGATTAACGTGAAAATTACAGCATAATAAGGTATATGTATAGGAAAAAAAAGAGTGAAACATTTATTGCTGAAAATGTCATTCCCTGTACGTAATCACGGCTACATTAATGGTCTCTTGTTGTCTCGGTACAATTTGCAGAGGTAGTTAGGCCGTCTCGGGTGTATCTCCTTGGTATGAAGTATGGAGGTTTATGATGTAAAGAGGTTCACTACAAAGAGGTTTGCCTATAAATTTACCTGTAAATCAGACGGGACCGTTGGGGTGGTATGATGTACGGAGGTTTATGGTGTAAAGAGTTTCACCACATAGAGGTTTTACTGTAACTCTTATTGTATAGGAAATTAAATAATAATAATATTTGTTAATTGGTTACACAGATCCCGAGGCCAAGTCGACAGAGCCATCAGGAGATAAGGACAAGGGTGCTGAGTCTGAAGCCAAGCCAACAGAGGAGAAAGAGGATGACGCAGACCCTGAGGGGTGGGAGTTGAGCGAGGGAGCCACCAGCCACGGGCACTGGGTGTCGGAGTACAAGATGTTTGAGAGGTACAGTCAAACAGAAGTGAAGTCTAACCATAGTGTAACCTTGTACCCGAGTTGCTGCATAACATAATTTAAATCTAAGAAAGGGTGGTGAGATCCCTGAAACCTTTCAACACATTCAGTGCGAAGCACGTCAATAGGGTGGTTTCCTGTTATTTTTTTATTGCCTAAATTGAAAGATTATTATTCTTGGAGTACGTATTTCACGCTTTTCCATTTTTAAATGACAATATCTATTTTTCGCTATTAAATGAAAAGTGAAAATTTCAAGCGCGCGAAAACGCGACGGCTAAGTATGAATGCTGGGAAGACCCCGTGTGACGTCATTCTAGTTCCCGCTGTCGCCGTGTGAGGTGACCTTGGGGCGAGGCTTTGAGCGCTGATACGATGCAGGCTGCTAGCAGGAAGAAGAGTACCCTGCTAGCAGGTAGCGCTTGGCTTAAATAAGGATTATTAATACCTTATGAAACGAAGAAAACATTCCGACTTTAGTCAATTTTAATAAGTAGGTGATTGTTAAGACATGTTTCCCTGAGCTCTGTGCCTCATGCATGCATTGGTAACCTCAGACGATGTAAAACTCCTATCTACTCGTATATAAACTAGGTCCCTGTGACGTCACGTGGAGTGGCATCACATGGGAGCCAACCTGGCATTTTTAAAATGAGGTTAAAATTGACTTCGGCCATTCATCTAAACTGAGTTTTCTAAAACCAAATAATTTGCATATTATGAATACACTAATGGTGGGTAACGAATCGCAATCAATGCCTTTCGTTTTCTATAATGAAGGAAACTACCCTATTTCAAGTGCGGCGTTATAGTTTCATGTGGCTATTTTTAGTTTTTTACTGTGTTTGTCGTGTTATTGCATTTTTCGATCTGTTGTATTTAAATTGTGGGTTTTCCTTGTAACTCTAGAGCGGTTACGGTAGTGTTATGCGTTTTATTCTGTGAATGTTGGAGTGATTTCGCAATGTCGTTTAGACACGGGGGCTCTCTGGGGCGATTGGGGGCCCTTGGCTGAGGCTCATGACGGGTCCCCCTTTACACGGGATACACGGAGAAACTCCCTCGGAAGAATCTAGTAAATTTCATGTCAGATATTCTACTATTTTGTTGAGAATTGTTTCACTCTTACCTATTTTAAATCGAAACTTGAAGTTTTTACGTAGTGGAAGGGCTCCATATTATAAATGAAAAACACTTTGTTACGTCCACAAAATTCACAGAGTTTCTATTTTATTACCCGTTTCGGCTATTACACCATTTTCAAATACATACAATATATGGTGGAGGCAGGTATATACAGTGGAACCTCGTTAAAGCGAGTACGGGCTATAGCGACACCCCCGCTATTACGAGAGATAGCCGATGCACCGTCAATTGACCCTATAATAAGCATGTTAAAAAATTCGTTTTTACGAGACCCTTTCGGTGTTGGCTCTCGCCATAGCGAGGGTTTCACCGCCGGAAGACTTTCATCAAGACTCCTTAACCTCTGTAATTGCTAGCGATCTGTTAGAAATGAAGTTAATGGAGTGCTCAGTCTCAAATTTATAAGAATAGGGGGGGGGACACAGTTTGTCAGGTGGGTGTTGGGGTGGGGGATTTGGGAGGGTGATGAGTAATAAGGGGGATGCGTTGGGAAAGGTTATGTCGTTAACAAGGTTTCCATTTACGACTATTTCTCGAATTTCCAAGGCGTCCATCATTCTTCCTTTACTAGTAAAATGGAGTATTTCGGGGTCGAACTTACTTCCGTGCCCCATTTCCAGGAGGTGCCGGGCGAAAGCTGACGTATCGTCCTTGTTTTTCCAACATGCCCTGTGCTCCTTTACCCTGGTGTTGAAGTCTCGTCCCGTTTGGCCGATGTAGCATGAATTACTATCATTACATTTTAATTTATAAATGCCAGATTTTAATTTTGGTTCAATAACATCTTTAGCATTATTTTACAGTCTACCCAAGGTGTTATTATTATAAAACTTACCTATTTTATCAAAATGTAACTAGGTTGGTGAGGTTGAAGGGTCTGTGACAATGCATGCTGCCATACCATCGTGTTGAATCACCATCGACTTACATCCATACTAGAAGTACGACTATCTTTTTTGGATCACCTTGGAAGCCAAAATTTTGGCACGGGAGGATTTTTAACGGCTCATTTCGCCTCTTTATTTCGCTGGGGCGACGGAAAACATAGCGTTGGCAAAATTGTAGAAAACCTTCCGATAGGGATAGATATTCCGTAGTTCATAATTCTGGATTAACGACCATCTACTGTAATTACAATAAATATGTGATAAACAGCGTCGATCAATAAGTCGAATGATAAACAAAAGGTGATAATGTTTATCACTCCGGCAATCATCTGTCTTAATCAAAAGTAATTACGCATACACGGCGATTGCCGTATGTTTTAGGTTTTGATATCCTTCTACGGCGAATTTGAACTAAGGGGGATAGTCGCGTTCGTGAAGGAGCCTGAAATATTATTGAAAGGGCGCAGGGGGAAGCAATAATTAGATTCGCGGTGTTTTTAGTTTCATGCTCAACAGCGCGACGTTATTTCAACTGTTCTTGTATTCATTTTGCAACTCATTTAGACGAATAAATAATCTAAATTCATATTGCTCCAATCGGGATTTTCAAAACAAGCCGAAAGACAACTGCGTAAAATCAAGATTAGCAGCCTCTTTGGGGCTTGGGTTATGCTGCACAAAATTGAAAAACTGCGTAAAATCAAGAAAAGATGTTAAATCAAAGTTTCACCATTGCAATTCCGTATGCTTTCCGGCCGGACTTGACCGTCGCTGCGTAAAAACGAGACTTAATGTAAAATCAAAGTGCGTAAAATCGAAGTCTTACTGTAATGGCAATCAATGCCTTTTGTTTCCAGGAAACTACCCAATTGTGTTGAGAATCATTTCACTCTTACCTATTTTATCAAAATGTAACGTTTCTAGGTTGGTGAGGTTGAAGGGGGCGATCAAGACTGAACTGGGAGCGATGGAGATGCCGTTGAAGGCAGACCTGGAGTTGACGGACGACGAGTGGCGGCTGGCCGAGGCTGTCGTGGAGGTGCTGTCGCCGCTGGTGGAGGCGCTGAGGGACTTCTGCTCCTCCGAGTACCCTCCCCTCTCGATGACCATCCCGATCGTGTACGGCATGGAGCACATGTTTGGCAAGGTGCTGCAGGAAGCAGGAGCCGCGTCTCCCGACCCCAAGGCGACTCCCTCGAGGCGCTCAAAGGCGTCCACGCCGCCCCCTCCGATCTTGCCTCCTGCCTTGTTTGCCAGGAACCTCCTGAAGGGGGTGAGGTCAAGGTTTCCCTCGTACAAGACAAACCGCACCAGTCTTGTGGCGATGGTGTTGGACCCAAGGTACAAGGTGAGTTTACCCTTAGCCATTGATGTGAAATATTTGATACACTACCAGTGACGTAAGGTCTGGGAGACCGCAATAAAACAAAAATTCGTAAAACGTTGCAAAGTCATTTTTATTGCTTAGTTTACTGTTTATTTGACTTCTCAACTATTATAAAACTTATATTCAATATTATGCATTCCCAATACGAACCAACTTCTTCAGTAAAAATGGTTTTTTGAAACAAGATCAAAAAACTGATATAAAAATACTTGAGTTATTATTTTTACTATGGTACTTTTTTAATTAGGTACTTAATTATCCACGTTATGCAACTAGAAATGCTTCCTTATAAGTTGTTAATTAGTATTATTATTCTTGAAAAATGATGTATGTGTATTTATGACTGAAATCACTTTTGTATGTTCTTGGTTGGTTTTCTGTTTTTGAGTTAATTTGTTGTGTTTTATTTGTCTGTAAGCATGTTTGTTTTTATTTTGATTTCTTTTTGCTGATTGGACGCTATGGTGATAAGATATAAACAAGTGATTGTTAGAGAGAAAGCCATCTTGAAGTGAATGTATATTAAGAAAAGATTAAAATACAGTGTGTCAGGTGATATTTTCCTTGTGTTAAATCGCTGTGATACGTTAAAAATCATTAGGAATTGTTTTAACAACTTTTTGAATGATTTCCACCAGCATTACGTTTATTGGATTTCCAATTTAGCGACGTGACTTCTCATATACCGCTACTCAAATTCAGTTGCAAATTTTCAGAAATAAATAATAAGAACGTTGAATTTTAAGAGTGATATGCCCTTGTTGTACAAAATTATGATGCTCACGAGGATTATAGATATTTTTGTGATATTAATTTTGAAAATATTCATAATTTTAAAAACGCAGCGGTCCCTCAGACCGCACATCACCGGTTAAGGGTTAATCTATCTTCTATGAGAGTTTGTTAAAGTTAATTTGTTCGAAGAAATGCACAAAAACTTGGTTGCCAAGGGATATGAGTGAGTCTCTAGGCTGTGCTGACATCGAGTAGAAAGTCAAATGCACTTCTAAGTATCTAATCCGACTCGTTTGTTTTCTTTACGTAATTTCTAAACGTACATAACTCTGTATAAAAAAAAGGAAATCACCCAAGGATGATGTAAATATCTGGAGGCGCTTTTTCCGAGTTTTTAGTGTGGTCGAAGGTCCACCATCTTGGTTTGACAATTTTTTGGACTTAAGTCTCCATCTGATATATTGAGGTGGCTTAAGTTTTGTTCTGAATGAAATGAACTACATTAACAAGGGGAGCCTTCACTTCTCCGTGTTTGAAATGACACTACTTAAATACCTAAACGCCATTATGATGATAAAAAAATAGTCTAATGTCTATGCTTGTGGCAAATAAAATTAATGAAAAAGTTGACGCCGTGTAATCGCAATGAAGACAACAAAATATACAGCCATCACGAAGCCCCGAACCCTTGTCCTCTGCGTGGTAGCTGTAAACACTAACCACTACCCCACCTGACCCGCCTGCTAAGAAATGCGATATCATGAAACTATACACGGCTTGTGAAAAGTACAAAGAGTATGAGGGTTCTAGGTGAACCCTTCGAAGGATACAACGCACCGGGGCCGGGAACCAAGCCCATGGCTTATACGCCCGATCACCTGGGGAGGGGCTGGAGAGGAAGGAAAAAGGAAAAGAGGCGCCGCTGCAATGGGAGCCCGCCGACGCCTCTGGGAAGGGATAGGTGCGGAAGGGAGGGGACGAGGGAAAAACACCCCATAGAAAAAAACACGCTATAGAAGCGAAGGGGGCCCTACTATTAGCGAAACCAAGCATAAGCAATTAATGTTCTAGCGATCCTAGTGGATTTTCCTATGAGGAAGAAAAATCCATCGATCGAATCGGTAGACATCGAGTAGATATGTGAAAAGTACAATGGATACGAAACCCTTGGGCGGGCTCGCGGGGTTACTCTCCTGGGCCGAGGTCTGAAGCGTTAGCTTATCACCTCTGCACCATAGAAGGGGGAGGACTGGAAGGAACAAGGAAGGAGGCGCCGCCGCGATAGGAGCCCGACGACGCCTCCTGGGGAAGGACGGGGGAAGGAAGGGAGGGGACGAGGAATCCTGCACCGTCACAAGGCGGGCAGGTCCTACCATCAGCGAAACCAAGCTTACGCAATTAATATACTACCAATTTTAGTAGATTTTCCTACGAGGAAGAAAAATCTATCGATCAAATCGGTAGATTTGTGAAAAGTACAGCATGAACATTAATTAATTACAGCCAAACTAAGGCCCATTCAACGGAACCACTACTAGTTCAGGGATGTGTTCACCATTCCGAAGGCCATTAAAAATACGGCATTGAAAAAGGCGGAGCAAGTTTCGTGGTCTCCCCTTGTAAGTGAAAAATGCCACCATAATTACTAGTATTTCGCCGGTGATTGTCATCGGATTTTTCCCATCATTCGCAATACTTCTATTAAAGTATAGACTCTGTGTCTGGTTAGCCACTTTACTGGTGGAGATATCCTTGAAAATATACTTCGTTACTCTAACTGCTATATTTCCGCTGGCTACAATAAAATTAAATACCAGTATAAGTGCAGGTAAATGACTAGTTTATTCTCGTATAATTTTATTTTCAGCCCAGCTGGTTGTAGAACGTAACCGTGGTGATTGATAAACATGTTTCCCTGGGATAAGATGTTTGAGTCATAGCTTCGCAAAGCCCACCAATGAAGTAAGAAAAAAAGATTTACATTGCGCATTCCATAGTTCCTTTTAATGTATTATCGAGTTATGACCAAAAATTTCACCAAATAGGAAGCAAAGTGTCTAAGATTGTGCATTCTTCTAAGAAAAAAGGTAATGTAGATGATTTGAATAGCTATAGGCCAATTGCACTGCAAAACTCATTTTCAAAATTTTTGAAAAAATAGTCTTATTTAGATTTGTATCATTTCTGGAAAAATCTAGCAATCAACATGGGTTTACAAGAGGAAAATCCACCGTTACTGCTATTACTCATGCAATTGATAAAATACTGGTATCCATTGATAAGAGAAATGAAACTATAGCTTTATTCTATGATTTTACCAAGGCATTCGAGCTGGTAAATCATGAACATCTATTGCTTAAACTCTACAGATTGGGCATTAGTGGAATTCCGCATCAGTGGATTAAATCATATTTACACAATAGATCTCAGGTAGTAACTATAAAATCTGATGGTGCCGAATATAATTCCACTACTTCTATAACAGTGGGTGGTCCTCAAGAATCGAATCTTTATCCACTGTTATTTTTATCATATGTAAATGACTTGTCATCATCCTTATCTTGTAATCACAATAATACACCAGTTTTATATGCTGACGACACGGCAGTAATAGTGTCAACCAATACTGAACAATCATTGATTGACCAAGCTCAGTTAGTGTCCAATGAGATCATTAAATGGTCACAGGATAACTTTTTAATTATTAACCCTAACAAAAGCAAATTAATGCTCTTTAAAACTAGTGGCCCACCATCTGAGGACATCAGTGTATGTCTGAATAGGAAACCTATTGATCAGGTGGATAACTGTAAATTCTTAGGAATATCTCTGGATTACGAAATGTCCTGGAATGAGCATATTTATTATTATTATTATTATTATTATTAAATAATTGGTTACAAGTCGACCATGAAGTCGGGTGGTAACATAAAGTTATTACACAATGATATACATAAAACAAAATACTTAGTACCACAAAATGTTTTAAAAACCCTCAAAAAACCATTTTTTTACACAATACATGTCCCCGTATGCATAGCACCAAATCAGCAAAAAACAATAAATGTCTACATTTACATTGCCGTCAAAATCCATTTTTACACAATAATACGCTAAGACCAAAGAAAAGAAGACAAGAAACACCAAATTTAAAAAATCTACGATTACAAAGCCCTCAAAATTCAATTTTTGATAAATATAGAGGCGTGAGTTGGAAATGGCTCAAAAAAAATTTCCTCTGGTAAGCCATTCCAATCCTCTATCCCCCCGATGTAGGAAGGAAAATTTTTGTCTGTCAGCTGCCTTGGGGCCTTAATCTTATAATTATGATCCCTCCTCCCTAGATAACTTGGTCCTTTTAACCGCTTCGTTAGCTCCCTCCACGCAGGATCACCACTGTAAATACACACTTCAAGTGTGCTTTCTTCCTCCTTGACTCTAAAGAATTCCATCCCAGCATTTTTAACATTTCCGTGACGCTTGCCTTCTTTCTCAAATTTCCCAAAACAAATCTAGCTGCTAATCGCTGAACTTTTGTTAGTTGCTTGTAATTGCACATACATCAGCAGCAAACTCAGTTCTACATGTTACTTACTAAGGCAGCTCAGTTCCACTGTGGGTAGAAAAACTTTGCTAAAACTATATTATAGTGACTTCTATTCTCATGTCACTTACAGTGTAATTTTTTGGGGATCAACTCATCATTCTATCAAAATTTTTCGTTTACAGAAACGTGCCATGAGAATCATTGCACACAAAGGTTACAAATCTCCCAGCAGACAAATATTTAATGACATCCTTATCCTCAAGATTCCGTGTGTACATATGTTGTTAACTATTATGTATGTTAAGAACAACCTAAAAAATTATTCTACAAATGTTGCTAAAATGGGTCCCAGAGAAATGGGCATAAAACTTTTTAATAAATTGCCTGCTGATGTTAAAAATGTTAATGATGATATTTTGTTTAACCTTTTCGCGCCGAGCTCCTTCGCGGGAAGTTGCTTTTGGCTCTACGAAGGGTTTGAGATTTTCTTTTTCGCCCCGTACGGAGATTTTTTCGGCTTGGGACTGACCAGGTAGTCGCTTCCTCCCCTTAATGACCTTTCCTAGCGGGGTCCCGGACCCTTTCCGCGGCAACTGAGCAAATATAATCCTGGACCCTTTTCCCCGAAGGCAGCCCATCCCGGCGTACTTTTGCGGTCAGTTTATTGTTGCCAGTGTAATTTTAGTTTTTTTAATTGTTACTGTTGCATTAAATGCCAGTTCATCAATGTATTCCTTTCATTTTGCAATACCTGTAGAACTTTTAAACCAAGTTCTACGGTTATTTTTAGGGTTTTCAGCAAAACGGCACTATATCATAGCCAAATGAGCTTTTCCGAGAAGAGTGAGGTTATCATCCTCCACGTACATATTTCAGTAGGAGAATACTTACACCAATGAGAGTACTTACAATATGAGAGTAATTACCTGGGTAGAGCAGTTCTTATTCCTGCAATGGTATGGAATGCTTCTCACAACATGTGTCTACGTAAAACATTCCCTGTTGGTACTTTAAATTTACGAATTTTTAGGATATGCATTAATCAGTATTTATAGCGAAATTCGTTTATAATACCTTTGTATTCAAAGGTTGGTAAGAGATTGTTAAAAATAGCCGCTGTAATTTTGGCTCACGACAAAGAACTGAGAGAATCAAATTTTATTGCATTACGAGGGCTTTTTTTCATAGAAGTTAAATCGGATATTCTATCGAATTTCACCGCAAATGTACACTCAGAATGTAGCTAACAGATTAAGGTATATTTTTAGATGTAAATCATTACAATATCGCTCCTAAAAACTTGATAGTAAGTTATAAAAATAACAATTAAACATCTAACCTTAGCGTCTCCAAAAATTGTTCTAGGTGATGATCAACTCCGTTAATATGAACGCTAGAATTCCGTTTAAAATTTGGAACCAATCAGCAGAACATACAGAATCTAATTCCTCGCATTGATTTTCAAAAAATGCACCATTTACGTTTTTAGTTATTCCACCTTACAAACAAATAAGTGACCATGACCACCTTCCTTGAGTGGGACACTGAGAGTCGGAATGGGCCGAGGTAATCCCCACACGGACAATAGGAAAGGGTCGGACCTCTCGCGCCGAGGGACCCTAATGGCGGTTGGGACCCACTTGGCATGCTTGACCGCGAAACCGTGAAAACACGGCCTTTGGCCTTTTGCTTCGAAAAATTCAAGCCGTGAAAAGCCGGCCTTCCATCTTTAGCATCTGAAAATTCAGGCCGTGAAATCACGCCCTGCATAGGGAAGAGGTTAAAAATAAGTTGAAAAAATTCTTACTAAGAAAAATGTATCATACAGTTGAGGAATATCTGGATGATGCTCTTTAACACCGTAATGTAAATATGTGTATGGGGTAATATACTGTTTGTTATGTTGGTATCTATATGTACGTGCCTTATATCTGGGACATTATTTAATGCACAAGATGGCTGGGCAAATATAATAATAATAATTGACCCTTATGGGATTGTCAATGTTTTGGATATAATTTATCGACCAAATGTTTCCGGCGGACGAGGATAAAAAGAAGCAGTGGTGCACAGTGACGTACCTCGATGCACTTTCTCTGAAAATGGCTCATCATTTACCCAAGGACAAATTCCGCTTGGCTTTTAACCCCTCAAGCGCGGCGGATGAGATTAAGATGACTTCACCTTATTGGCATACTATCATTCAATAATTTATATTTTTCATAATATACGATCAGTATCGTTAAAAATTTTTGTAAACTTGCACTTTGTAAATAATGTAGTGCGCTACTATATAATAATTTTTCGAGCGATTTGAATAAATATAGGCGTTGAGTTTTTCCTCCGAAGTCGTCAATGTGCTGGTTTAAAACGGAATTTCATCGAATCATTTTAAAAAATCCTGAAGGCATAAAGTCGTTATGGATTCAAGATGGCGCCTAGTGGAACGTACGCAAATGTACTCGGCACCGGTAAAATATTGGTTAATAGTATAAAATGCGCTATCTGCCACAAAAAAGTAGTTAACGGCGTTAATTGCAAGTCCTGCAAGTCATCGTTCCACAATAATTGTGCCAATGTTCCGAATATTAACGTCTCAAGTTTTGAAAATACGTGGTCGTGTTTAGCTTGCTCATTGCACACCGTTCAAGACGAAAATGTCTCCCTTCTACGTAACCTCGCCTCTAAGGAAGCCCTGATCTCGCAACTCCTGCATGATATGAGTGTTCTACGGGAAAAAAACAAAAATTAGAGATTCAGCTACATATCTTGAATAAGAATCAACATGCGAGCAGGCCCGTCGTCGCAGCCAAAAGTCCCGTGGAGATGGACGACGAGTGGATTCAACAGGGCAACTGGCGTGTGAACTCAACGAGGAAAACAGCTCCTTCTCCACCCTTGTTGCCGCTGCGTAACAAATTTGAATTGTTAAATCAACTCCCTGAAAACAGTGATGTGCAACATTGTGAAGACCATCTTGTTCCTGTACCCCCCAAAAATGTAAACAAGTGTCTTCATCGCGTAAAACGGAAGCTGAAATCTATTCTGCTGTATTCGGACAGCCATGGCCGTGGTATTTCGGCTAAAATTGCAGCAACCGAGGTTAGTAAAGTGTACAATACTTGTGGTGTAGTGATGCCGAACGCCGGGATCAAAGAGATCACGAACTCCTGTGAAAAGATCTCACATAACCTCACCAAAAATGACCACATAATCATCATGGCCGGCACGAACGATGTGTACCTCAATAAGGGTAAAGTTGTTGTTCACACCATGAGTAATCTGATGTCAAAGCTTTCAAATACCAACGTAATAATTGCCAACATTCCTCATCGCCATGACCTTCCTGCTACCTCATGTATCAATGTTGAGACTAAAAAGGTAAATGAGGATCTGCTAAAACTTAGTACCAACTTCGATCATGTAACAATGATTGATACAAATAGCCTTGACCGTTCATTCTACACTCGTCATGGTCTTCATTTGAACAGTATAGGGAAAAATCATCTGTGCTCAGAAATAATTAAGTGTGTTTTGTGACTAGGGAATCCCAACTTTGTGATCACTAGAAGTGCTCCTCTTGAACCAACAGCTGGTAAGGAACTCATTAATCTTGCTGTCCTGAATGTACAATGTCTCCGAAATAAAATAACTAAATTAGAACTATTTCTCAACTCAGTAAATTGTGATATTCTGTGTATCAGTGAGCATTGGCTTCATGTTGATGAAAGTAGCCTTTATCAGGTGGACGGTTTCAATCTTGCCTCAATTTTCTGTCGCTCTCATCATATACATGGTGGTGTGTGCATATTTTTATCAAAGAACCTTCAATTTAAAGTAATCGATACTACTAGGTACTGCATTGAACTGCACTTCGAAATCACAGCTGTTATTCTGTGTGTATACAATCTCATTGTTCTCTCCCTATATCGGTCACCTAATGGCGACCCTGAAAAGTTTCTTGAACAGCTTGAAAAGGTACTATGTCATTTAATGCAGTTTAATGCTAACATTGTAATTGGTGCTGATTTAAACATTGATATGAGATATTCCTCTAAGAGTAGCAGGCAACTGTCTAATCTCCTGAGATCTTTCAACCTCTATTGTGTAAACAGTGAACCCACGAGGAACAATTCATGTATTGATAATGTGATAACCACTCTTAATGTTCATGCATATAACCTTACTGTCATCGATCCTCTTGTTGCAGACCATATGGCCATACTCTTTCAGTTGATTGCAATTAACAATAGTCCACCTAGGGAATCCAGCACTAGGTACATAAGTCCAATCACCATTCACGGCCTTGAAGTCTTTAAAGGCCTGCTTGGTGGTGTGGATTGGACTAGCTTACTCTCACTCAACGACAGTCATTCAAATTTCTCTTTGTTCTTTGAAACCTTAATCTCCCTTTTTAATGAATCCTTTCCCAGAAAAGCTGTCCCAGTCCGAAAATTCTTTAAATCACGTGGCCACTCAAACAATCCCGAGGTCCAAATACGCAGGGAAAGTGTACTACATGCCTATCATGAGTACAAGCGACTACCCACTGAGGATTTGAAACAAGTGTATAAAAGATTGAATAAGGAGTATCATTTCGCAGCAATAAAAGCGAAACAAAATGCGAACATGGATTTCATTAATAGTGCCTCTAATAAATTCAAAGCTGCCTGGAATGTGATCAATAGGGAAAAAGGCACTTCTATAAACAGATCTCCTATTACAATTGATCCCGATACCTTCAACAATCACTTTGTCAATTCCGTGGACACCACATTATCAAAAATCACAAATAACAGGTGTGATGCCTTAGCACTACTCAATAAACACCTGATATCCCCTCCTAAATTTCAGTGGCAATGGATTAGTACGAGGGATATTTTCAATGTAGTAAAAAAATTTAAAAACTCCACCAGTCGTGACATCAATGGGCTTTCCAATGATCTGATTAAGTCCATAATACATATTATAGCTCATCCTCTATCTATTATTATTAATGCCTGTTTTTCCACTGGATACTTCCCAGACTCCTTAAAATATTCTAAGGTCATACCTGTCTTCAAAAAAGGAGACACTACTCTTCCCAACAGCTATAGGCCCATCACCATTATATCAGTGATCGCTAAAATAATAGAAACTATTGCCTATACACAAATTCTAGTACACTTTGAGAAACACAATCTCTTCACCCCTTCCCAGTTTGGATTTCGCCCGGGAAAATCCACTGAATTGGCAGTTGAGTCAGTGGTAAAAAATTTATCAAGGGCATTTGAAGACAAGCAATGTGTCTCACTCACACTTTGTGATTTAACCTCTGCCTTTGACTGCGTCAATCATGCTACCCTCCTGCAAAAACTCCAATACTACGGCTTTCATAACAGTGAGCTGAAATTCATGACCTCTTACCTCACTGATCGAAAGCAGATGGTACAAGTAAATTGTAACCAATCTGATTTTCTTCCAGTGAAACATGGAGTTCCTCAGGGGTCCGTCCTTGGTCCTCTCTTGTTCCTTATTCTAATCAATGACCTACCTTACAATCTTTCTATGGACTGCATGATATATGCAGATGACACCACTCTGGTGCAGAAATGCAATACTCCTAGCCAAGTCAGACTTCTTACAAAAAAGGCAATAGAAGAATCTCAACTCTGGTTTACAGCCAATAATCTCTTTCTGAACAATGGTAAGACACAACATCTTACATGCTGTCTTAAAAGTACTGAGCTAAACAATGATCCTGTCAGGCTTCTAGGCTTCAATATTGACGCTAAATTGACATGGAATTCACATGTTTTCCTAGTCAGCAAAAAACTCTCTAGGGTTTTGTACTTATTGAGGAAACTTAAAACCTGTATCAATGTAAAGCACATGAGATTAGCCTATTTTGCTTTTTTTCATAGTATTCTTGCCTATGGTGTTCGACTCTGGGGACAAGCAAAAGAAACCAAAGAAATTCTAAAACTGCAAAAAAAAGCAGTGAGGATTCTGAGTGGTGCTGGGCCCCGTGACCACTGCAGGCCAATTTTTAAAAACTTTCATATCCTCACCATCTACAGCCTCTTTGTGTTTCGCAGCATTATGCACATTAAAGATAACTTAGATACCTACCCCATTCGATCCACCATCCACTCTCATGACACTAGGGCTAAAAATAGCCTAAATACTAATTACTGTAGGCTGTTTAAGACCAACAACCAGTCTGACAATTTGGGAGTAAAATTATTTAATAAATTACCCAGCAAAGCCAGATCAGTGAGCATCACTAGACTGAAAAATGTGCTGGAAAAGTGGCTGTGCAATTATCCACTGTACTCAATTCATGAGTATTTTGAGCTGGACTTTTCTTCTCTTTTATTTTAAATGTAAATTTAAATGTAATCTTTGTAATGTATGTGTTTTTAATGTTTTAATCCAATGTACATGTTTTGTATGTTTCGTTGTATTGAATGTTTTCATAAATGTGTTGTATACAGCATCCGCGAGGGCCAATCCTCGCCGTGGATGAATAAAGATAAAGATAAAGATATGAATATTTTATTGGAGAGGGAAAGCATTTCTTCAAAAGATAGAGCAATTTGTTTTAATCTAAAATACAATATCTGGCGGAGATAAAAATTATATACAGTAGGTCAGGAAGCGTACTGGGTACGCATGACGGCGTTGAGGGGTTAAACCTTATTCCACCTTAAGGAGACTGATCGTTAAATGCAAGGACCATATAGACCGATTGGATAGATGTGGAGTATATTCTTTGAAATGCAGCGATTGCAATGGTGTATACGTGGGACAGACAGGAAGAAGTTTTGAAATTAGGAAAAAAGAACATTTAAGTGCTTACAAACATAATAAAGATGAAAAGAGTAATTTTGCTAAGCACTTAATATGTAACTGCCACAGAAGCGACTTTAAAATGAATATTTCAAATTTTTGCAATGACCGCCGAGAACTGGATTCTAGGGAACAGTTAGAAATTTTAAAAATTATTGAAAATCAAGATAGTACCCTTATAAATGAATATCTCTACCCATCCTTTTCACCTATTCTGGCGTCCGTTTTAAAATTCATCAAGTAACTAGGTAACAACAAGATTAACAACAAGATAAACAAATTAAAATTAGCGCCTGATGATGATGATTACTCATTGAAACCCGGGTCGCGCTCTTATAAAATAAGTGGTATAAGTAACTGTCTATATCCAGGAAATAATGGAATACCACATAGTTAACCAAGAGTTAGTAAATTTTGAATAATGTTTTGGAAGCCAAAGTGAAAACAGTGGTGCCCCCTCTGGTACAATATTTACGACCTCCTTGGGTTTTCTCCTTTGGAAGCTACCTCCTCGCTTGTACCCCACCCAGCTTCTCACCCACTCATATTGAAAAGAGGATGTCTCTTTGTTTGTCTGCTATACATTTCCATACGGTTGTATGAATTTCGACCAAAGTTATTACATGGATGAATCTCATGATCCCAAAATACGTACTGCTACTTCTGGTTGTGTCCGATGCATCCTTTGCGTCGTGTTATCATCACGGCTTGTTACGTCGTGTCTAATAACTTCTGTGGTTGGACATCCTGCTGGGTAGGCAAGTCTCTTGACTCGTTCAAATGGAAAACTCTTAAGGATTCCCTACCTAACTATTTTTAAACCTAAATCTTTTTGATGGGGGAAGGGTTCACATGTTTGGTAAACTGTTCGGTAGAGTTTCATTCAGATATTCAAGCACTAAGCAACTCCAGTGAGGGAATCTTGAAAGTTTTGGGATCCTATTCTGATAATTTTCTGTTCGACAGGCTGTGATTTTGACGGAGCAGGAAGTGGATCTTGTGACGAAGATGCTTGTGGACGAGATAACAGAGACGCCATCTGCAGCCCCCGCTGCGAAGCCCAAGGAGTCGAGCGGGAAGGAGGGTGAAGGCAGCGGCAGCAGCAGCCAGGAGAACAAGAGAGCATCGACCTCTTCCCTCCTGTGGAGTGCATTCGAGGAAGTCAGCAAAGATCAACCGACAGGATCGGGAAAAAAGGTGGCTCTATATCAGGTGAGCATGCATTGCGGATATCGCATTACGTTGGTCAAAGTTTTCTGTGTGGAAATCAATGTCATAACGGTACTCTTACTCAACTGTAAAAACCTTAAAACCGTGAATATTATTATTATTATAGTATTCTACCGATTAAGGTAGGTTTCCATGGAGTACTTGAGAAGAATTCTGGGATCCTCCCTCCCCATCAACCACTCCCCTCTCCAATTCACAATAAGGCCAACTCCCTTTCATTCTTTCTAAAAATCCTATTCTCTTCCTTCCTATCCCTCCTTTACCTAACATTCTACCCTCTAAAACACTGTTTTCAACATCCCCTCCCTGCTAAGTACTTGCTCCATCCATACCTTCTGTCTCCTCCATATCTCATCTAAAAGCTACCTCTCCTCGCCAACCATATCCAGCACTTCCTCGTTCCTCCTAACATTCTACCCTCTATAACTCTGTTTTTAACATCGCCTCCCCGCTAAGTACTCGCTCCATCCATACCTTCTGTCTCCTCCGTATCTCATCTAAAAGTTACTCTCCTCGCCAACCATATCCAGCACTTTGTCATTCCTTTTCCTCTCCGTCCATTTCACCCTCTCCACATCTCGAATGCCTCCAATCTTCTCTCATCTTCTTTCCTCAGTGTCCACGTTTCCGCACCATTGAGAGCTACACTCCAAAACAAACTCTTCACTAACCTTTTCTGTAAACTCTTACATAACGATCCTCTCAGAAGCTCCGTCCTGTTCATGAACGCCTCCTTCGCTAATGCAATTCTCTTCCTGATTTCCCTACTTCTGAGTCTGTTTTGTCCACCGTGAAAAAACCTGGAAAAAGGCGTGAATTTTGTCGTAAAACCTTAAAAATCTCTCAAAACTCGATTGCAGACCTGCGACAGATAAAAGGAAAAATTGATATCTCGATCATGTTTCAAGGTAAGTCACGCGCAGTCACTGTCCATGCATATATCTACACATGTATATTCGAAGCGCAATTTCTAGTCCGTGTGTCATGTCAACACAATGACCTTAAGCCTGTGATTGTAAGACTGGTAACCAGTAAAGTGTTCATTAACCCTGACAAAAATTTCAGGCACTTCTTCACTACCCTGCCACCCTGCTCCCTCTCCATTTTCCTGCTCATAACCAGGCCCTGCATTTTGCCAACTATAAGTGACGTCATTAGAGGTAACACTTTTAGTTCTGCGTTTACATTCACGGGGTGTCGTGTTTTTTATTTTTTTTACTTTTAGTTAACCTGTGATTGATGCGTGATCAATATTTCTGCCAAAAATGGCTTTTCAACAAACCGTGAATTTGACGACATTTAAAATCGTGAAAACGTGGAAAAACCATGAATTTTTTAATTAGGTTAAGAGTGGGAACCCGGTTATGTGTCTGTATGTGTATCAAATTTTATTGGTCTATCGCAAATACCTACCAAGTTATGCTCATTCCCGTTTTTCCAATGCGGCAAAAGACACCTTCTAATACATTAGTGACGTAGACAGGGCGATGCGCGTATTTCTTATACGGACTTGAACAAAAAGATATAAATTCATATCGATATATCTTCATTACGAAACATTACTCATCTAAATAAGGTTTGTGTATGCATAATTGTTTCCTTTCATAACACATTGTTAAAATTTTTATTTCCGTAACTATGTAAACAGGTCTGAAAAAGGGATGCATCGAATACAACCTTGTATCGATCATAACTTCGACTCTAATCAATCGATCCGCTTGATTTAACTTTTATCGAATAAAACACATTAAAAGTTGTATTAAGTATGACTTTCAAATTCAAAACTTGATCAACAAAAAAGTAATTAGTGATTAAAGCGTAACTAAGGAGATTAGTATCGATATAACTCGCACATGAATCGATCGAGTGGAATGGCCATCATTTCAAAAGTTGACGTTTTTGATAAAAGTATTACCCTGAAAATTTCATTCATATAGCTTGAATGGTTGCTAAGATATTCAAGATTTTATGCTCTACAAAAAAATGGCGACAATGATTTTTCGCATGCAGGATATTTTTTGGAATTTTATTATGAATTAACCAAGTGGGTTACAGGGAAAGTAGGGTAAAATGATAGGGTGTGAAGCACCCTAAACGTTTTTTCCAGGAGGTTCCAAATTTTCATATGGCACATGTCTCAAGGCCGAAATCCGAGTTTGAAAATTCGCCCATCACGGCAATGTAAAATCGAAATCGTTTATTCCTTGGAATTGTTTCGACATATGAAAATTCCAAGATAGCAAAAAAATCAACCAAAAAATCCTACACCTTATATTTCAAGGAATTTGTTGTACGATTATCAATATCGAGTCGATGGTTTATACGATTACGTGTCTTATGTGCCGGATTTACCGCAGGCACAATAGGCACGTGGCCATGGGCGTCGCAGTCCAAGGGGCGCCATCTGTTTGGCAATGATCCGTACTAGAGGCGCCAGGAAGGGCATCACCGTCAGCAGGCTTATTATGTGGGTTCTGTCTGCCTGCGGATACCCTCTTTGCCTCTCTTTAAATATTGTTCAAACAAAGTGTTTTAGTTGCATAAAAGTTAAAGTGTTTGATGTAGTTTTACTCCTAGCTGCTTTTTTTTCAATTGAATTGTCTTATTTTTTCCCCACGTAAAAATTCAACTTATTCTGCCGACCATATTGCATCTGTTTATTCCTTTTTTTCCGAACCTTACCTCATGCCTCATGCGCTGTCCACCCATTTGTCCGCACACGTGTATTCGAAGTGCAATTATTGGTCCGTATGCTATGACAACACATTGACCCTAAGCCTGTAATAGGGTGGTTTCCTATTATTTTTTTATTGCCTAAATCGAAAGATTATTACTCCTGAAGTACGTATTTCACGCTTTTAGATTTTTAAATGACGATATCTATTTTTCGCGATTAAATGAAAAGTGAAAATTTTCAAGCGCGCGAAAACGCGACGTGTAAGTATGAATGCTGGGAAATCTCTCCGTGTGACGTATTTCTGGTTCCCCCTCCCGCCCTGTGAGGTGACCTTGAGGCGAGTTGAGCGCTGATGCGACGCAGGCTGCTAGCAGGTAGCAGAGTACCCTGTTAGCAGGTATCGCTTGGCTTAAATAAGGATTATTGATACCTTTTTAAATGAAGAAAACTTTCCGACCTTAGCCAGTATTAATAGGTGATTGTTAAGACATGTTTCCCTGAGCTCTGTGCCTCATGCATGCATTGGTAATCTCAGACGATGCATAACTCCTATCTACTCGTATAGAAACTAGGTCCCTGTGACGTCATGCGGAGTGGAATCGCATGGGCGCCAATCTGTGCTATTTCAAATTAGGATAAAATGGACCATTGCCATTTGTCTAAACCGGTATTTCTAAAACCAAATAATTTGCATATTATGAATACACTAATGTTGGGCAACGAATAGCAATCAATGCCTTTCGTTTTATTTGATGAAGGAAACTAGTCGAGAAATTAGTCACTATTTCTTCACTTCCCTGCCACCCTGATCCCTCCATTTTCCCACTCACACCCTTTTAGCCGGCCCTGAATTTTACTAACGATAAGTTAGAGAGAGAGAGAGATAGCACTTTCATTGCTGCGTTTGTATTCACGGCATCTATCACGTTCGTTAAATTTTTTGTTAATGTGCAGTCTGTGATTGTTATGTCATCGGTATTTCTACCTAAAATGACTTATGAACACATCGTGAATTTGACGCCCTTTAGACTGTGAATACAGCAGACTCTCGATTATCCGGCTGCGGTTTATCTGGATTGCGGATTATCCGTGCATGATTTTCACTCTCGCTCAATTTTATCTGTGATCTTTATAAAAAAAACGAAGTTGGACGCAAAATCATCGGAATCGCTGCATCAATGCTAGTATAAATCGGGCTTATTATTTCCGTAAGAATCCCCTTCTTGAAAATGGAAGCGATCGCGTGCCTACTGCATTCCCGGGAGCACCGTGTTCTTGTTTTCCTCGCAGTGAGCTTCCACGCTCCGCTAAAAGAGATCGCGAAACTGTGAAGAAAGTCTCATTGAGTCCGGGAAGCACTCTTAAACAACAGAATAACTGCATAAATAATAAAATATTATATGTTTTAGGTAAATAAATGTTTCACCCTTGTTTTTTTTTTCTTATAAACCTTTAATATGCTGTAATTTTCACGTCATTAGTTGTGGCCATTTCGTTCCATATGAGAGCATACCTAACAGTAAATAAGAAAAAAGATATCCAACTATCCTAATCATATTAAATGACTGTTGAATTAAGAGAGATCACATCGTTTCCTCTCGAATCATGGTAAAAATCATGCGATAGCACTCGCTTTCTGTTGATATTAAATAATTAATATATGTTCACTTATGCATGCATGTTTGTTTAAACACATAAATATAATGGTTTAAAAAAAGTCGTATCTTTCATTTGCGAAAGATATGAAAAAATGGTGTTTATCACTGAAACCTCTCTATAGTGAACCTCCATACATCAAATTGCCCAAATTTTGGTCCCCTCCATTACTATATAAAAAGGTTTTACTGTATCTCATGGGCCTAATGGCCCAAACTAATAAATAAATTGAAATTGAAAAATGTGGCCAACTTCGCTACTTAACCCTTGCTAAAAATTATTTTTTTTTTAATCTCAAAAATGCTAATGTCTGAAGGGAGGTTCAAGGGATGGAATTCCCTGGGACTGAATTTGGCCAAAGAGGCGGGGGTTCTAAATGTAGGAGGTATTCTGCATTTAGAGAAAAAGGGACCTAGGCTTGCCGAGGACCTTTAATAATAATAAATTGTTTATTACTCCAAAAAATAAAAAGTACAGAATAGAGTTAATTGCATAAAACAGAGTAACTTTATGTAGCCATTAAGGACAACCTGTTTTATGGCTACCATCATTTACATAGGGTCATGCTGACATATAGACATTTTAAGCACAACATTCGAATTGAAGTAAGTACGTACATGCATTACATGGTATTATATCATAGAAAAAAATCCTCCACACTTTGCATTCTAAACAACCAAGGCTGAACATTTTTCATGATTACGTTATTATTTTTTGCTTTCAGACATGAATCAGGTAATAAGTTGCACACTTACCCTCATTTTTCCCTCAATTACCTTTTAAAGGTGAAGCAGTACTTGGACGAGCCTGTGTTGTCGAGGGATTGTGAGCCTCTGTCATGGTGGTCGGAGAACAGGGAAAAGTATGACCTCATACTGCCGGTAGCGAGGAAGTATGCGTCCATTCCGGCGACGCAGGTAGTCGGGAGTGTGGTGATGGGGGACTGCGTTACGCAAGAAATGAACGCAAGGAAGCTGTGCCTGCCGGAGGCCGAGGTCAGGCAGCTGGTGTTCCTGCACGAGAACTCGTGAGGGAGTTGGTGAAGCGGACATTGGGAATTTACCTCAAGCAGGATTCCTGAAATGGTGAGTTACATGAGTTACAGTAGACTTTCCGTATTAGGAACAACCTTATTATGTCAAATTTTAGGTTTTCCCGACGTATAGATTGATGAAAAATTTCTCGGGATTCCCTCCGGGTGTGGTATTGGGTTAACCCTTTCGCTGCTGTTCAATCTCCGAAAACCTTCTCCTCACATGCGGCGAAAAAGTGTTAAATGAGTTTCTTTGGACCCTTGGAGAAGGTACTTCATTAATGGGCGTAGTCACACCCTCCAAAGGGTCGCTAATCCGGGACCTTATCCTCGATGAGCTCACCCATGCAGGACCATCTCATCGACCCTGGAGTGAGGGGCCTCCCTCCCAAAAAGTGACCGCTTAGAGAGTACTCAAAGTAATTACAGTGAGTCCTCGTTTAACGTTGTTGATTCGTTCCTGAAAAAGTCGACGTTAAGCGAAACAACGTTAAACGATGCAGTGTTTCCCATAAGAAACAATGTAAAAAAATTAAATAGGTTCCTAGCCATGATCCTAACAATCCATTTCTTCGTGAAGAATCCAGAATTTCCCGGGCGAGAATCCAAGGAGGCCAATTACCGGAGCCGTAACTTTAAGCAGACTTCGTGACCAATCGGGAGACACATGAATCAGGCCAAAATGAAAAAATCTGAATCTGACACTCGGAAGCACGAGGACGAAGGGCGAGTCAATTTTCGTGATGATATGAATTCTTTAACCCGGCGGAAATCTCGTGAAACATTCATTACCGATTATTCACTTCAGCATGATAACGATTCATTCGAAACGAATTTTCATAACGAAAAGGTTGGGAAGAAGGCATTTTTAAATGAAATATAAAAACTAAAAAGAAAGTATTTTAATGGCGAAACATCGATATTTTCAGTAACAGAAGAAATTTTAATTGTAAAAACTCGACCTGCAAACCTAAAACTCGACCGATCTCTCCAGCAGTTGCACCTTCATCAATTCTTTTAATAATACCAAGTTTTTGTTCTAATATCGCCGTTTTTTCTTCACGTCTGAAGAACCACCAGGATAGCCTCTTCTTCGTGGACATTTTTTTCTGTTGGCATCACAAAAATATACGGATAATGGGTAAATGAGGCGATAATTATTCGCTCAGATGCATATTTAACATACGCTACCCACGCCAACCTTTTCTGTCGAACGAAAATTACCAATCGCATTAATATAGTAATATTTACTATACATCAGATGCGCTTGCGTTCTATTCGCCATTCATTTTTTTTTCGCCGCGCATAATTTGAACAACGTTATCGCGAAGCAATAACGACGTTAAATGATAAAGGGTTTCAATTTTTGGACAACGTTATCGTGAAACAACGTTAAACGGGACGACGTTAAACGAGGACACACTGTACATGAAAAATTTCTCTCATCACGAGAAATATGGCAGCTTTTCAGGGAATTTTGTATTATCAAGTTCAAAAGTACGTACTTACTGAAGAGAAAAGAAAAAATTTTATCTGTCTTTGTCTCAAATTCATGTATAGCGAAGCAAAAGTCTGAAGGAAATATAATGTTGGCATTGGCAGGCGCAATGACCCGACTTTGTCTTGCTTGTCCATACTCGCCCCAACTAATGGTACTGTCAGTAGCCTGTATGTACTTGGGATGGATTTTATTTTTTAGCATAAATAAAAATACTTGGGTAAATGACCACAAAGTTTAACCCTTTCGCTGCTGTTCAATCTCCGAAAACCTTCTCCTCACATGAGGCGAAAAGGTTAAAATGCGTTTCGTGGGCCCATGGAGCAGGTACTGCAATAATGGGCGTGGTACACCTTCCGAAGGGTGGCTAATCCGGGACCCTATCCTCGACGAGCTCACCCACGCAGGACCGTCTCATCGACCCTACCAGCAGGGGGCCCCCCTCCCCAAAAGTGACCACTCTGAATGCAATTTGAAAATCAATCCGATCATCAAAAAATGATTGTTTGCATCGCACTCCGGCCAATCAAGTACGTCATTGGACCAAGTTTCTGCGATGAAAAATAACGATTTTGTTAACTTCGCTAAAAACGTGGCTAAGGACCACCAGGTAGCAAAGTTAACAAAATCGTGTTGCAGTGTTGCATTCTTCAGGATAACCTCACTTCTCGATGCCTTGAATAGCTCTATGAATTAAATATTCCTAGAAGAAACGTTCGTACGAAATTTTCATTATTTCAAAATAACGAAACTCAGTTCCGGTCCCGTCGGCTATAAAAAGAACATTATTACGAAGTCATCTTTCACAGTGGTATGTAACGAGCACTGGGTGAAACGAGTGATATTCCAGAGATTATTATACTCTGTTCATTTTATCTCTGCGGGTGAGCTGGTGTGGTTAAAGCAAGTGGAGATGAGGGGAGGGAAAGTTTCTCGACATGTGACTTTCCCTTAGTGAATCAGCTAACAGTAGGCGTAGCCTCAGTCAGTCACTCTCAGACCTCCGCCGAGTGAACATCGTGAATCTGCTCATGGAGCAATGTTGCCAAACTTCACGCATTCTCCTTACATGTGACTAAGTCTGCCTTCCACCAACAGTGCCTCATTCAGCATGGTAGCTGGCAACGCCGTGGGCTTCTATTATAGGATTATCCCCAATGCCTTCCAAATGAGTAGGTGTAAGACCCCCGATGCTCTAAGGGGTGTCGCCGATCAATTGGCAGGGATTTTTGAAAGGAAACTCATAGACTACGGAGAGATGATTTTATTATTGTCCTCGGTTACATACTCCGCCGCCACGCGTCCGACTACCGACGAACGCCTCTCCACAGCCCGCCTTCGCTGACCTCCCCTCCTCCTCCTTCTCCCTCCTCAGCCATCGTCTTTCTTTCGCCAAGCTCTGCACTTTCCCACGGGAGGATGGAACAGCTACTGGATACGCGGGGGTAAAGCGATCCGACCCTTCGCAAAGACAGAAACTTGGGAAGGAATATGAAAGAGAGTGTAGGTGATGGGTTGGGGGCGTGTAAAGGGTGGGAACGGAAGTGAGTCTGCTGTTTCTGTCTCTTACATAGGTATATATTCTCTCGGCTTTGGGGCCAAAATACCTGTGCCCAGCCATGACTCACACGTTTTCAGTGACAAAGTAGGGCGGCTATGTACATTTGGCAACGTTGTGTTCGCTCCACTTTCTCTTGGTACTACCATTATCCCGTTAACAAAGCCATCCAAGAGTGTTTGGACTCTCACAAAAGCTCACCGGTAGACATAAAGTGAACAGACTACAGCACTAGTTAAACTAAGCTTCCTGTTTAAATGCCTTGTAGAATATAGCTTGTATTCCACTCCCTGAAAACTCACTGACTGGTGCTTTCCCCATAGCCAGTCCTGTAACAAAGGGAGTTACATAAAATCAAGGAGAGACTCCACACTGGAATGCCTATTTTAATGACATCTTCGGCACTAAAGTCTCACTACAAACCTAAACTCCAGGTGAAATGAAGTTTTATGTGGAAAAGTGGTATGTAGTATCACTTCATATCTTATAATGGATCTTCTTTAAAGTACCGTAACTGACGGCTATTAAGACACAATTTTTTTCCTAAATTTTGTCTCAAAAACATTACCTGCATCTCGTACGTGAAGGCCACAGGTTAACTTTCAATATTGAATATGTATAACAGGGTGTCTGCAAACCTAGAATACCAGATTTACGAAACAATACCAGGGTAACCACTCAACCGTGTAAACCTTTAAACCATGAATAAGCTGTGAATTTCATCATAAAACATAAAAAATCTCTCAAACTTGACTGTAGAACTACGGTAGACGTATCAAAAGAAAAAAAGAAAAGTCGATAAATACCGTATAAGCGTGTGTAAGAGGCGCTCACACGTGTAAGAGGCGCACCCCTATTTTGAGCATCGAAGCTATAAAGAAAAAAAATTTTGCGGCATTTTTTAATCCTATCGTGCGGTGCTGCGGACATATGCCTGGAGTATCGATAGTTATCGAAATTTCCTCTTTCAATGCTGCGAACCGCAGGTTTTGACACCAATATAATTTTCAGTTGCAAAAATCCTCATATTAGCGTCTGAAGATGATTTTCGAAAAATCAGGTCCTCAGCGTAATGGAAATTGCTTGGCAAGACAGATGTTGACTATTAACCAGGTATGTCCTTCAAAACTACGAGTTTCTCTACGTTTGATAAGCGATTACTATATGCAGTATAAATGCCGCGGGATGCCCACTTGGGGCAGTAAATTTAGCGCGCCCTTAGGAGCGAAAAACCCCTCGCTATCTTTTCCACGTTCACCTCTGGGGTACCAACGAGACGGCGCGTTGCTTACAAGAAAAGTAAACAGGAGCATTTTAAAAATACGTCACTAAGGGAGAAACTCCCTGCCTACCACTTGTTTTTGACCCAGGATTTCAGATGACTGACTCACACTGAAAACCAAGGCCACTCAGTTCCCCTTGAACTTGCGACCGGTGAAGGGGAGGGGGGGAAGGTAAGAAGTTTGTGTAAGAGGCGCACCCCCATTTTCGGCTGCAATTTCTGGGAAAAAAGGTGTGCCTCTTACACGCGCTTATAGGGTATTTCAAGGTCAGTCACATGCGAACACTGTCCACGCATTTATATGTATATTTGAAGCACAATGGGGTGGTTTTCTATTTCTTTATTGCGTAAATCGAAAGATTATTGCTCCTGGAGTACATATTTCACGCTCTTTAGATTTTTAAATGACGATATCTATTTTTTGCGATCGTATGAAAAGTGAAAACTTTCAAGTGCGCAAAAATGTGACAGCTAAGTATAAATGCTGGGAAAAGCCCATGTGCCATCATTCTGGTTTCGGCTGATGCCGTGTGAGGCCGCCTTGGTGCGAGGCTTTGAGCACTGCTACGATGCAGGCTGCTGGGAGGTAGATCTTGGCTTAAATAAGGATTATTAATACCTTATGAAACGAAGAAAACATTCCGACTTTAGTCAATTTTAATAAGTAGGTGATTGTTAAGACATGTTTCCCTGAGCTCTGTGCCTCATGCATGCATTGGTAATCTCAGATGATGTAAAACTCCTATCTACTCGTAAAGCATCTAGGTCCCTGTGGCGTCACGTGGAGTGGCATTGCATGGGTGCCAATCTGGCTGTTTTCAAATGCAGTTAAAATTGACCATTTAGCATTCATCTAAACTGGGATTTCTAAAACCAAATAATTTGTATATTATGAATACACTAATGGTGGGTAATGAGTTTTATTCAATGCTTTTCGTTTTCTTTGATGAAGGAAACTACCCTATTATTGGTCCCCCTGCACCATAACGACCCATTGATCTTAAGCCTGTGATTGGAAGACTTGTAATAAATAATAATAATAATATATTTATTTCATCGTTGGCATATACATGCATGGTTTCGTCAAAAGCATACAGATGGGACAAAGATATAAGTTACAATGTTTCAGGTACGTATACAACGATATACCACATAATTCCTTAATTATTAAGTTTGAATTTCAATTTTAAAAGCAATACACAAAGATACACCGTAATTATTTAACAAAAGTATATTCATTTAAAAAGTCTTTCATATCATAACAGCATTCATTAATTAGTAACTCTTTGACCCTCCTTTTGAACGCATCGGGAGAGTTAAAAGCTAGAATGCTATTTAAGTAGTTTATTGTAAAGTTTTGAGGCTGAGTAGTGAGCTCCCTTTGCAAACAGGGAATGTGAATGCTGACTAGTGTGTGTATGTCATTCTTGGAGCGGGTGGGGAGCGTTCACGGAGTACGGAGTTGAGTGGGAATTTGATGTGTCGATCGTGTTTCAAGGTGAGTCATGTGCAGTGTTAGTCCTCTCGGATGCGATCGGACAAATTTGGCAGGGATTGGGGAAAGGAAAGTCCAGAGATGTCGGAAAAGTAATGTTTATTCGTTCTTCATTACTTGTTACATCTCACTTCGCATAGCGACCACCCACCCGAGTCCCTCTCTCTGCTCCTCCTTCACCTTGCTTTTATCCCCTTCAGCCGTTGTCGTAATAGGGTGGTTTCCTATTATTTTTTTATTGCCTAAATCGAAAGATTATTACTCCTGGGGTACGTATTTCACGCTTTTAGATTTTTAAATGACGATGTCTATTTTTCGCGATTAAATGAAATGTGAGTACGGAGTTAAATATGTTCATTAACCATGGTGAAAAATCAGGCACTTCTTCACTTCCCTGCCACCCTGCTCTCTCCATTTTCCCACTCACACCCTTTATTAGTCGGACCTGAAAATTAGACTTATCATGGTAACATCACGAGAGATATTTTTGACGTCATGTAAGATACTTTCATTGGTGCATTTGCATTCACGGCATGTGTTTTGTTAAATTTTCATCTAACGTGTGGCCGGTGATTGTTATGTGATCAATACAGTAAACTCTTGATTTTACGAAGTCAGTGGGACCGGAAAATTGGCACTTCGTAAAATCGAGTTTCGTAAATTCAAACCTTTTTCATAAGTCACGAAAAAAATGTTCGCTTTTGTTTCTTCCGCCGTTTTTTGTCTTTAGTGGTCTTATTTAAATGTTTTCGGTGGTTATTCTCGGTATAACTCATAGAAAAGGCTTTTTGCTATCGATTTTTATGATGTGAAAAATCATTAAATAATTTTACCACCATAAAATTCCCATTTCTTGTTCATACTTCAACATCAACGATCGCTAAAGAAATTCCCGACCAGTTTAGAAAACGTAATCCAATAATGAATTGCAATGTTTATTATAAGAATTAACAGTAATAAATTTGTGGTTAGGAGCCAATAGCTACTATTAAGTATGCAAAAGATAGATATTTGTTTCTGACACCCACGGAATTTTAGCGGCAGCCGGCCTAACCGCCATTTATGTCGCCCTCTATCGCTCAGTGACGAGAAAAAAAGAAAAACAAGGGTCTAAGCCCGTTTCCAAAATAACCTTCGTAAGTTAATATTTCGAGTTACTTCGTATTTTCAGCAGAATGTGCTCTATTTTCACTGAGATTCAATTACGATCATAAATAACGTAGGGTGTGATTATCTTCTGGCGAATGTTTGAAGTAAATTCTGTTTGAGTTCTCCGTCCGACTACTGTGTTCCATCATCTTCGCAGACGTTGCCATAAAAGACTTAATTCTTCATCAGGACTGTATTCTTCATACCGGGTGTGAGGTGACCTGTTCATATAGTATGTTTCTCTCCTTTTATGCCGACAGGAGCAAGGTTCCAACCGGAAAACGACAGGAGAAACATCTTACAGTATCGGAGAAATATAGATAGAAACGTTATCATCCACATTGATTGTTTTCCTACAAGAGACGTTTTATCATTTCTCAACGTGGTTAAGTATTGGTTCGCTAGCGTGAATTCCCAAAAAATGACACGCAAAAACCTGTACCGTCTCCTCATTTAGTTTTCGTGTTCCTTTCTCCGCCGTATTGAAAGTTAGGCAAAGGATCATTGACATAGAGAAAAGATTTTCTTAGTTTTAGCACTAAAAAATAGTCGCGCCATAATCGTAAATAAATATAGTGTGGAAAGAGCAAAGAAATTAATTTCAATTGAAAAGCCAGCTGAGAAGAAGAGAGACAATTATAAGCGCGGCACCAAAATTCCCGATAGTGGAAGATACTTCTTCCGCCTCTCTCCGGTTAATAACTTACCCCCGTTGCAGGTAAAGATGAACCATGCCCTTCTCCACAATCGGGGAACGTTCCCAGTGGGTGGGGTGAATAAGAGTGGGATGGGGATTGCCTGAGGGAAGAAGTGTGGTCAGCACAAGGACTGGTGAAGGGGGCAGGACAAAGAAGGGTGGGGAAATGGCCTTCAGTTCTGCCTCAGTCTACTTTTGGTGGCCGTATTTTTTTGCGACGCACACAAGCACAGTCTCCTTAGGGAGGGAGTGAATGGGAAATGCTGGGGAAGGAGGGGTTTGGGATGCGTAAGGTGGGTGTCAGCAAGATCAGCCAAAGGCGGCAGGAGGGAAGGGACGGCTTTGGAAAGACAGAACCCCAGCATGGGAGAACGGGGAAGCGCGTGAGAAGAAAGTTCATGGTTCATATAGACTTGGAAGTGCATCTTCATTACGAGAAGCCTGAAACATAAATTGGCGGTAAATAGAGCCCAGTACTTAAGATATTTAAGTTGTTCATTCACAAAGGCCAATATATACACGAAAAGATATTATGGCGCGGATTGCATGTATCAACGTCCATTTCGGGATGTTATTAATTTCTGTTCCCATTTATAAAAGTAGCAAATAGATTTGAAAGAATGATAATCATGAATAAAAATATCTAAATCGATATCCAAGCGCACATGAGCAAAATAGATGAATGTATACATACCGATCCATCGCAAGTAATACCGCTCAAGCTTCTTCCGGTATAGGACTTTTAAATCCTGGATAATGCCTTGGTCCAAGGGCTGGGACTTGCTAGTCGAGTTCGGGGGTAAAAAGAGGACTCGAACATTAGCCAATTTTAGATCTTCCACGTATTTATGAACGGTGGCATTATCCATTATTAAAACAATTTTGCTGTTCTCTCCAGCAATTTTTCTCTGTAGACGTATAACCGTTTGCTGGAAAATTTCTCGGGTCATCCAGCTGTTTTTATTTGCATGGTAAAAAACGGGGAGGGCTTCCAATTTTACCTTTTTTAAGCACCGTGGCCTTTCAAATTTCCCAATGACAACGGGCTTATTTTGTCCGTGCCAGTTTGGTTGACGCACAGCCCCACAGTAACACGCACTTTACTCTTTTTCCCCCCATGGCACCTTTGCCCTTTGAAACCCAGGGTTGCGTCAGGTAATGCATTAAAAAATAGCCCAGTTTCAGGGGCCAGCGAGGGTGAGCTCGTCGAGGAAAGGGTCCCGGATTAGGGACCCTTCGAAGTGCTTCGGCGAAAAGTAGTCAAGTAGTCTTCGAAGTACGTTCACAGCAGTGCAAAGGGTTAATTAGGGGTGTACGAAATACTCCGCGCGACCTTCCTGACATGTTAAACTACAAATTATTGTCGATGCTATGTTTACAAACAGGCACGTAAATAGGGGCATAATGTCAGCCGCGATATTTTAACTGAACTCCTACTCCCCCTAAATTCCCACAGTGAGGTTTTTGGTGACCCATTTCTCTCCAAAGTTGCATTATCATTTACGATTTTGCACTTTTGATGGACCACAGTTAGAAGCGCTGATTTTTTAGCTACCTACGCCGGCGTAACTAGTTTTGTTGACAAATTTTTCGCCGTAGTTCGTATAAACGAATGCCATTTGCTCCTAGGGACCGAGCCGAGGTTCGTAAATTCAAAAAATTTCGTATTATCGAAACTTCGTATAATCGAATAGCGCCATGTATTTAGCATAGGCTTTTCACCGGGACCGCAATATCACTTCGTATAATCAAAAACTTCGTAAAATCCTGCTTCGTAAAATCAAGAGTTTACTGTATTTCTTCCTGAAATGCCTTGTCAACAGACCATGAATTTGAAGACATTTCCCTACCTTGGTTTGACAAGGTTCTAACTGACCATCAGCTGGTTTTGAGGATGACCTTGTCAAAGTTTTAAACTGCTCTATTTCTATTATTAATAGGAATTTATTTTTGATTTTTGGCACATACACCAGTGATCCACTAGATACACTAGAAATTAATGCTTTAAGAAAATATGTTATTTTGTTTATTTTTTTACATGTTTATATGAGTAATAAAATAAGTAAAATGCAGTTAGAACCTTGTCACACCAAATATTATTTTTTTCTCCTTGCAGTTGGAACTTTGTCACTGTTCTAAATCTGTTATTATTTTACATAGGGGAATAAAAACCGGTGAACACATAGAGAAACATAAACTTAGTTATCTTGAGTGAAAACACCAAATTTTGCAAAAATGTCAGTTAGAACCTTGTCAAACCAAGGTAGCGATTTGGACCGTGAAAACCTGGATAAAACTCGTGAATTTTATAATTTGGCTTTAGTGGGAACCCTGGGAACGGTATTTATGAGATGTAAGCCAATGGAACGGCTCTAGTCACGTAATAAATTAACAGAGGTTGGTTAAAAGTGTGTACAGGCGGTCCCCGACTTTCGTACACAATGCGTTCCCGAAAACTTGTACGAAAGTGGAACCATTGACTTCCATACTAATTAGGGGTTACGTTCCAAAAGAGCGGAATATACGTACTAAAACCTTTTTTTTCACGAAATTCATTTCAATTGACTTAATTTTAATAATATGTTAATAAAACTCCTCAAATCATCTAATTTCTTTCGAAAATACGCAGAAAATGCAAATAAAAGTTGAAAAAACAAGAACTCTGTCGGCTATCGAGTGAAACTTCCTATTGGCGTTTAATTTGACATTCCACTTAATACGTCCACTGTAAATAAAAGGACATATCAAGAAGCATAACAAAATGTAGTAGTTGAACCCGCACTCTGGATACCTTTTAATTTTTACATCAAAATTCGACATTTGGCAGGTGACATTCGTGATCGCGTATATTTCGCATGTTATTCAAAAAAGACAAAAGACAAATGGAATTTGGGTGATATTTCGTGCAATATCGTTGCTGAAGGTTTACATGAATTAAACAGCACTCAAACGAAAAAACACAATTAGAATGAAGATCTTACTAGTTTTATTGAAAGCCATTTGATGATGTCTAGTCAACTTCTTTTGAAAAATATCTTCAATGAAGGCTTTCTTCTTCTCTTGATAAAGGAGCCTGTAGCAGGCAGTTTCTCTCCCAAATAAATCACCTAAATTAGAGTCAACTACTAACAATTCCCTTCATTATATACGTTCGTATTGTTCGCGTATACTGCCATTTGAAACAATTGAATGATGGGATGCGCAATAAACATCGCGGGAATTTAAAAAAAATTAAAGGCCAACATCTGAAAGTCCGATTTTAGCATACGAAAGTCAAGTAAAAGGTGTCAATTTTGAACATACGAAAGTGCAAATTGTACGAAAGTCAAGGACCGCCTGTATTTGCCATTCTGCCATCTAAGTTTGACAATTTTTGGAAAAAATTGAAATCATGAATGGCCACTTCAGGTCTAACGACATTCTTTCTGTGTTCTCCCTCCGTGTCCCTTCCCGTAAAACACGTAACTCGCCTCTTTCCCATCTACCTCTCGCCTACAATTCCATCAAAGCTCCTTCTGTTGATATAACATCATCAATATCATCATTTACGACCCCCATCAGGAAACTTCCTCTGTGAATCCCTCTTTTCTTTCTCCACCCTTCCCAAAATAACAAATGAGCGGATGAGGCGTTCATAGAAGTGAAGTACAGGCGGTCCTCGACTTTTGCACACTCAACTTTCGTACAATTCGCACTTTCGTATGTTCAAAATTGACACCTTATACTTGACTTTCGTACGCTAAATTCGGACTTTCGGACTTTCGTCTGTATTTTTTTTAAAATTCCCGCAGTGTTTATTGCGCATCCCAACATTCAATTGTTTCAAATGGCAGTATCGGCAGTATATGCGAACAATACGAACGTATATAATGAAGGGAATTGTTGGTAATTGACTCTAATCTAGGTGATTTATTTGGGAGAGAGACTGCCTGCTATAGGCTCCTTTATCAAGAGAAGAAGAAAGCCTTCGTTGAAGATATTTTTCAAAAGAAGTTGACTAGACATCATCAAATAGCTTTCAATAAAACTAGTAAGATCTTCTTTCTAATTGTGTTTTTTCGTTTGAGTGCTGTTTAATTCATGTATACCTTCAGCAACGATATTGCACGAAATATCACCCGAATTCCGTTTGTCTTTTTTGAATAACATGTGAAATGTACGCGATCACGAATGTCACCTGCCGAATGTCAAATTTTGGCGTAAAAATTTAATGGTATCCAAAGTGCGGATTCAACAATTACATTTTGTTATGCTTCTCGATATGTCTTTTTATTAATAGTGGACGTAATAAGTGGAATGTCAACTTAACCTTTTCCCTACCGTACACGTATATATACGTGTGGACGTTTCCTGACCCGGGAGACCACGGGCGTATATGTACGTGTGAGATTTTCCCGGTCAAGAAAACGAAACCCGTATATATACGTTTTCTAGCTCTCCCCCTTTCAGGACGGTCGTGGGTTTAGGTCGCCTTTGTCTCGGGACCCAACGCTTCGGGGTTTAGGATTAGCCCTCCGAATCCGGGAGCAGGTACCCGCACCCTTCGTCTTTTATAACCCCTCTCAGCGGTAAGGGACAGCGGTCATACAATTGTTTATAGAGTCAATTTTCGAAATAAATATTTGTTCATTTCTCAAGAAATATAAACTAAGAATTGAATTGTTTGTCTTTTGAGCAGCGTTTAGAATTTTTAAACGAAATTCTACGACAAATATTAACTTATATCTCGATTTATGTATAAACATCAACATGGAAATTGTTGCTGCGTTAAATGCTTTGATAATGGCCTTAGAACTTCGTTTAAAATTTGACAATGCTCAGATAAAAATGAGGAATTATATTCTATGTCTGTAATTTACGTGCAAGCAACAATTATCCATTTGCTAAATACATATAAGCAATACATAAGTTGACCGCGAACCAATGCCGCAGGTATGGTCGTAAACCCGGAAAGGAGGGAGCACAACTACTCTCGGAGTCCGAGATAATGCGGAGACCCACCTCTTAACGAATGCCCTCCAAAAATGCTCGGTACCACGAGAAAGAAGTCTCTTGGGGCTCGGTACAGCAGTCAAGCTAAGACGAAAACTCCGCGGTCTCGAAAGGGTTAAACGCCAAGAGGAAGTTTCACTCGATAGCCAACAGAGGTCTTGTTTTTTAAACTTTTATTTGCATTTTCAGCGTATTTTCGAAAGAGATTAGATGATTTGAGGAGTTTTATTAACATATTATTAAAATTAAGTCAATTGAAATGAATTCCGTGAAAAAAAAAGGTTTTAGTACGTATATTCCGCTCTTTTGGAATGTAACCCCTTATTACAGTGCAACCTCGATATAACGACACCCCACGGTGCACCAATAAACACTCGCTATAGCGAATTGTCGCTTTACCGGAGGTGGAGCAAACAATAGCCAATATACCTGTTGCGAACAGTAACACGGGAACAGGAGTGGTGCGGCGACAGATAAACATCTATCCGATAAACGTAAGCATAAATCCAGACGAAAGGTGATGTTTTTTGCATCTCTAAATTTCCTTACTCAAGCAACGACTTACTATTCAAACAATTTATAAGCGCCGCACTGAATAAAAATCATGCAAAGCATTGTTTTGTCAATCATTATGCCAGTGCACAACCGACGAAGCCATTTTTCTATGCACTTAATTGGTGCATTTACGTAATCATTCCATTATTATTGTATTTTCCACTGAAAATTCAAAAATTAACTAATAAAACTGTATCGCAGTTATTTAATGCCTCAAATGTTTCCATTGGTATATGTTTATTGTTCCTATACATTAAGCGGCACTGAAGTGAAATAACGTATTGCAATTGTTTCTGCAGTCGAAAACAGTGGAAGGTTGTATAACGTTCCTGCCTTGGATGACTTTTTCAATCAGATAATGTAATATCTTCATTATCTACGGTAAAAAGTTTGCTAAGCTTGAAAAATGATGTGATTGAAATTGCCGTTGTTAAAAAAAGTTCCTTTTTGAGTGTTACGCTCGCGACGTATTTGAAATAATACATCGAGTTTACCACGGCACTGCAAATGACAGTCAGTTGTTCTGTGAGTTCTTCCAGCGGGCACCAGGGGATGCTCGGCTACCCATGTGACGGAAGAGAGCACCAGTACGACTCCGACCACTGATGCGAATAGTTCACCCTTGTGAATCCGCAACGGAGAATAAATACGTCCATCCAGACAATTCACACTCAGTATCATTGCATCGCACATCCTACACCATCGCTAAGGCGCACTACATACCTTTAGAGGCATTATTGCACGAAATACCTCGTACTGCAAGGATTTTGTCGGGGAGTAAGATGTAAAAAAGTTCCATTTCGTCTATGTTATATCACGCGGGGAATACTTCTTAAGATACTTATGATCGGAGTTCTTTCTTCCACGACTTCGGGTTTACACCACAGGAATCACCAGCAATTATGAGGGGAGATAACGCTTTGGTGCTTTGCATTAGTATAATCAACCTTCCGCAATCTTGAAATTTTCGGTTCGCAATCTATCCCTGAAATACTCCGCTTTAGGCTTAGGCGTAGCCCCTTTCTCAGAAGTTCCCGCAGATTGGAGTGGGCAAAACCACCGCGAACAAAGCTCCTTACAACTCTACATAGTCTGCATTCCTTGGGCGCTTTTGTTTTTTTTAATTGTGAAGAGGGAATAGGAAGATAAATTACTTTCAACACTCTCATATTACTCCTTTATTTTTATTTTCTCGCGTCGATGTGTTTGGTGTTTTTTTGGCCATGGTGTCTGCCATCAAATGCTTTCTAGTCATGCAACTCATGGATGTGCAGGTATGCTGACGGCAACTTTCTGCCGCCCGAGGAACAAAAGAAGATTCGCGAATGCTAATACCACAATATTTTCACCAAAATTAACTACTTATTTATTAAACGACAGTTTACCACATACATTTGAGACTGAGCACTCCATTAACTTCATTTCTAACAGATCGCTAGCAATTACAGAGATTAAGGAGTCTTGATGTAAGTTTTTCCGGCGGTGAAACCGTCGCTATAGCGAGGGCCAACACCAAAAGGGCCTCGTAAAAACGAATTTTTTAAACATGCTTATTATAGGGTCAATTGACGGTGCATCGGCTATCTCTCGTAATAGCGAGGGTCTCGCTATAGCCCGTACTCGCTTTAACGAGGTTCCACTGTAGTATGGAAGTCAATGGTTCGACTTTCGTACAAGTTTTCGGGAACGCATTGTGTACGAAAGTCGGGGACCGCCTGTACTACGTGATATCTGAGTGTATTTAATCATGTCTTTGTTGTTGTTGTTGTTGTTTCTTGTTACAATTTATTATTCAACCATTTGTTTAAAAATCCAACGTAAAATGTCTCATGTACTGTTTTTTGGGTTAATTGCAAATAAATAAATAAATTTCTCTATCGGTGTCTAATACCAGTGCATCTTCCTTTCCAGAATCCTGTGGGAAAAGTTCAGCCTGTGTTTCCTTTACGAGAGAAGGCATCTCGTGTGAATAAATGGGAGTTGGAAAAGAATCCAAAACAGAGAAATTTTGCTGTGTCACAGTGAGATTAGTTTTCCTCGTGTCGAGGAGGAATTATGTTGTACCTGCGAATCTCATTTGCTCTGTATCACAGTGAAATATTGACTACATCTATGGCCACTAGATTTAGTTTGCTCAGTTCGCCAATTGGGAAGGTGAATACAATCACCAAATGTCACCTCACCAAGCCGGAACGTGATAAGACCAGCTGATATATATGTGACTAGATTGATTTTAGTTTTATCTTTAGGGTCGGTCAATAAACCAGTTATTTATCAACATTTTGACAATTAGATTGAAATCTTCACCACTTGGCACTTGACTAAGAATCTCAGGATATAATTAAACATTTAGTTTCTCACAAATTACAGGACAGTAAGTGTAATAATATACTGTATAATTTTCAAAACTATGAAGATGATACAATATTTTTAACGACTGAATAGTGTATTGTCCAACGATGAATTCCTATTGAAAACAAAGCATATTATTTGAATAAGTATATAAAACAGAATTGGTTGAATTAAGTTGAGTAATAATTAGTGTAATTAAATAATTTGTTGGTTGCATAACAATGTAGATCATGGAATACTTCTAACGGAAGAAGTAGAACTTCACCAACTGCGCATTCCTATCAAAAGTGGTTTTATTATATTTGTATAAACATATATATGCAAAACTGCAGTGGTCCGATCGAATTATTGTTATAAAATTTGTCAAGTACTAAGTGATTGTTGTAAGTGACAGATTTTCTGAATAGAGTTCCAACCCTGTTGCGTGACAAAATAATTGTCGAAATGTTGGCAATGAATACTCATATTGACGAACCCTGAAGATAAGCGGAAAACAATTCTTTAAACTTGATGGTTGAGAAGTACATGCATTAAACATGTATGTAATCTCCCCTTCTTGTTACAATGCCTGATGAAAAGTGTTAGAAAAGAATTGTGAAAGTTATTAGCTCTCTGAAGTTTGAAGAACTTGTTTTTTCCTGACATGCCAGTGTGCATGTCGGGAAGAATTCTTTTACGCATTCCTTTTTTTTTAGCATTGTACGTGTTTATTTTTGTGTCATCGAAATGTATATTTTACAGAGGAAATCAGTAAAGTGTAATTGATGGATTTCAATGATTTTGAAAGGCTGCTCTGTGAATTTCTTGTTTCATGGTTCCCATACTATATATAAGTTGTTGTTCCACCTCTGCAAGTGTCCCTAAATGATGTTGGTGATTACAAAAGGGGATTGAAGTAAAATCTCATTTGATAAAACGTTGGCCTAATTATTTCCACGCTTGTGTTGAATGTGTTCCCCAAGGGTACTGCGTACATGAGGCCCAGTGTTCCCACTAAGCCGTGAATTTCGTCTGCCATGAAAAAACCTGGAAAAAGCCGTGAATTTCGTCCTACAGCCTTAAAAATCTCTAAATCTTCATTTTACGATCGTAGAACTACATTAGGGTGGTTTCATATTATTTTTTATTGCCTGAATTGAAAGATTATTACTCCTGGAGTACGTATTCATGCTTTTAGATTCTTAAATGACGATATCTATTTTTGCGATTAAATGAAAAGTGAAAATTTTCAAGTGCAAAAACGTGACGGCTAAGTATGAATGCTGGGAAAACTCCGTGTGACGTCGTTCTGGTTCCCGCTGACGCAAGTGAGGTGACCTTGGGGCGAGGCTATGAGTGCCCATACGACGCAGGATGCTTGCAGGTAGCAGAGTACCCTTTTAGCAGGTAGCGCTTGGCTTAAATAAGGGCTATTAACACCCTATCAAACGAAGGAAACTTTCCGACCATAGGCAGTTTTAATAGGTGATTATTGAGAGATGTTTCCCTGAGCTCTGTGCCTCATGCATGCATTGGTAACCTCAGACGTTTATATATCTGTGGCAACTGCTACCTGGGTGTTTGGGGTTATGGAATACCCTCCAGGATAAGCGGTAGGTACAAGATTAATAAATTGCAGAATTTTAAAGATAAATGCTTCAAAACGGTGAGTTTTATGGCTTTCTGAGGCATATTTTATTTTATCCTTGCACTATTCTATTAGTGATATCAATCCCATTAAGTGAAATGAATTAAACTTTCTCTGAGCCGAGGGGGGGGGGGGGGTGGCTTTATCCCCCGAAACCCCCCCTTGTCACGCCATTGGTTGGCTATTTATGTTTTTAACCATAAAGCAATGTTTTTTAGGTCCAAGTCTGCTGCGTAAACTTGTCCCCTTTGTGTGGAAAGTTTACGTAATGCTATACTGACACTTGACTGATGCTCAAAATCTTTTCTCAAATAGCCCTTAGGGAGAAGCATTAATATGTAATGACTTCTGGAGTGCCAGCAATAAAAACTTAGTTGGAAAAAGTGCACTGTCTAAACGTGCCCCATCCATAAATATACCACGGTGTACCCTACATATTCAGGTTTAATCTCTTGAGTCAAGCGCCTTCTAATATACAGCAGTTTTTGTTTGATATAAGGTGCTAGATAAAGCAGATGAAGTGAAATATATATAGCGAAGAAAGAAATAAAGTGGATGGCTTATTAACTCGTGAACGTACCACATGTGATTGACTGACAAATCATGGGTTTTCATGAGCACAAATATCACAAGCACTGAAAGGTTGACCTCGTGATTTGTTAATCGTCACCACAAATGCAACACGAATTGGATATTGAATATGTACATTGAAGCTCAAAAGGGTGTATGAGTTTTGATCATGGAATCCTCGGAATGAGAAAATCTTTGAAATTTCCCATGAGTATGTATAGTCGTGTGAATCACATTCATTATCACTTTTTTTTTATCATTGAACACGTTCCATTGCATAGTTGTGGTTGGTTTAGGTTTCGTAGCATCATGAACACCGAGCCTACATTTAGCTGTAAATTGTGTCATGGCAAGACAGGCACATCCAAGGACTTCAAAATTCACATATATATTTGGTGAATTCGTCTTTGTTTGTTACACAGAAAATAGATTTGAATGAATGCAAGATTTGAATGATTCTGATTTTCCTAGTTTGAGTCATCCACATCTTTGTTCGAGACCTTTGTTCTTTGTTTGTTTGTAAAATTTCTCGCTCAAGTTGTGATTTTTATGGTGATCAATCATCTTTGGGGACAATTTGTTGATCAGCTCACCTTTGGATGAAACGAATTTATAAAAATTCTGAGTCATTCGTCAACAGGAACACGGACATTACTGATAGTCAACAATTGCTTGGAGATTTGTTTAAAATCCTTACTGGTAGTGAAGTGTCAACTCAAGACGGGCTTAGGATAATTAGCTTCAGTTTAATTTTTCAAATACAATTTCAATATTTTTAATATATGTATTTAACATTTGAAATGCTATATTGTTACGAATCTCAGTCATTAAAGTGGTAAAAACTAAACAAATAATTTAATTAGTAGTTTTGATCGACTTAACAGCCGTTGCAGTGTTACCAACTCCTAAAATATACCCTTAAAGATCAACACGCATTTTTTCGTAAACTTCCACCATTTTTAGTGGTTATTCTGTTATTCGGGGCAGAGACGAATCCAAGGAACAAAACATAATTCAAATCGGTTGAGCCATTCTCGAGTTATAATATAGTGTAACTAACATGATTTTCGTTTATTTTTTAAATATATGAAGATTATAATATTCGTGGTAGTCCCATTCCTCAGTGGTTTTTTTAGCATGGATGACAATAGGTGGTTTCATATTTTTTATTGCGTAAACCGAAAGAAGATTACTCCTGGAGTACATATTTCATACTTCTTTGTTTTTAAATGACGATATCTATTATTCTCGATTGCATGAAGAGTGAAAATGTTCAAGAGTGTGAAAACGAGACGGCTAAGTATGAATGCTGGGATAAGCCTGTGTGACGTCATTCTGGTTCCGGCTGTTGCCTTATGCGGTGACCTTGGGCAAGGTCAGTAAAAGAGTTTTACTGACCTTGCCTTGGGGTGAGGCTATGAGCGCCGCTATGATGCAGGCTGCTAGTAGGTTGCAGAGTACCCTGCTGGCTGGTAGCACTTGGCTTAAATAAGGATTATTAATACCTTATCAAATGAAGAAAACTTTCCGACCTTAGCCAGTTTTAATAAGTGATTATTGAGAGATGTTTCCCTGAGCTCTGCGCCTCATGCATGCATTGGTAATCTCAGACGTTTATATATCTGTGGCAACTCAAGGTTAACACAAGTTTGAAAAAAATTCAAGAATTGATCGGGGAGCCCACATTGAGGATGTTTTCCTCGCACACAAAGTGTTGAAATAAATGGATGATATGAATGCGCAGCTGAAAGTTTAAACTATTTGTACTAATCCTTTGCAATAATTGTTATTCTTTAAGTACTGTTGATGAACCAAGCTTGTGCTCCACATATTAAGCTTGAATGTTAACGTCTACACAATAGGGCGGTTTCCTATTATTTTTTTATTGCCTAAATCGAAAGATTATTACTCCTGGAGTACGTATTTCACGCTTTTAGATTTTTAAATGACTATATCTATTTTTCGGGATTAAATGAAAAGTGAAAAATTTCAAGCGCGCGAAAACACGACGCGTAAGTATGAATGCCAGGAAATCTCTCCGTGAGACTTATTTCTGGTTCCCGCTGCCACCCTGTGAGGTGACCTTGAGGCGAGGCTTAGCGCCGATACGACGCAGGCTGCTAGCGGGTAGCTGAGTACCCTGCTGGCAAGTAGCACTTGGCTTAAATAAGGATTATTAATACCTTATCAAACGAAGGAAAACTTTCCGACCATAGGCAGTTTTAATAGGTGTTTATTAAGACATGTTTCCCTGAGCTCTGTGCCTCATGCATGCATTGGTAATCTCAGACGATGTAAAACTCCTATCTACTCGTATAGAAACTAGGTCCTCGTGACGTCACGTGGAGTGGTATCGCATGGGCACCAATCTGGCCTTTTTCAAATGAGGATAAAAATGGACCATTGCCATTCGTCTAAACCGGCATTTCTAAAACGAAATAATTTGTATATTATGAATACACTAATGGTGGATAACGATGTAAAACTCCTATCGTACAGAACGAAAGGTCCCTGTGACGTCCCGTGGAGTGGCATCGCATGGGCGCCAATCTGGCCTTTTTCAAATGAGGTTAATAGCCATTATCATCATCAGGATCATAGCCATTGATCATGTTTGTGGCTGAGCTTTCGTTATTCGAAAAGCTTATTTTAGATTTTCTTAAGATTTGTGTTATTAAATTTTGTAAGAAATGAAATTTTTCACTTTTTATAGTATTTTTTCTTAAAAAATTGCTTTTTTTTATTGACTTTTATCTAGTTTTTTAAGAGCCAGAGGAGCATCTAAATCAATTTCCTACATTTTTTCTGGGGAAGGACACAGACACAAGGGATTCTTTGGGCTGGTTTTATAACGTCTGGTTGACGTTAACCGGAACATGGTACCACCAAAACCTTAGCTCGTGAATTTTTATAAGTTACATCTGGTGAGGCTTTGAGCGCTGATACCACGCAGGCTGCTAGCAGGTAGCAGAGTACCCTACTAGCGGGTAGCACTTGGCTTAAATATGGATTATTAATACCCTATTAAACGAAGAAAACTTTCCGACCTTAGCCAGTTTTAATAGGTGATTATTAAGACATCTTTCCCTGAGCTCTGTGCCTCATGCATGCATTGGTAATCTCAGAAGATGTAAAATTCCTATCTACTTGTATAGAAACTAGGTCCCTGTGACGTCACGTGGAGTGGCATCGCATGGGCGCCAATCTGGCCTTTTTCAAATGAGGTTAAAATTGATCATAGCCATTCGTCTAAACCGGGATTTCTAAAACCAAATAATTTGTATATTAAGAATACACTAATGCTGGGTAACGAATAGCAATCAATGCATTTCATTTTCTTTGGTGAAGGAAACTACCCTATTCCCGTCAGTCAGTGACACTCCATTTTTATGACCAAAGAGAGGAATTACCATTACTTACGCAAATTCAAGATTTCGCATACGTTTGGGCAACACCTAGAACCTTTTTTTTTTACGTATTCCGTGGATTTTCTTTATCTCGCATGATTTCAGAGCAATCATAAGAAATGTGACAATGCCTAAAAACGGAGTTGCATTTTTGTCAGTCAGTAACGACGACTTTGAAGTTTAAAATCTCCGGTTCTACTAGGGTCACAGGGCGGTACCAAAGCCAGTGTATACTTTCACTAACTTATTTTGGGCGGAATCCTCCCCCTATGAAAAAATTGTATAAACCTGTTTCAAAATTTTATACAATTTATACAATTACCATGGTATTGTATAAATTGTATAAAATTTTGAAACAGGTTTATACAATTTTTTCATAGGGGTCCAGAAATTTCCTACATTGATTTGTATTAAGTCAAAAGGGAAATATATGAACAAAAACTGGGTGTAACGGTCAGGCGTAAACTGGGTGTAACAGTGACGCGTAGAAACGCTCGTGATAGATTTTAGAGTGCTCCTTTGTCTTGGAAAATTTATCGTAATACCCTTGACATCTATCAATGTTGCATACGAACAGGTTTAATTTCTAATTTTTTTAAAGATCAATTTTCATGTTTAAGTAGAGAAATCAAATTCACTTCTCCATAAAATAAGTTGCTCCTCAAAAAAAAAAAAAAAATCGAAGCCCTCGTATTCAACGAGAGGAATGACCTAATGTCGTCATAATCACCACGCGAATTTCGGAAAGTAAGGGTAACAACTTAAACTCTTCTTCCATGGTAACAAGTCAAAAAGTGGCTGTGTGCATTGTAGAATAACTATAACTTAAGATGAGACACATGTCCACGCCCAGAACTACAGGGCGGGGCTGAGAGGGCACGTGCCACGCCCGGATGGCAAAATTTTAAAAGCTAATTTTTATTATTACATTATTTAACGATAATATTCATAAAACTGCTAAATTACAAACACGCAATGTGTAATTTCAACGGCCGTGCGCCCATGGCCTTATTTAATACTCATTAAAATTGTATTCAAATAAAGTATTAAAGGTGGCCATGCCATGTCTCAAAAAATATCTTACGGATGTATTATTAGTGGTAGGGCGAGGAAGAGGGGGGCAAACTGATCTTTGGCCCCCCTGACCAAGCTAACTAAACTCCTAGTTACCGCCCTACACTTATCTACCAACTGAGATGAGAATATCTCCACTTCTATTTCTCTCCAAACGCTCTAATTAGCGGGTAAATAGCCATCTTGTTGAACTCAAGGAATTGCCTTGAACACGTATCTTGCGTTAAATGTTGTTTTGAAGGTGAAATGCCTTTCGACAATTCAAAAAATGCTTAGATAGGCGCTTTCCACCCATTGGCCCATCCCATTGGCTACGCCGAATAAAAAAGAATAACGTTATTTTTTTGTTGTGTCGACCGGTTACTAAAAAAATTTATATTTGCGTGGATATTTGCGAGTAGTTATAATGTTTTGATTGTGCTCCTACTCGGCTCTTCATTGTTTGGTTGATAGACAATACGTAGGTGTTGAATACGTGATACTTAAAGATTTTGGTGGTAACATATGAGATTGTTATCGTGGCGTTTAGCAAAATTCAGTTTGTTTGGCATTAGGTCGGTGTGTGAAAAATACGCGTTGGCTTGAAACTGCTGCCATTATGGAATTGTCAGGAGGGCGTCGCGTTTGCAGACTCTGCTTAACGTTGGAAGGAAGTATCTTGAGTGTTTTTGAAAACGCCAAGAATTCCGGCATTGGAGATATAATAGAGGAATTTTTAAATTTGAAGGTGAGTCCTACATCGTGTGGTGATACCCTGTTACTGAACGTTTTGTTTGATTTGAGATTGTGTTTCAGAGGATGAATTTCGGACGAATTTCCTCAATAATCGTAAATATTGGTTGATGAGATTGTTTTATTAAAATTTTTTAGGTGTGCAAAGATGAACGGATTCCATGGATGGTTTGCACCGGCTGCATGGCTAAGCTTCAGGATTTTCATGATTATAAGAAGCAAGCCGTCAAAAATTTTAAACTCTTGGAGTCGTTGAATAGAAATGATAAGTCTTCGGGGGAAAACCTTGTGGATGCTATTTTGGTAATTGACAACTAAAAAATTACCCTATATTCTATATTTTGATATTTCTATTGATTACTCACTTGTCGTTTGTGAAATTTGCTGTCATTAATTCGGTTGGCATTAATTTCACGTATTTTATGTAAAGGTAATTTCCGTCTTCTGTATGTGTTCATTCAATATACCAAAGAGATATCTGTGAATATTTCTTTCTAAATTGGTCATTTTACTTTTTTAATGAGAAGCCTATATTCATTGCTTGTGATTCATTTTCATTATTCACATTTATTTTCTCTTCATGAATCTTGGTACTAAGTTAAACTCCTGAGAATATCATAATTTTATTATTCTTAACGCTCCAATTTTGGCATTCTTTGAATAATTGGGAATTTATTATTTAGTTGTGTATATTTTAACGCAAAGGCAATCTTTACAATATATTTCTTTCACCTGGAATTTCTAGTGAATTCTTAAGAAATTCTGAGAATAAGAGTACTTCAGAGAACTCGGGAATTGTGTAACCCATAAATGTCTGCCTAAATTCTCAGTTTTGTCTGAAATATGTTTTATCTATTCCAATATTTTTATTATGTGGTTTTAGTGATGTATAAAGGCAAAAATATAGTTTCAAAATTCAGGTTTGCAAAATTTTTTTTCACCTGAACATAAGATTCTGATCAGAATAAACATGTTGAAGTAATATTCAAGTTGTTGTATACAATAAGTCCCAAAGTTAAAGAAAAGGTAGTGTAACACTTCTCACCTTCTATTTTTTTTGTTTAGTGTTACCTTAGGGTATAGAAACACACTTAATTATGAAATAACTCGTGCAAAATAACTTTTACACGTTTGTATTCAAAACATCATAAAAGAAGATTAATTGGGCCAAATTTACAATCGGACATTATTACAAATAGATTGCACAACTACCCTATTTCTTTTCCAATGGGCTTTTAACTCTTCCCCTTCTCCTTGTGTATTTATAATATTATTTCCTTAGATATAGGAAACAGTTAACACAAGCATTTCATCATACTTCAAGGAGGACCCAACACTGACTGCCAGAGTTGTGAAAAGGGATTTTTTAATATAATTTTTTTTTAACAACTAAGCTAGCATAAAGCCATGAATTTTATTTTTAATGGTGGTGGGTCATACGTTAAGGAATATTTAAAAAAATAATGTAGCTTGATTCAGATATTGCCTCAGGTCAAAATTTGATGTTTAATAGAACCATGTTTTTGACGCAAAATTTTCTAAAATCTTGTGAAACATACGAGTTTAGAGAATTTCCAATATCCCTTGGGATATTTTTCAATTAGTTTTTGGAATCCTCATGACTTCTATAGTAAAACTGCAAATTTTCATAAGAATCGGATGAAAACTATGGCTGAGACAAATTATTTCCCTCTGGAGGTACAAGTGCCTCTGCAGGGTTATTCCACTAATCGTATGGCTGGGCCATAAGTCGAAATCGACCATAACTACGGCCTCGAGACATGCGTATGGCTTCGAGCGATTCTACTCTGAGCGAAAGGCCATAAGTCGGGCGGTAGCGATGGCCCAAAGGCCGTAATACTAAGGCCTGCCTAGGAGGCGGTCATAACTCGGGCCATACGAAATAACATTGCTCGCCTACGGAGTTATAGAAGAAATTTACGGAGTGTCGTCGATTATATAGCGATTGTTTCAAGAAATATATGAATATTGCGGGGGAGCACTTATACGGATTCAACGGGCATTGGCTTGATATTTAAAATAAAGACGCCGATTTCATCGGGAAAGAAGGATCGTATACGGGATACGTGTAATCCGTTCGCATACGATGATGGATATTTTCATTAAATCTTTCCGCGCGTCAAAAGAAGTTGTTACTTAATTCGTAAATATATATAGTGCATGAACTAAAAGTTCGCTTGTAGTTAAACAGTTAGAAATACTTTTTTAATGGATGCTCTGTTAAAGTGAACGGAGGAACGGGCTTTTATTTGCTTTCTGTGCTACATTTGCTAGCAGATTTCTTACTTGTTTCGAAAAGCTGTAGGTAGCTTGAAATATCTGCTATTAAATGTTTTATATTTTAAGATTCTCGTAGCATTACGGTTCATGAGGGAGTATATCTAAGAAACATAATGCAACACATTTTTTTGGCAGTAAGGTAATCTTCTGCTTCTTCACGTCCGTGATTTGCGCTCTTCACTTTTTTTAAAGATCTCCAGCATCTGCCGCCAGATCAGAGTTTATTGAAAATCCAAATTTATCCTTTATTAAGAGTCCATTTCAGTTAAGGAACATATAATTAATTTTGTATCCACGTTGGAACAAACTTCCCTCTCAAAAAATGACTAGTGTTTAACCCTTTCGCTGCTGTTCAATCTCCGAAAACCTACTCCTCACATGCGGCGAAAAGGTTAAAATGCGTTTCGTGGGCCCATGGAGCAGGTACTTCCAGGATGGGTGTGGTACACACTCTGAAGGGTCGCTAATCTGCGGCCCTATCCTCGACGAGCTCACCCACGAAGGACCGTCTCTTCGACCCTACCAGCCTACCTCCCGAAAAGTGGCCACTCTGACTGCGATTTCAAATTCAATCACTCAATCTGATCATCAAAAAATAATTGTTTTCATCGCACTCCCGCCAATCAAGCAATCAAGCACGTCTTTGAACCGTGTTTCTGCGATGAAAAATAACGATTTTGTTAACTTTTCTGGAAACGTGGCTGCGGACAACCGGAAAAATGGCCATTTTAGCAAAGTTAACAAAATCGTTATTTTTCATCGCAGGAACACGGTTCAAAGACGTACTTGATTGTATGATTGGCGGGAGTGCGATGAAAACAATCATTCTTTGATGATCGGATTGAGTGATTGATTTTCAACTTGCAGTCGGAGAGGTCACTTTTCGGGAGGTAGGCTGCCTGCTCGTAGGGTCGAGGAGACGGTCCTGCATGGGTGAGCTGGTCGAGGATAGGGTCGCGGATTAGCGACCCTTCGAAGTGCTTTGGCAAAAGTGCTGACCGCATGGTAGGGAGGAAGAAAAAGTACGTCCACAGCAGTCTGCCGTGCGGACGTACTAGGTACGTCCACATCAGTGAAAGGGTTAAAAAAAGTTAACCCAACTTATAGTACCAATTATAATTCTCATACTCGCCTGCAGAAAGGGCGTTAATGACTTTTGGCCGGGCCATACGATATGGCCCCTCGAGAGTGGAATCGGTATAGGCCGTAATTTCGGGTCAGGCCATAAGAAACTTACGGCCAGCCATACGCATGGCCCCATTTAGTAGAATAGCCCTGCTGGAGACCGCATTCATTGAAAAGCTGCAGTTTGACCCAAACTTTAAATGGCCCTAAAAAAAAATATTAGAGACAGCCAAGAAATATTTTACACTGTTTCATTCTTACATGGAAGGATGAAAATTGCCAGATTTCATCTAAATCCGAGTCGATGGGTGTCATGCCTGGATGAACTGACATGGAATGACCCAGTGATGATTTAAGTTCCACTTATCGGGTTTACTGCTCTGCTACGCCACTCAAACGACCCTTCTCAACGAATGTCCCACGAAATGGCTCTGTGTGGAGGGGACTGAATTAGCCTCTTTGGGCTCTGCAGTAATGCTGAGGCGAAAACTCTACCATTCCGAAAGAGTTGAAGGTTGAATGAATATATATTTTCCAAATAAATCTTTTGTACTGATATAGCAGGTTAGCAGAAGAAAGTATTTTGAATGTGAGGTATTGCTGTTGGAGTATTCAGAATGTAATTTGAAGTTATTTCCCTCCAGCTTTATTTCTGTAGCTTCCTTCATGACGCGATCCCAAAAACCTTAGGCGTGGTTTTTGAACTCGATGAACTTTAATACTGTAAAACCTCTTTACATCGTAATGGAGGGGACCAAAATTTGGGCAATTTGATGTATGGAGGTTCACTATAGAGAGGTTTCAGTGATGGGCACAATTTTTTCATGTCCTTTGGAAATGAAAGGCACTACTGTCTTTTTTAACTATTATATTTATGTGTTTAAAGAAACATGCATGCATTGGTGAACATGTATTTATTATTCAATAATTACAGTAAGCGAGTGCTATCATGTGATTTTTACCATGGTTCGAGAGAAAACGATGTGAGCTCTCTTAATTCAACAGTCACTTAAAATGATTAGGATAGTTGGATGCCTCTTTTCTTATTTACTGTTAGGTATGCTCTCATATGGAACAAAATGGCCACAACTAATGATTAACGTGAAAATTACTGCATAATAAGGTATATAAGAAAAAAAAGTGTGAATCATTTATCGCTGAAAATGTCATTCCACGTACGTAATCTTGGCTGCATTAATGGTCCCTAGTTGTCTCGGTGTGATTTCAGAGGTAGTTAGGCCATCTCGGCGGTTTCTCCTTGGTATGATAAGTGGAGGTTTTACGAGATAAAGAGGTTCACTACAAAGAGGTTTGCCTATAAATTTACATGTAAATCTGATGGGACTGTGGGGGTGGCATGAAGTGTGGAGGTTTACGATGTAAAGAGGTTCACTACGTAGAGATTTTACTGTAATTTAAATGTGAGGCAGGTGAGATAATAATTTTTAGGTATTGCTGATGGGTTATTCAGAAAATAATTTGAAGTTCTTTCCCTCCAGCTTTATTTCTATAGCTTCCTTTGTGAGGCGATCCCAAAAACCTTTGGCGTGGTTTTCAAGGCCGTAGCCAGGGGGGGAATCGAGGGGGATTGATCCCCCCCGAGATGAAAAAATAAATAAATAGATACTTTATGCTAGCTTGGTGCTCACAAGACAATATTATATAGCGGCGCAGGGACATCTAGTAGTCCAATGTGACTCAAGTCAATAATTATATAAGTGAATTTGTAGGTGCTGTATGTGTAATTGTAGGTGCAGTGTGTGAAATAATAGTGCTGTGAATTAGTAGAGAGGTGAGTGACTAATGAGCCTCCTGAGGGACCGCAGAATTGACATCGACACCGAGGAGTTAATTCATTTGGTCGCTGCAAAAAAAAAAACTAGAAGGCTAAATTCAATTTTGTAATTATATTTTTATATTTTCCTTTAAGGGTTTATCATAAATATGTATATTTAACTGTGTACGCTATTTTATTTATCGTATAAAAGTAATTTTATGTTTGTCTACTATTCCATGAACCTCCCCAAAAATATTTTATGGCTACGGCCTTGGTGGTTTTACGGCCTCGTTGAACTTAAATAAATACTGAATACCATGTGCATTGACAGGCCCTCAAAGGTGGTGCGCAGGCAGATGGACCTGAAGGAAATCTTCCCGAAAAGCAGGAATACGATGAGGAGGAGAGCTTCCGTTTGATGCTGGAGAGCGATTCGGACGAATGCAGTGATCCCGGAATCAAGCTGGTGAGTTTGGGATACTCGCTGATCGACACAGTTTTTATAGCAGACTAAAGTCAGTCGGAAAGTTTCCTTTGCTTGACATTATTATTATAGTATTCTACCGATTAAGGTAGGTTTCCATGGAGTACGCAAGAAGTGATCTGGGAGCCTCCCTTTCCTTCCAGCACTGACTTCTTTAACTCACAGTAAGGCCTACTCTCTTTCAATCTATCTAAAAATCCTATTCTTCTCCTTCCCCTCCCTCGTTTCCCTAACATTCTACCCTCTAGCACCATTTTCAACATCCCCTCACCACTAAGCACTAACTCCATCCATACCTTCTGTCTCCTCCGTATCTCATCTAAAAGCTGCCTCTCCTCGCCAACCATATCCAGCACTTCGTCGTTCCTTTTCCTCTCCGTCCATTTCACCCTCTCCATTCTTCTCCATACCCACATCTCGAATGCCTCCAATCTTCTCTAGTCTTCTTTCCTCAGTGTCCACGTTTCCGCACCGTAGAGAGCTACACTCCAAATCAAACTCTTCACTAACCTTTTCTTTAAACTCTTACACAACGATCCTCTCAGAAGCTCCTTCCTGTTCATGAACGCCTCCTTCGCTAATGCAATTCTCTTCCTGATGTCCTTACTACTGTATCCATTTTCCTCTAATGTACTGCCTAAATAGTTGAATTGCTCAACCTGCTCAAGTTTTTCACCTCCCACCTTTATCTTAAGTCTCACATTCCTCGCTCGTGATGCTTTACAAAACCGCATTACCTTAGTTTTCTTGTGATTAATCCTCATCCCATATTCCTCGCAACGCTCGTACAACGCATCCACTAGAGCCTGAAGCCCCCTCGCTGACTGGCTAATCAGCGCCTGATCATCCGCGAATCTCACTGATTTGAACATCATTCCTCCCACTTTTATTCCAGCTTCTAACTCATCCCATGCTTCCCTTACCATCTCTTCAGTGTACACGTTAAAGAGCAGCGGCGATAGAGGACAGCCTTGTCTCACACCTCGGCCAATGCTTGCCCACCCAGATTCTCCGTCCGCTACCCTCACTTGCGCAGTCTGGGCCATATACAGATTACAAATCAGTCGTCTATCCCTCCAGTCTACACCTATTCTCTTGAGAATATCCATTAACATTTCGCGACGGCTAAGTATGAGTGCTGGGAAAAGCCCGTGTGACGTCATTCTGGTTCTCGCCTCCGCCTAGTGAGGTGACCTTTGAGAGAGGATGTGTGCGCCGCTGTGATACAGGCTGCTAGCAGGTAGCGCTTGGCTTAAATAAGGATTATTAATGCCTTGTCAAACGAAGGAAACTTTCAGACCTTAGCCAGTTTTAATAGGTGTTTATTAAGAGATGTTTCCCTGAGCTCTGTGCCTCATGCATGCATTGGTAACCTCAGACGATATGAAATTCCTATCTACTCGTATATAAACTAGGTCCCTGTGACGTCACGTGGAGTGGCATCGCATGGGAGCCAATCTGGCCTTTTTCAAATGAGGATAAAATTGACCATTGCCATTCGTCTAAACCGCTATATCTAAAACCAAATAATTTGCATATTATGAATACACTATTGGTGGGTAACGAATCGCAATCAATGCCTTTCTTTTTATGAAGGATACTACCCTATTTGACCCTATATATGACCATGTTAGCATATTTTACTAAAAATACTTAATAGGGTGGTTTCCTATTATTTTTTTATTGCCTAAATCGAAAGATTATTACTCCTGGAGTACGTATTTCACGCTTTTAGATTTTTAAATGACAACATCTATTTTTCGCGATTAAATGAAAAGTGAAAATTTTCAAGCGCGCGAAAACGCGACGCTTAAGTATGAATGCCAGGAAATATCTCCGTACGTCGTATTTCTGGTTCCCCCTCCCGCCCGGTGAGGTGACCTTGAGGCGAGGCTTAGCGCTGATACGTCGCAGGATGCTAGCGGATAGCTGAGTACCTTGCTGGCTGGTAGCGCTTGGCTTAAAAAAGGTTTATTAATACCTTATTAAACGAAGAAAACTTTTCGACCTTAGCCAGTTTTAATAGGTGATTATTAAGACATGTTTCCCTGAGCTCTGTGCCTCATGCACGCATTGGTAACCTCAGACGATGTAAAACTCCTATCCTCTCGTGTAGAAACTAGGTCCCTGTGACGTCATGCGGAGTGGAATCGCATGGGCGCCAATCTGGCCTTTTTCAAATGAGGATAAAATTTGACCCTTGCCATTCGTCTAAACCGGTATTTCAAAAACCAAATAATTTGTGTATTATGAATACACTAATGGTGGGTAACGAATCGCTATCAATGCCTTTCGTTTCCTTTGATGAAGGAAACTACCCTATTCCTTGCCAGTTCATTTATTAATACTGTTTATAAAGCATATGGGAGGGTAGTAGAAAATTTAATTATTATTATTATCTCACTGATTTGAACATCATTCCTCCCACTTTCATTCCAGCTTCCAACTCGTCCCATGCTTCCCTTACCACCTCTTCAGCGTACACGTTAAAGAGCAGTGGCGATAGAGGGCCATATACAGATTACGAATCAGTCGTCTATCCCTCCAATCTACACCCATTCTCTTGAGAATATCCATTAACTTCACCCAGTTCACCCTATCAAACGCTTTTTCAAAATCCACGAAACACGCATATACGTCCTGCTCATATTCTGGGTTCCTCTCGACGAGGGACCTCATTATTGCTATCGCATCACGAGTTGACTTCCCTTTTCTGAAACCAAACTGATCTTCGCCCAAATATTCTTTTGCCCTCGCCTCCATTCGTCTGTTCAATATCCTCAGTACCACTTTCGCCGCATGCGATATTAGGCTGATAGTCCTATAATCTCCGCATTCCACAGATTTCTTCTTTTTCGGAAGCGGAATTAAAACCGTCTTCACGAAATCTTCCGGCCAGCATCCCTCCTCATAGAATCTGCGCACTAGTTCGAAAAACCTTTGCTTGATAGGGTATTAATAATCTTTAATCAGGCTAAGCGCTACCTGCTAGCAGCCTGCATCGTAGCACGGCACTCATAGCCTCGCACCAGGTGGCCTCACACGGTGGCAGCCGGAACCAGAAGGATGTCACATGGGCTTTTCCCAGCATTCATACTTAGCCGTCGCATTTTCGTGCGCTTGAATTGTGCGTGCGAATTTACACTTTTCAATCAATTGGGAAAAATAGATTTCATCATGTAAAAGTCTAGAAGCGTGAAATACATACTCTAGGAGTAATAATCTTTAGATTTAGGCAATAAAAAAATAGGTAACCACCCTATTGGATAAGCTTACTCACAAATATTACACAAAAGGATAATCAAGTCGGTCTCCAAATGTGCGTTTAAAGATTTAGTTTTTTACCGGCGAATAGACTTCGTAAAATGTTCTCGAGATCGCCACTGTGTGGATCTGCAAAACTGCCGACGTTCATACCGTCACCCCAAAACCCACTGACCCTTAACATTGATATATATATATCTGCAATCGGGAGATTTGAAAATGTGATTGAAAAAATTTTTTCATAATATGTACAGATATTTTATTGAATATGAAAGTAAAACATACAAGTATATTTAAAAATTTCAAGATGAAACTACAATAAAAATGAAAAATACATGGTACTATAGAAGAATATTTATTAAATATTACAATGGAATTTTTCTCGCCTTACTTTTTGCGAACGATTTGATCAATTCTTGAACTCGTCACATAGCTCCTGAAAGTTTTTGAGACATTTTCTCGCAAAATTTTATCAAACAAAATCACAAAGCTCGGACACTTTCACCTAAAATTCGTCAACTTCTCGTTTTCACTTCAGGAGGGGATATTACCACTTATGCAGGATGCAAAGAGGGTGGTTTCCTTTTGTTTTTTTATTGCCTAAATCGAAAGATTATTACTCCTGGAGTACGTATTTCACTCTTATAGATTTTTAAATGACGATATCTATTTTTCGCAATTAAATGAAAAGTGAAAATTTTCAAGCGCGCGAAAACGCGACTTCTAAGTATGAATGCCGGGAATACTCCCATGTGACCTCGTTCTGGTTCCCGCTGCCGCAAGTGAGGTGACCTTGGGGCAAGGCTCTGAGCACTGATACGACGCAGGATGCTAGCAGGTAGCAGAGTACCCTGCTAGCAGGTAGCGCTTGGCTTAAATAAGGATTATTAATACCCTATCAAACGAAGGAAAACCTCTGACCATAGGCATTTTTAATGTGCGATTATTGAGAGATGTTTCCCTGAGCTCTGTGCCTCATGCATGCATTGGTAATCTCAGACGATGTAAAACTACTTTCTACTCGTATAGAAACGAGGACTCCCTGTGACCTCCCTGAGCGCGCTGAATGTTGAAGCAGTGCAGCAGTGAAGCACTTTTGCAACCTAAGAATCGCAAAATTTTCGACGCTATACCCGAGCATCGCAATATTTGTCAACGATATGAACGGGTTTTCGTATAACATAAAATGTTCAATTTTGGCTGGTCTGTATAAAATGTGACGTTAAACCCGAGTTGACATTACAGCCGATGCCGTTATAACCAAGTTCCACTGTATAAAGAATTCTGTGGGTGAGGGCGGTCATCAACAGAGACTGCGGCTATAATTTAAGCCATATATGGGACCACCTCTTAAAAATGCGAGGAGACTGGCAGCCAATTAGGAGACACTGAACCGCCCTCAACCTCAGAATTATGCATATATACCCCGAGACTTTGAGGAATTGGTATTGGATTCCTGAATCCCTTATGACGATGGGCGAGTTGTCCGTGGAAACGTTGGAAGGAGAAATGGAGGACCTGACCCGGTGCGAAACCCGAGAAAGCTTCACTGCAAGATCTTTCGCATTGGATATTTTCGGATCCAAATGCATTTTCAAATTCCTGATGCTGAGATTCCCACGATGATTGTTTTGATTACAGTAAAACCACTTTACATCGTAATGGAGGGGCAATTCGATGTATGGAGGTTCACTATAGAGATGTTTCAGTGATAGGCACCATTTTTTCATATCCTTCGGAAATGAAAGGCACTACTGTCTTTTAAACAATTATATTTATGCATGTGTTTAAACAAACATGCATGCATTAGTGAACATGTATTTATTATTTTATAACAACAGAAAGCGAGTGCTATTGCATGATTTTTACCATGATTCGAGAGGAAACAATGTGATCTCTCTTAATTCAACAGTCACTTAAAATTATCAGAATAGTTGGATATCTTTTTTCTTATTTACTGTTAGGCATGCTCTCATATGGAACAAAATGGTAGTAACTAATGGTTAACGTGAAAATTACAGCATATTAAAGGTGTATAAGAGAATAAATAAGTTTGAAACATCTATCGCTGAAAATGTCATTCCATGAACGTAATCCCGGCTGCATTAATGGTCTCTAGTTGTCTCGGTACGATTTGTGGAGGTAGTTTGGCCATCTCGAGGGTGACTCCTTGGTATGATAAGTGGAGGTGTTATGAGATAAAGAGGTTCGCTACAAAGAGGTTTGCCTATAAATTTACATGTAAATCTGACGGGACCTTACGGGGTGGTATGAAGTATGGAGGTTTATGATGTAAAGAGATTCACTACATGGAGGTTTTACTGTATTTTGTCGATTCTTTGCAGGAGCTGGCTGATGAAGTGGCATCAAGTGAAACCAAAAGGACTCCTAGGCGCAGAAAGAGAAAATATTCTGCCGAAAGCTGCCCTGGAGTGGAGCATAGTGATATGGATCACCTCATATTGGACGATGTCCCATTCTCGCCTCAGGAAGAGAGGAAGAAGACGGGGCAGTTGCGGAAACGCAGCAAAAGTGAGAGCGTGGCCTCGGACGTGCCGTGCGTCGCGCAGGGACGTGAAGGGTTGCGCAGGCGAAGTGAATGGCAGCGAATCAGCATGACCCTCAATTATTCTCGTTGGTTTGACCTCCGCAAAGCCCCCTATTGCAGCCTTAGTTTTTCCCCCTCACCCAAGGTACGCAAAGAACGGCGCAGAAAAGATGGCGATGATTTGTATGTGCCCACAGTGAAGGTTGTGTCTAATGGAGAGAACAGGGTTAAGACGAGACGAAGTCGTCTAACAAAAGAGCAGGATGCATCTATGGATTTGAGCTTACCTGGTGAGTATGATAAAACAGTGTAACCTCTTTACATCGTAATAGAGGGGACCAAAATTTGGGCAATTTGATGTATGGAGGTTCAGGGGCACAGCTAGGAATTAAGGCTAGGAAGGGTTCCCACTCAACCGTGAAAAAACCTGGAAATAGCCGTGAATTTCATCATAAAACCTTAAAAATCTCTCAAACTTATAGAAAAAGAAATACAGTTGACAGATCAAAAGAAAAAATGATATTTAAATCATGTTTCAAGGCCGAGCAGATACATTTATCTCCACACGTATATTCGAAGTGCAATTATTATTGGTGCCTTGTGCCATGACGACACGTTGATCTTGAGCCTGTGATTGGAAGACCAGCAAACAAAGTGTTCATTAACCCTGGCGAAAAATCAGACACTTCTTTACTTCCCTACCTCACTGCTCCCTCCATTTTGCCACTCACAACCTTAAGCTAAATTTTGATATCGATAGGTGACGTCACGAGAAATAGCACTTTCATTGCTACGTTTGAATTCACGGCACATGTCGCCGTTGATAAATTTTTAGTTAACGTGCGGGTGGAGATTGTTCGGTCATCAATATTTCTGCCTAAAATGGCTTAGCAACAGACCGTGAATTTGACGGTATTTAGACCATGAAATCCTGGAAAAACCGTGAATTTCATAATTAAGATAGAGTGGGAACCCTGCTATTTCAGGCACTACTAATACTGGGGTGTCTGGGTGTATGGCATACCTGTCAGGGTAAGCGGGAGGTGCGAGGACCCTCTGCCAGAAAAAATTTAAGGTATATGGTTAAAGTTGGTGAGTTTTACGGCCTTCTGAGGGATAATTTATTAATCCTTACACTATTCCATAAGTAATATTAATCCAAATAAATAAAATAGATTAAACTTAAAAAAATGTCTGTGCTCTGGGGGGGGTTTTATCCCCCAAAACCCCCTCTCGCTGCACCACTGTGGAGGTTCACTATAGAGAGGTTTCAGTGGTAGGCACCATTTTTTCATATCCTTCGGAAATGAAGGCACTACTGTCTTGTAAACCATTATATTTACATGTTTAAGCAAACATGCATGCATTAGTGAACATATATTTACTATTTACCGTATTTCTCCGAATACAGTCCCCCTCTGAATATAGTCCCCCCCTAATTTTGAGGTTTCAGTTTCGGGAAATGTTAAATATGTGCGTTTGAATATAGTCCCCTCCCTTTACTTTTACCATAGGTATTTTTGGAAAAAAAGGGGGGACGAATTCAGACATATACGGTAATAATAACAGTAAGCGAGTGCTATGGCATGATTTTTACCATGATTCGGGAGAAAACGATGTGATCTCTCGTAATTCAACAGTCACTTAAAATGATTAGGATGGTTGGATACCTTTTTTCTTATTTACTGTTAGGTATGCTCTCATATGGAACAAAATGGCCACAACTAATGATTAATGTGAAAACTACAGCATACTAAAGGTATATAAGAAAAAAAATAAGGGTGAAACATTTATAGCTGAAAATGTCATTCCATGTACACAATCACAGCTGCATTAATGGTCTCTAGTTGTCTTGGTGTGATATACAGTGGTAGTTAGGTTGTCTCGGGGGTATCTGCTTGGTATCATAAATAGAGGTTTTACGATATAAAAAGGTTCATTACATAGAGGTATATCTATAAATTTACACGTAAATCTGACAGGACCATAGGGGTAGTATGAAGTATGGAGGTTTATGATGTGAAGAGGTTCACTACAAAGAGGTTTTACTGTATTTTGAATGTGAGGCCTTATCTGCAGATTGTGAATTTGATGATATTTAGACTGTTAAAACCTGGAAAAAACCGTGAATGTTATTACGTTAAAACCTCTCTACATCGTAATGGAGGGAACCAAAATTTGGGCAATTCGATGTATGGAGGTTCACTATAGAGAGGTTTCAGTGATGTGCACCATTTTTCATATCCCTCAGAAATGAAAGGAACCTACAGTCCTTTAAAACGTTATATTTATGTTTTTAATCAAACATGCGTGCATTAGTGGACATATATTCATTATTTAATAATTTCAGAAAGCGAGCGCTAACACATGATTTTTACCAGATTGATCCCAGAGAAAGCGATGTGATCTCTCTTAATTCAACAGTCACTTAAAAAGATTTGGATACCTTTTTTCTTATTTACTGTTAGGTATACTCTCATATGGAACAAAATGGCCACAACTAATGATTAACGTGAAAACTACAGCATATTAAAGGTGTAAAAGAAAAAAAAGAGTGAATCATTTATCGCTGAAAATGTCATTCCATATACGTAATCAAAGCTACATTAATTGTCTCTAGTTGTCTCGACACGATTTGCAGAGGTAGTTCGGTCGTCTCGGGGGTATCTCCTTGGTATGATAAATAGAGGTTTTACGAGATAAAGAGGTTCACTACAAAGAGGTTTGCCTATAAATTTACATGTAAATCTGACGGGACCGTAGGGGTGGTATGAAGTATGGAGGTTTATGATGTAAAGAGGTTCACTACAGAGGTTTTACTGTAGTAATATGGTGGTTTCCTATTATTTTTTTAATGCCTAAATCAAAAGTTTATCACTCCTCGATTATGTATTTCACCTTTTAGATTTTTAAATGGCCATATCTACCAATTTTTCGCGATTAAATGAAAAGTGAAAATTTACAAGCGCGCAAATACGTGGCGGCAAAGTATGAATGCTGGGAGAAGCCTGTGTGACGTCATTCTGGTTCTGGCGAGTAGTTTCCCTGAATGACATTTTGACTTTTTTCCATCTTGATTTTTTTGACATTGAGACCCCACTGAGCATGGGCGGTACTTGAAAAAGTACCGGTATTTTTGTGATGAGTATAAAAAAGCAATAATAGTGCTGTCCCGGTAATACCGGCGAAAAAATACCGGTATACCGGCACTTCCATAATTGATTAAATACCTATGTTAATGAGATTAGATTTAACGCTTGTCTCACCCTAATTATCCGGTATTTCGGCAAATTAGCGTAACATAAAGAAATAATACAGGTGGCCCCCGGTTCGCACACAATGCATCCCGGAAAACTTCTACGAAAGTCGAACCATTGACTTCCATACTAATTAGGGGTTACGTTCCAAAAGAGTGGATTAAACGTACTAAAACCTTTTTTTTTCACAATTTTATTTCAATTCACTAAATTCTAATAATATGTTAATAAATATCATCTAATTTGGAATTTTTTTCGTATCTCCTGACTAATTAACCATGATGTTATCGCCAGCACTTGAATCGATTTCCTTATTTTAAGTGTATATTTTTTGTCTTACAAAATATCTGGGGGCACTTTTCACCATCTTAACCTGCTAGACCCTTTTGACGGTGTAGCTCTAATCGATCCTGATTATATTTTTTTCAATCATTTCCCCATCACTAATTTAATCCTTGGTCTTATTATTATTATTCTAGATTCCAACGAGAAGAATAATTCGAGAAGAGGACGAAGAAAAACAACCGGCAATAATGGTGCTTCTGAATTTCTGTTAAAACAGGGAAGAAAAAGTAGGTCTTTTATTGGTCGTGGAGCTAAAAATGCCTGAATGGTTGGATTTCAGTGAGTGTGTGGACAAAATTTAGGTTCAACTGAAGGAAGCGAAGTTGTTTTGGGTCATATCTTCTGACCGCAAGGAACACCTTCAACCTTGGTTTTTGTCAGTGATTAATAGGTTTGTATTTTAGGAGTAATTCTGGATGTCTCAGTTTTGCAGAGTCCATTATTGCCCCTCTTGTGGTTATCGTGATACATTATTGACATATGACCAACTTTGGCTGTGCAGTAAAATGTTTTTGTAACTAAATTTTACAGACTGACGAAACACGTTCGTTAAACTGAAATTTCGTTATACGGAAAATATGTTATACTGGAAATTTCGTTATACGGGACGGCAAATAATTAACGCTATAATGAATATTTTGTTATACTGAATACTTTGTTACACTGGCGTTCGTTATAAAGACATTGCACAGTGCACTACTGACTGAAGCTGACCACACGGTATACAGAGAGATTAATGCTCCAAAAAAAAGCGACTGTTAGTTGTAGCATGCGCATGCGCTAAAACTGAGTCAATCAAGACATTGGCTGTTTTTCCCCTTCCGACAAGTATCTCTAAACAATGGTTCGCTAACAGCCTTATTTTTCTGATACCGTACATTTTGGCAAGTTTGAACACTCTTGGAAGCATGAAAGAAATGTGCTCATGGACGTGTTTATGATTATGAGCAAAAAATAATATTTAACACCTCTTGGTCCTGCACCCTTTAAACTAGACTAGCCATTGGGGCCGGTCATATTACATGCCATAGGCCTCAATATATGTTCAAACTATTATAACGTCGATAAAAAAGACGTCAATAAGAAAAACTTTCACAAAAACAAACAGTAAAGCTACCTGAAGACGCACAAACCAGAACTAGGTCGAAATAGTTCCAAATAAATCCGTAGAGGTCAGCAGGAGACTGCACTGCATGAAAACGTAAAAACGCGTGATCGGCACATAAGCGCTGGTGGCGGAAACACGTAAAAACACGTGTGCGGACCATAATGTGTTATTATAGCCAAATGTTTAGAAAAATCAATGACGACGGCTTTCGGGAGTGGCTGTGTATCGCGCTTTGTCACGCGAGCTTTCGCGGCCATTCCTTTGTCGCCAGATTATGCGACCTGCAATGGCCACCAAAGCTTGCGTGACAAAGCGCGATACGCAGCGGCTCCTGAGAGCCGTCGATATATCAATGAATCTCGGTCTCCGTTCCGTTCAGCAAAATTCTTTCTGCCTTTAATTCAGAAAATAGTAATTAAGATACCGCCTGAATGAACCTCACGGACGGTGGCAGGTTCGTGAGCGTGTGATTTGTTAGCTTTAATTACTTTGTGAATGAAATAATAGGATTTTTATGCTAACGCGTTTTATTTATTAAAAATAGAATCTTTTCTAATTTGTTCTAATGGTATAAAATGGCCGTCACTTCACGTATTACGGCCTTAGTACCCATTTCAACATGATCCTCGACGTGCTGTTGTAAATTCTCACCCTCGGAGCTAGTCACATGAAATCGAATATAGTGTAAATAGCTCAAAGTAATTACATGAAAATTTTCTCTCATCACGAGAAATATGGCAGCTTTTAAGGGAATTTTGTGTTATTAAGTTCAAAAGTACGTACTTACTGAAGAGAAAAGATAAAATTTTATCTGTCTTTGTCTCAAATTCATGTATAGCGAAGCAAAAGTCTGAAGGAAATATAATGTTGGCATTGGCAGGCGCAATGACCCGACTTTGTCTTGCTTGTCCATACTCGCCCCAACTAATGGTACTGTCAGTAGCCTGTACGTACTTGGGATGGATTTTATTTTTTAGCATGAATATAAGTACTCTGGGAAATGACAAAACAAAGTTCAAATGTAAAAGCTAAATTATTAATAGCCCTTCCACTTTGGAAATGGGGAATATTAACCCACCAATTTTCTTAATATACTTATTTTTTTGTGTTGTCCCAAGTTAAGGAGACCCCTCCCCCTTACTTGGATCCCGTTTGCTTCGTAATGCCTCAACAATGTTAAAACTAAAATACTCTTATCTTGTGACTCTGTGGTCGGTTCTTTCACTTATATTTAACCGTAACAAAACTGACCTGCACAAAACACATGAACTTGGGAAATAATGCTATAAATCAATGCTACTATTTGAAGACAGTATGATAACACAACAATAGATACCGCTCTGTACACTCAAACTGTTTACATCATGGTAGCGAACATGAAAAATGAATAAGTCCCCTTTTTTCCCAAGATTGGGGTCTGACTGTATTATTAAGTTGAAAGGCACTTACCAAAGAGAGAAGACTTTCCTTTTCGCCAGTGCGAAGTTTCACTTCTACTTTTCCAATCAAACAATTCGTATTGACTGTGACCATAAGTGTCAGACCGACTGCTAATATACATGACACGATAAAGTTTCATCTTTCACTGTCTTGAAGTCATGATTATATCGTATGTACAATAAAGAAAAAGTAAGTAAACACAATTTATGCATCAGCTGGCTAGATCATGTGAAATCGCCTAGCTTGTCGAAAACTCTATCTCTAACTTTTGCTGAATCAATACACAAAAATTTTATTCCCATTGACTGATTTGTTGAGATATCTTAATCTGAAATACCTGTACATATGTCTAGTGGTGTTATCGAAGCGGTGTAAAAAAATTATTTTGCGGCCCGAAATTTCTGTAAAATTCTTGGAACTGGATCAACTTTTTGCACAGCTGTTGTAAGTTTACAGTTTGAATGAAACGTTACTTTTGTCGTGCTGATAACCGGTACTCGATACATATTTTCTTCCGATGAACCGATTTGTTTCAAACTATTTTGTTCTGATACCCTGTTACGATCTGGTATTTGAAAATCATTATATCTATTACCTAACAAATAGGGTCGCAAGCAATACTATGAAAGAATGTAAGAAAAAATCGTTATCGAATCATCAATGGTTTTTTCACTGCCCTGAATTATCTGGAAAACAGAAATCGGTGAAACGGTACTATGTATTATCTTGGTATGAAGTCGGAATAATATTTTATGATACAGTGAATGAATGAATTAATGAATTAGGGGTCTGTAATTCCCCAACTATAACTAATGTCATTAAGTGAAACTATTGACTACACACCTATTTGAGGAATTGTGGGTTAGTAGCTTGGATACTCAAAGTTTTTATATGGATATTTTTGTAGCTTGATTGTATACCATTGTATCTACATACTAATTTGGTGTGCAGTCTAGGGACTTATTGATACCAAAAAAGAAATAGTTCATTTAATATTGTACTGTGCTGTTCAAAGTTTTTATAAATGCAGATGATTTTATGGGTTTAATGCTTAGCACTAGAAGAGCATTCTTTTTCCCATGCTTAAAAGTGCCGGCAGCAGTCATTTTGACCCGGTTACTGTTTCCTCTCGTTGAGGTGTTGTCTGTGAATAATTTCTTTCCTATTTCGTATCTATTTTGAAGTGTGTTTATTTTATTTTAACTCAAATTAACAATGTTTTCAAGTAATTTATAAAATTTTGATGCAGTTTAGTTTTTTTTAACTTGAACGCAAACTCCTGCGGGTTAACTCTGCCTTAGTCTATGCAATAATCTTGTGGTACCTATAACTGCATTGCACTGAAACGAGAAATTGAATAGAAGCATGCAGAAAATCAGTTGTGAATTCTATCTGTCAACGTGACTGCTAAGCATAATGCCAGAAAGTCTGATTTTGAAGGACACGAATAATGTGCAGAAGGTTAATGACGCTGGTCGAAATGACCGCTTTGGTGCTATTAGGAATATCAGCAAGTATTTCGCAATACATGCAGCCGATATTAAGAATTTTTTGTGTGTGGAAAGAGGACAAAAATTCACTAATAGTCACAAAATATTGACAATTTTTAAACATTGTGAAGGGAAAGAGACCATATGAAATTCAAAAACGGTCAAAATGGCTTCTAGTGTTAATGGAATGTATTTGTTCTGTCTTTCTTTTTAAAGTACAAAGTTTTTATGCAATGGAATAATTTATTTATTGAAACCATCAGGGTTCCCACTCAACCGTGAAAACCTTAAAACCTGGAAATAGCCGTGAATTTCGTCATAAAACCTAAAAAATTTCTCAAACTTATAGAAAAAGAAATACAATTGACAGATCAAAAGAAAAAATGATATTTAAATCATATTTCAAGGCCGAGCCACGTACAGACACATTAATCTCCACTCGTATATTCGAAGTGCAATTGTTGGTCCTTGTGCCATGACGACACATTGATCTTGAGGCTGTGATTGGAAGATCGGCAAACAAAGTGTTCATTAACCCTGGCGAAAAATCAGACACTTCTTTACTTCCCTACCTCACTGCTCCCTCCATTTTGCCACTCACAACCTTAAACTTCGCCTAAATTTTGATATCGATAGGTGACGTCATGAGAAATAGCACTTTCATTGCTACGTTTGAATTCACGGCGCCTGTCGCGGTTGATGAATTTTTAGTTAACGTGTTGGCGGTGATTGTTAGGTCATCAATAATTCTGCCTAAAATGGCTCATCAACAGACTGTGAATTTGAAGACATTTAGACTGTGAAAACCTAGAAAAAAACAGTGAACTTTTTGAATTTAGTTAGAGTGGGAACCCTGAACCATGTATTATCTCAACATGGTGAATGTGTTAGTTTTATAACATAACTTGAGAGAACTTTTTTCTTAGCTTATGATTTGATCTCTGGTCTCAACCAGCTATCCAAAGGTCTGTTGAAGACTCATCTCTGCTCAAGGGCGTGTAAGCATTTGTAATTGGCTTTGAAGAAGCAAAAGGAATTGCTAATATTGATTTGTTTTATTTTATAGATGTTGTTGTAAATTTTAAAATGGTTTTCTTTAGGATCTGATGGATTTTTATGTTGTAATCCAATGCAATGGAATAGGTCGGATTTTAAAGTACATGTTCAGTTATTATCTCTGTTGCTGGAACTTAAAAAATAAAGGTATGTTTGTTTTTCTGTAGCTTGTATGGCTAAAGTCTGTGAATTAAAATTGTACCTGAGAGAATATTTTAAAGTTTATGGTTCTTCTGTGTAATATTTTATTTTAATCAGAAGTATATTTGTTCTGAAAATCTATGGAGTGAAGTATTTATTTATTTGAGATTGAGAGTTGTCAAAGTCTCACTCGACACTCACAGCCCCGAATACGATGGGTGCGTTGATGCGGTGATGGGAAGATACTCTGCGTGACGGGAAAGGAGGCGTGACGCTACTTTTCCCACCCTAGGGTGCGTGGGTCCAGGAGCATTTCCGAGAATTTGGACCGTGCACTAGGGTACTCTACCCTTTCCCATGCCTACCCCCTTCTTGCCACCCGCACCCCAAGGAACTAGATACAGTGAGTCCTCGTCCTACGTCACCCCGTTTAACGTCATTTCGCATCAACGTCACAAAAATCTTGAGACCGTCATTCGTTTATCGCACCTACGCTTCGCGATAACGTTAAGTCCTTTAAATTTTGCACGAGAAAGAAAGGCGAAGCGGCAGGCGTTGCAGGTTGTTCGTTTTGTGGGCGGTAATATAGTCAGTCTATACAAAGTGTAAAATGGTCTTGTTTATTGATAATTGCGATTACAGTTTTGGCAAATTTTCTGCAAAATGAATTCTTAGGTAGGTGCGCAAGGTTTTACTTGACATAATGGTTTTCAGGAACCTTAAAAGTGATTTCGAGGCATTTTTCCGTGTAGAATTCGGAGATTTTGTCGTCACTTTTTTCACCGTGTTCACAATAATTTTGGTTCCTGTAACTGCGACGATGTTTCAGCAATGATGATGCCCAGGCAATGCCCGGGCAACCAACATGGCGAAGCCGAAGAGCAAATGCGGGAAGATACAAAAATGGAGAAGGATTTACGTCACTGCTGCTATTGTCGTCGATGAAGACAGGAGCTCGTATTTATGCCATAGTTTGGCATTCCCATCGTATAAAATGCCCCAGATAGGATACGCTAAAATTTTTTTGCGTAGGAATTGTGAGGTCTAGGAGCCGATGTTCACTTTTTACATTGTTTCTTATGGGATGTTATGTTTCGATTAACGTCATTTCGTTTATCGTCACAAATTTTTCAGGAACGGTAAGTGACGTTAAACGAGGACTCACTGTATATAGGGCTGAAATTCTGTCCCATGTGGACAGTTTCTAGGCAGGACAGGGAGTGCGTGTGTTAGTGCCTGGGTAGGACGAGTTCATCGTTCGAGGACTTATGCAATTCTCCTCCGGGGACTCTTCGGTACCTTGACGCGGGAGGTGCGGTAATTCTCGAACGACGACTCGACGACCATCAGCATCGCCTCTCCCTACTAACCGCCACGTAAGTTTTATACCCCCAGAATTCCACCTTCGTGCGAGCCAGCCTCAAATCCCCCACCCCCGTGCAAGTGTATGGGCTGAATATCAAGAACAATAAAAGCTGAGTTTAGTAACTCCTGAAAAGCATTTGATTCGCTCTCCCTTCGGAACCTTATCCAGGTAGAAGTCCTCCTAGTAGGTAGCAGTTGTCGTCCCGTCACGACATCAGACATCGAAACGTCGGCAGTTTTGCAGATCCTGACACAGTGGCGATCCCGAGAACAATCAGTAAAACACTAAATCTTTAAACGCACATTTGGAGGCCGACTTTATTATCCTCTTGTGTAATATTCGTGAGTAAGCTTATCCAATATGGTGGTTACCTATTTTTTTATTGCCTAAATCTAAAGATTATTACTCCGGGAGAACGCATTTCACGCTTTCAGATTTTTAAATGACAATATCTATTTTTCCCGATTGATTGAAAAGTGAAAATTTGCACGCACAATTCAAGCACACGAAAATGCGACGGCTGAGTATGAATGCTGGGAAAAGCCCATGTGACATCATTCTGGTTCCGGCTGCCACCGTGTGAGGCCACCTGGTGCGAGGATATGAGTGCCGTGCTACGATGCAGGCTGCTAGCAGGTAGCGCTTAGCCTGATTAAAGATTATTAATACCCTATCAAACGAAGAAAACTTTCCAACCTTAGCCAGTTTTAATAGGTGATTATTAAGACATGTTTCCCTGAGAAGTGTGTCTCATGGAAGCATTGGTAATCTCAGACGATGTATAACTCCTATCTTCTCCTATAGAAACTAGGTCCCTGTGACGTTACGTGGAGTGGCATCGCATGGGCGCCAATCTGGCCTTTTTCAAATGCGGTTCAAATTGACCATTGCCATTCTCCTAAACTGTGATTTCTAAAACCAAATAATTTGTATATTATGAATACACTAATGATGGGTAACGAATCGCAATCAATGCCTTTCGTTTTCTTTGATGAAGGAAACTACCCTATTCGTTCCTGCGCACCTACAATATAATGCCCCAGCCCCCACTCCTTCCACCTCCTCTAGGTCTTTCCAGTGCATATTCTCCTCCTGTCCTTTTATCCCATCCCCAAAAATTGTGTGGAAGTACAAAATTTGCTCATATTAGTGAAGAAACTCAGAACATCATGCAACAGTTATACCTAGGGGTGGCAGTCTGTATACGGCTACCATGGGCGTAGCCAGGAAGGGCCCCCCCAAATCCCCCACCCCCGAAATATGACAGCACAGTTATTTTCCTTCACAAAAGAAAACAAAATATTGAAAAATCATGAATAGGGTGGTTTCCTATTATTTTTTTATTGCTTTAATCGAAAGATTATTACTCCTGGAGTACGTATTTCACGGTTTTAGATTTTTAAACGACAACATCTATTTTTCGCGATTAAATGATAAGTGAAAATTTTCAAGCGCACGAAAACGCGACGCTTAAGTATGAATGCCGGGAAATATCTCCGTACGTCGTATTTCTGGTTCCCCCTCCCGCCCGGTGAGGTGACCTTGAGGCGAGGCTTAGCGCTGATACGTCGCAGGATGCTAGCGGATAGCTGAGTACCTTGCTGAAAGGTAGCGCTTGGCTTAAAAAAGGTTTATTAATACCTTATCAAACGAAGAAAACTTTCCGAACTTAGCCAGTTTTAATAGGTGATTATTAAGACATGTTTCCCTGAGCTCTGTGCCTTATGCATGCATTGGTAACCTCAGACGATGTATAACACCTATCCTCTCGTGTAGAAACTAGGTCCCTGTGACGTCATGCGGAGTGGAATCGCATGGGCGCCAATCTGGCCTTTTTCAAATGAGGATAAAATTTGACCGTTGCCATTCGTCTAAACCGGTATTTCAAAAACCAAATAATTTGTGTATTATGAATACACTAATGGTGGGTAATGAATCGCAATTAATGCCTTTCGTTTTCTTTGATGAAGGAAACTACCCTATTTACCAAATATGTCTTAAAAAAATGAAGTTTTTCGATTTTGAAAAGTGTTAAAATTAGTTTAACCCTTTTACTGTCAGTGGGCCGATATATCGGCCCTTGCTGGTTGAGTGAAAACGGCCCGGGGCCTAGGGACTTATTTGAATTTTATTTGTGATTGTGGCCTTTTCAATGGCTGTTATTTAAGTAAACCCTGATAATCTATCTATGATAATAAGATATAAATATATCTTAATTTAAGTATACCGGGACTAGCCACAGTGATTACTTTTTACGGAGTCACCGGCAATGCACAAATAGTACGAAAAATCCACAGAGGAAGAAATCATTCGCCTTGACCGGGATTCGAACCCGGATCCTTCGATTTCCGGCCGAGTGCTTTAGCCAGTTAAGCTACCGAGGCGTCATTCTCCTCTGTGGAAATTTGTGGACTATACCGGGCAAGGTGGTATGGACTGCTGAGCATATGATGCGACTAGCAGTCCAGGTCGTGCGCATGGCGCCACAGCCGGAGAGCAAAGCCCGAACTTTGAACACGAAGAGGTGTTCGCTCTGGACTTATTTAAGTATACCGGGACTAGCCACGGTGATAACTTTTTACGGAGTCACCCGCAATGCACAAATAGTGCGAAAAATCCACAGAGGAAAAATCATTCGCCTTGACAGAGAATGACGCCTCGGTAGCTTAACTGGCTAAAGCACTCGGCCGGAAATCGAAGGATCCGGGTTCGAATCCCGGTCAAGGCGAATGGTTTTTCCTCTGTGGATTTTTCGCACTATATCTTAAGTATTGGGGAAAAATCTAGATGTAGTATAATAAATTAAATAGGTGAAAAATTTAAAAATCTGAAATGTTGCAAATTCCAGAAAATAGCGGTGGCAGTCTTGGCACATCCCACATGAAATGGGCTGGCGGTAATAGGGTTAAACTTTTTTACTTGGCAAATAAAATTATGCAGACGATCTTACGTTTTTTTTACAGAGCTTTCTGTCTAATTTACATTTAATTTAATTTGGCTAATTTTATTTAAAAGAGGAGGAGTTATAGGATAGGAAATGAATTGCCGAATAAAAAATATAGGGTGCCATTTAAAAAAGATGTACCACTATTCATATCTTCGTAAATAAAAAAGCTACAAGGAAGGCAATCATGCTGATTAATGTCCCCTTGATGGCTAATGAACTTTTGCTGGACACATTTTTGAATTTGCATCTGGACAAAAAGTTATTTCGGGTGGTCAAGATAAATGGGACACCCTGTGGTCTTGGAGAAAACGCTTCTTGCAGTAACACTTGGGTTAAATAAATAAATAACTAGGCTACTAAACATAGGCACACAGTAAAAGGGACACTTACAAAATGTTTTTCAGGCGTTTCGGTGGAATGACCCACCATTCTCAACGGGTGAGAAGAAAATGAGGATGTCCTCTGTGGAGGTGGGTGGTGGGGATACTATAGGAAATCTTTATTATATGTGGTTTCACCTTTTTTAATGTATTATTTGACGAATTTTTGGTAGTGTGAGTTAATTTTTATAATTTAAAGAAAATAGTTAATGTTAAAATAAAATGAATATTGACTGTTGAATGATTAGAGATGAACTATCAGCATCCCCACATAGAGTAAAATATCTTATAGATATCTAGAAAATATCTTCAATGTCTTGGATATCTTACATATCTTCTAGATGTCTAGAAAATATCTTCAATGTCTTGGATATCTTAAATATCTACTGTCTTGAAAATGTCTTAAATTTCGTGGATATTATAAATACCTACTAGATATCTAGCACATGTCTTTTTGTGAGGGGACTCTTTTTGTATATGTCCATAGTGAAATTAAAATTGATAGGTTACTATGAACTGTCTCAGCTAAGTGACCATCAATAAACAAGTCCAATTCAATGGAATGAAAGGTAAGTCAAAATTCTAGTCTCGACTTCTTACAATTAATGTATGACTAATTTTATTTTTACTATCGTGACAAACGTTGCCATAACCTTTTACATATCACAGCTTTGAACTCATTCATAGTGCTTATGAAGGTGTTTAAATATGTTGGCAAAAACTTGCATTAAAAATTCTTCAAGACCCTTATTGCAAGACACTGAATCAACATTCATTGATAATGTTGCAGACTCCTTTGAGAAATCTAAAAGGAAATTTTAAGCTGCTTTGGTAACCTCAAATTTGGAATCGGAGGAGGAAGACCCCATTAGAAAGAAGTGATTGTCAGAGAGGTTCCAATATTCAGGAAGAATCTCCAGAAGGCACACAACTATATCACCTAGCATGCTCCACAAGTAGGCTGTCAGTTGAAAATAAACTCTTGTTACACTGAAAAATATTATATTTTACTCATCCTGATTTTTCCAATGGATTGAATATGAATGTCTAGAAAATATCTTCTCAAAGATATCTTGTAAATATCAGAAAAGCGAAAATTCAGATATCTAGAAGATATTACAAGATATTTTCTAGACATTAGTGAAGACGTTCTAGATATTTTCTAGATATCTAGAGGATATTTTGTGCTATGTGGGTCTAAGAGTGACTTTTTGCGAGAGATAGGAGGAGCAGGACAGCACTCCCCTGCACTTAAAGGGTTAAGGGCGAAAAAGCGTATTCTCCGCCTATTAGTGAGGTGACCTTGGGGTGAGGGCATGTGCGCCGCTAGGCGCAGGCTGCTGATGCTGGGTGCTAGCAGGTAGCTGAGTACCCTGCTACCAGGTAGCACTTGGCTTAATTACGGATTATTAATACCTTATCAAACGATGGAATATTTCCGACCTTAGGCAATTTTAGTAGGTGATTATTAAGAGATGTTTCCCTGAGCTCTGTGCCTCATGCATGCATTGGTAATCTCAGACGATGTAAAACTCCTATCTACTCGTATAGAAACTAGGTCCCTGTGACGTCACGTGGAGTGGCATCGCATGGGTGCCAATCTGGCCTTTTTCAAATGCGGTTAAAATTGACCATTGCCATTCTCCTAAACTGGGATTTCTAAAACCAAATAATTTGTATATTATATGAATACAATAATGGTGGGTAACGAATCGCAATCAATGCCTTTCGTTTTCTTTGATGAAGGAAACTACCCTATTGAGCTGTCAACTTGATTTTAAAGACTTGTAATTTAACTTTCAAAGACATAATTAATGCTGTCTGGTGTAAACAAAATAATAATTTAAATTAGTATAGCTCAATCTAGTAAAAGATTCAATTCAATCTGTAGAGGGTTCCGATAAAAATTTCAAAATACATTTATTATATTCCACACCCCCTGACCCACCAGTAGTCCTCCCCTGGCATAGTTGTGACGGCCTCTGGCCATGGTCTTCCACAACTGTAAAAAAGGTCCAGCCAATGCCATCCATCAAGGGCCTATGCTCATGATAACTCATAAAAATAAATTAAATTCAATTAAAAATAGTAATTTTGTAAGAAAAAATACTATGAAAAGTGAGAATTTCACAACTTATAAAGTTTAATAAGGTATAGTGTGGTTCTATCACTTTGAATTTACTTATTTTTATATAACCTTATACTCTTTGTTTAGTGCCATATGTCCCTACCGTAACCCATTGGACTCAATGTTACGCAGAAAAAATTATGATTTGTTTTGAAAATACAGTATAAACTACCTTAAATTTGGCATCTTTATTGAATATCATCCTTTAAACACCATGAAATGAGGGTAGTCTGGTTGGAAAAAGTTTATCTATCAAGTTTTAGATCGTGTTCTTGTTTAAAGAATTTTGAAAACGCGCGGTACGGCTACTTCGTAAACAACCTGTGGCGCACTCTATCGAAAATGTGGGAATATGTAGATTACATGTAAATCCTTATCGTCAAATTGTAAATAAATGTTATCTTGAACTTGTTCTTATCTTACAGGACATCATTCATTAGTGCCTCTGAATCATGTCTGTAATTTGTAGGGCCATTAGCCTGTAATTTTTATCATGAATCACTTAAGCATTTGGTGTTGCAATTAATGGAACCCTTGATGAGCAGGCGACATGATGAGTGCTCAAAATTTCGTTCCATTTTGATGGATATTTAATTATCTACACTTGTCGTCTAGATTAGTTAGTCGGGCGATGTGCATAACAATTTTAAGGTGAAGCTTTCACGAAGTAAAGTAAATATACGGTGGGTTGTTATCTAATCGCAGTTATCGTTCTTCTATTTCATGCAGTGAATTGTGGGTATGATTCAGAAAATAGGTTAGTGTAGTAATTAGTGTGCATTAGGAAGGATTTCTTTGTTTTTGTTGCTTTGTTACAGAGTTAATTAGATTCATATTTAATGGAAACTTCGGTTGTTGTATCCATTCGTTTTCATCTGTTGCAAACTCATTTACGCTGGTTCAAGTTCACGGGACAAATGAAACAATCACCTGTGGGAAATTGTTGTGGACACAAGTGCTGATACGTGTGTTCTCGTCACTGTACGCGATGGATCTTATGAACAAGTATGATATGTGTAGATTATGTCTACAAAGTAGTCAGTCGTTAGTGGATATATTCGAGGAGAACGTAGAGCATGGATTTATCATCAAGGATGCAATAGAGGACTTGATGCAGTTTCAAGTAAGTCCGAAATAATTCATCTTGTATGAATACTGTTTCTTGCTATCAATGAAAGAATAATTAACTACCTATCGGTCTACAGTGACTGCTTGTGCAGTGACTCGCGATGTGTTGTCCACTTAAGTGTGATTCTGTTGAAAAAATAAATTTATCACCTGGAAGTGTAACAGGTGTCAGCAATTATTCGGAGTAATTATCGCAGGTTAAGTTTCAAGCAAATGAAGTTATCGTGTTGTCCATCGTACGATGCCCCTCAAACTTTAGAGAGAATGCTATTCACGAAGCGCAACAAGTTGTATATTTACTGGTAGCCCTGCCCCGCCCTCCGTGATCGAAAAATGTATAAACTTTGTTGGTGCTCATCCCACAAAATGTATATTGACTGACACGCATTCAAAATTTGTCAAAAATGCATTGGCACAAGTTTTATCCTGGTATAGTTTTTTAGCCGTGGTTTTTGAGCTGTCTAGAGAAATATAATTGTATGGTTTATCTATGTATAAGATAAGCTTGTTTAAACATTATTATCTGACCGACGTCTTACACTTGAAATGCTCGCATTGGCTACGGTTTTCGTGTTAAACCAACTTATTTTCACGCGGAGAACTGTGGGTGCCGATATAATTTTTTTCCATTACTCTATGGCCGAATTCTGCGTATGCTATTATCTACCGTAACTCTTCGGCCTTTCAGATTTAAGATTAAAATTTATTGTTTTTATGGATGAGAAATTGCTCAATAGCTATTTTACTGAAATTGTAAATCAAATTGACGATGTCGTGGTTGGCATGAATCGGGTAAACGCATTAAGACATCTCTTGTGGCTCTGTATTGGAGTTGCTTGTTTACTTAGTGACGAGCGGAACTGTGATTTTCCAATCGCTTCGTTACCTGTGACTGCTAATCATCAGTCGGTGATTTTTAAACGTGATCACCGCGGAGAATCACTCATAGAAGTGAGCTGTGTTATTTGTGGTGCTGCTATTCCTGCTACTTTGACCAATTCATAAGAACGAGCTCTCCGCAAAAGGAAGGAATAAACTTATTGAAAATCGGAAAAATTAGGCAAAATATATTTTTTTGAGGGAATAGTTGTGATTCTTACCCAGTCGACACAACAATTATGGCCACACTGTGGCCGAATTGTGGTTTACCTATGGCAACTATGGCTATGGCTAGCCACAACTTGCCATATTATGGCCATACTGTGGTTGCCATGCGGCAAGCCATAGTTTGGCTTGCCAAACATGCCAAACTATGGCCACGCCGTGGATCGTCTTAGGAAAGCCACAGATTGGCAAACCAAACATTTGTAAATATAAGTATATTACTGTTGCTATCGATACAGGTTTGTTGGTGAGTTATTAAAATGGAAGGTGGTTGATTCAATCGATATAAAGAAAGTGTATTATCCATACATAAGCCATATTATGGCTGGCCACACTATGGCCGGGGGTCAAAACCGCTGTGGGGCCATAATGGCAACTGATGGCAACCCACTATGGCCACATAGGGTGCATTCCATTCATCGACACAAGTCAACTTGCGTCGAGGTTTTCGTGTTCCATTCTATGTGTGTCGCGGACTGTTGTGACACAAGTCAACAAACGGTAACGCACAGGAATTGGAGAGTTATAAAGAGTTACCGCGAGTCAACACTAGTCGACGCGTGAGTCGCATGAATGGAAAGCGCCCATTGTTGCCACAATTGTTGTGTTGACTGGGTAGTTTATATTACGATAATTAAGTAAATTTGTCATGTTAAAGGAATTGATAAGTGGCAATCTTTAAAATCCCGTCGACATTTTTTGGACATATTTTATATTCAAACCATCATGATTCAAACCGTTAGCTGTATATTTCGTAAAGTATGTCCTATTCATCATATCTCGTAAAAGATGAATAAGACATCCTTTATTACACCGTTGGTAGTAGGTAGCAGCTGAAGCTATCTTTACATTGGCGTACCCTGCGAGGAGCAGGAGGGGGCAGCTGCCCCCCCCCCCCCCCCCCCAGAGAAGCACAATTGCAAATGTCTTCAAACCTTTCTAACCCAGAGCTGTTTCTGGGAGAAATCAAATTTTAAGATTTTTCATAATGAAAACTTGAAAATTTTACACTCATTGATAACTATCCTGGCAGCTAAATATTTGGTCAATAAAATTCACACTACAAAATAATATTTAGTTTAGATATCTCCTAAATAGAGCTGAAAGTTTAAACATTTTTGGTGTAGCTTAAGAAGCAACATTGGGTTATATATAAAGGGTCAAGGATAATAATATTTTTTCAAGCAAATAATTTAAAAAAATAATAATAAAGAGCTCTGTGCCTCATGCATGCATTGGTAATCTCAGACGATGTAAAACTTTTATCTACTCGTATAGAAACTAGGTCCCTGTGACGTCACGTAGAGTGGCATCGCATGGTCGCCAATCTGGCCTTTTTCAAATGAGGATGAAATTGACCATTGACATTCGTCTAACTGGGATTTGTTTAGCCAAATAATATATGTTTATTATGAATACACTAATGGTGGGTAACAAATCGCAATCAACGCCTTTTGTTTTCCTTGATGAAGGAAACTACCATATAACATTGCTATATCTCTCGCTTACATTTCTTTGAGAACCTTTAGAACGTATAGTTGTTTTGGTGTTAGTAGGACCAACATCGACTATTTACGCCTCCATGTCACTTTTAAATATTGTGAAATATGTAGCGTAAAGTAATGAGGTAATGGTCATCTGAAAATTCCAAGCAAACGTTTTTAAGATTCAGTTTAAAATAAGGTGAAATTTTCCATTATAACATCAGACTGTTCTCCTGAACAGCAGGGATAGCAATATATACTAAACGAAAGTAAACTAAATAGAAATACATAATACTAAACTAGTGAACTAAGGGAAAATAACATTTTTCAAGCAAATAATATAAAAAAATAATGATAAAGAGCTGTTAGAATTTACTTAAAATGTTGGTTTCATTCACCTTTTCCATGGTTAAATCTTACCTATAACTTGAACCACCATGGTTCCCCCCCCTAGTTTTGCTCCTGGGTACGCCCTTGTGTCTTTACCGTACTCACAGTCGCAGTGATTTCGAGTATTTTTAGTGATTTAGTCACCGGCAGTGATCGGCTGCTTCTCTTCAATCACAGGTAGCTATATAACACATTTAACTTGGTAGCAGCCTGTGCATTCATCACCGAATCCATTGATCCAATCACAGTGATTTCCAGTATAAAGTCACCAACAGTGACTGCAGTACTTTTCAGTAACGGTGATTCAATCACATTCAGCAATATATCGCTCATCACTAGCGAACCTAATATACACAGTTATTCAATAAGAATATCACAACTTTAAAAATCTTTAACTCTGCTGAGAAGAAAAGGAGAGCTAAACACTATCTGTCGCCAAGTTAAGGAAGCTTTTAATTTCTAAAACTCTTTAAAATTTTATTTATTTGCTCATTTGTTTGCTTGAGGCGCTGTTGACGTCAGTCTATGACAATGTACTTCATCGCTGGCCTTCAAAGAGCACTGACCTCGACCCATGTGATTTTTTCTTATGTTATGGGGTATTTTAAGGATATGGTGTTTCAACCACCTCCACCATTAAGTATTAATGAAACAAGAAATAAAAGCAGGTATCCTAATGTTAAGCCTGATATGCTATTGAGTGTGTTGAAGTGTACCTATCGCTTTCATATCGCACGAGTGTCTGGAGGGGGTAATACTGAAATTTTGTGAACTTATCTTCAAGTGAAAAATACCTTTTTAAATACACTTAATAATGGAAGTAATGAAATAAAAATTTGTAAGGTTCACTGTTATTTAATTATGGGCACGACCTGGGTGTCGTAACTTGGTTACATCGTCAGGTGACTGATCTTGCATACATCATACATTTATACACAAAGTACACAAGTGACAGTGAGGACATCTATCAGAAAGGAATAGGACTGGTTGAAGGGGCAGGGGTGAGGGTTAAACACGGAATGGAATAGGGAGAGGGGGGGGTAAGGGGGAAAGGGGCAGCCTTGATTTGGGACGAGGGTTTTTCCTGTGAGGATAGGTATCTGACCATCTAGGGAAGGGCGGGGTTAAAGTGGGTGAGGAGACTAGAGCTAAGGAAGGTAGCGGTGTTGGGGAAGAAAGAGAGGATTAGCGGGGTACATTGAGTTTTCTAAATCACTATAGTCTATGGAAGGTCATTGAGTCTGGCTGTGGAAGATGCTGGTATGGGTTAATGATTTCCCCGAAGGACATGGGTCACTGGGGGAATTTTTGGTAAAGGCACTGCTTAGTATTCGTTCTTGGAAAGTTTAACGGCACACAGGTGGATAGGCACTTGAAAATTTAAAGGTTGTCACTGTAGGAGATCATTGATGGGGATGGAAAAGAGATGGGAGTGGGAGGGGAGCACTTGTTCGTTGGCAAGGGGGGTGTTGTTCTTTAAATGTTGTATTATCTCCAACGTTTACAGGGCATCGAGTCTCCTCCTGTTTCTTTCTGAATGTAGAATATCCGGCTTAAAATCACTATAGTGTTTGCCATGTAATAGATGATTGGCGAAGTTGGATTGATCTTTCTTCTTTTTGAAGCAGTTGCGATGCTCACTCACTCTGATGTTAACACTTCTCTCCGTTCTGCCGATGTATTTCATACCACAATCGTCGCACTTAAGGCAGTAAATTCCGCTTCTTCTTTCTGGTGGGAAACGATCTTTGCAGTTGGTCAACAATGTTTTGAGAGTTGATGGGGTGTAATAGGCAATTCTGTATCTTACTTTCGGGAAGTAGGAGGTAACGGAATGAGAGATATTTCCTAGGAAGGGAATCCTGCACCAATTTTTCAGTGTGTTGATGGTTTTATTTCATTACTTCCAATATGGAGAGGTTTCACAAAGTAAAGCCTGAAGTTATTAGTTACACTTAATGATGATTAATGACACAAGTTTCCAGAGTGTTTCTTTGATTAAATACAGATTGTTAAAGTTGTGGCATTCTAGGAAGCAATAGAGATCCGCCTCAATCCCAAAACTTTCAATCGGGACACCAGCTTTCATCTTAGCACTCATACTCACTACTCGTACTATTTGAACGAACAAATCGTTCTAGCATCAGCAAAGTCCCCTTGCTCATACCCTCGGATACTTGCGTTTGTTTCCCAGTATCAAGCTACAAATCTGGTGAAGTAAAATCAAAATAATTTGACCTGGATACATCCTTTGTCTCCCGCATAACAGTATCTTGGTTACCATTGGCAAAGCAAGGGGGTAGGTGCGGGGGTTCTGGACACCCCCAAAATGTAAATACACGATTAATTTGCTCCATAAAATAAAACAAAATACTGAAAAATCATGAATTATTGAAAGAGTTATTAGAAAAATGAAGTTTTTTTTTGTTTGTGAACAGTGTTAAAATTAGATTAATACCCTCCAACCTTACAGTCCAGCCGCTGAGAGCAGTGGCGTAGCCAGGAATTTCGTTCGGGGGTGTCCAAAATCAGGGGGGAAAATTTGTGAAAAACGGGGTACTAAGTAGAGGGTATTAAACTAATTTATTAATAAATTGTGCTTTTGTATTTCGGGGGCGGTCCGGACCGCCCGGAACTCCTCCTGGCTATGCCACTGGGCTCCGGACACCCCCCCAAATGTAAATACACAATTAATTTGCTCCATAAAATAAAACAAAATACTGAAAAATTATGAATTATTGAAAGAGTTATTAGAAAAATGAAGTTTTTTTTGTTTGTGAATAGTGTTAAAATTAGTTTAAAACCCTCCAACTTTACAGTCCGGCCGCTGAGAGTTGTCCGATGACATTAAGACGGGTTTAGTTGGAGGTGGGGGCAAGGTTGCCAGGTAACAAAGGAAAACAGACACCTTATATGGAAACAAAAGGTTTCCGTGAAGAAAGCAGCTGGAAGGGAAGAGGAGCGTGAAGGACCAAAAGGAAAAATCCTTTAAACTGGGAAATGAAAAACTCGAATGGCTGTGACAGGGGGCCTCCTTTGAATAGTTGCAGCCTTAGCAAGATCCCCCAAATCCCTCACGAAGGTTTCTTCATAGTTGAACGAGTGTTCGTGAAGGGTTTCCGGTTGAGAGGCTGGGGTTGGTCACTGCTGAGAATCTTCCCATTCCAGCATACCAACACAGTGTTTTGTTCATACCTGCAACGAGGTCCCCTGTTACGGCAATTGGAGAGTTTCATTTCCCAGTGAGCCTTAATGCCGTAGAGCTCTCCTTTTTGATCTATTGAATAATCCCTTGTTTTGTTGATTCGAAGAGAGGACTTGTTTTGGTGGCTCAGGCTTATTTCTTTGAATAAATACTTTGGCTACATTTTTCATGATTTTTGAAGATTTTGGTTCACGTCTGCGTGGTATTTATTCAAAGGAATATTGTGTTTTTTATTCAATAAAAATCATACAACTGCAACACCACCTGCTTAAGTTCAAAGATTTTCGGAGAAAAACGAGATCGCGCGCGTTTTTGAAAAATTGGTCATGTTTGAGATGCTGTATCTCAGCAACGGATCAAATGTATGTACAATGGCATACATATCCATAATAAGCCATCATTTATGAGTATTTGTGCTAAGTTTTAAGTCTCTATCTCAGAAAAAGCCATTTTGGACTTTTGTCCGGCTTTTTCCGATTTCAGACCACTGTGGGTTGCCTACAGTCCGGCCGCCAAGAGGGCTGTCCGTTGACAGCTAGTAGGGGTAGGAGGAAAGGTTGCCAGGTAAGAAAGGGAAACGCCCACATCACATGTAAACAAAAGGGTTCTGTGAAGAAAGCAGCCAGAAGGGAACATGAGATGCGTGAAGGATCCAAAGGAAGAATCCTATGTTTTGGCGATTTGCAGAAAGGGCTTGTTTTGGTGGTTTTCAGGTTTGCTTCATTGCTTCAGTGCTTCATATGCATGTGAGAACGTTGTATGACTAGTCGAGGGTGTGAGGTGCGTTTGGGGGCAGTGATTGGCTGCAATCCGTGCTGGCGCCGGGTTCTCTGCCCCTATTTTCAAACTGTCATCGTACAACTCTCTTCCTGCTGGACTGTAATACACCATTTTTTTTCCTTCAACATTTATTTATCGCACACAATGAGAATCATGCACATGAAGGAAAGACGTTACAACTCCACACCCTATAAATAAAAAAATAAATAAAAACGAAAAAACTTTGTATTAATCCACCAATTTATTTTCGTGGTATGACTAGTTTCGATGTTGCGGCATCATCCTCAAGTACAAAGTAGCAAGGGGTACTTGAGGATGATGTCGCTGCATCGAAACTAGTCGTACCTCATAAATAAATTGGTGGATTAATACAAAGTTTTTTCATTTTTATTTATTGAAATGAACTTCCACAAAGTTGAGCCTGTGACTATAGAGATTACACACCCTATTTTTCCACATAATCCCCATCCCTTTCTAATGCCGTCATCCAGCACGAAATGGGGGTGTATTACCTGTTGGTACCACTACTTGTTCTGACAGGTCAGGGCTGTAGAATGGATGGCGTAACACAGTCCAACCCTGTTTTGTCTCGTGTTCAGCAGTCCTCAAACTTGCGTGGGGATGTACGTTATTGTGTTGGACTGTAGTACCCTGTTTTTCAAGAATTTTACCCCCTGGTTTTGGATTCCCCTCCGAACGAAATTCTTGGCTACCTCACTGGGCCAACAGTACATTGGGGACTGGTTGGTAAAGCATTGGGAGAAATAAGATCCAACTGTAATGCTCAGTTACTTAGCCCATCGCTGGGGAATAGGGTAGTTTCCTTCATCAAAGGAAACGAAATGCATTGATTGCGATTCCTTACCCACCATTAGTGTATTCATAATATGTATACGAATTATTTGGTTTTAGAAATCCCAGTTTAGACGAATGTTAACGGTCAATTTTTACCTCATTTGAAAAAGGCCATATTGGCACCCATGCGATTCCACTCCACGTGACTTCACAGGGACCTAGTTTCTATACGAGTAGATAGGAGTTTTACATCGTCTGAGATATTACCAATGCATGCATGAGGCACAGGGCTCAGGGAAACATCTCTCAATAATCACCTATGAAAAATACCGAAGGTCAGAAGTTTCCTTTGATTGATAGGGTAATTATAATCCTTATTTAAGCCAAGCGCTACCTGCTAGCTGGGTACTCTGCTACCTGCAAGCAGACTGCATCGTATCGGCGCTCATAGCCTCACACCAAGGTGGCCTCACACAGCAGCTATCGGAACCAGTATGATGTCACACGGGCTTTTCCCAGCATTCATACTCAGCTGTTGCGTTTCCTCGCGCTTGGAAATTTTCACTTTTCATTTAACCACGAAAAATAGATATCGTCATTTAAAAATCTAAAAGCGTGAAATACCTACTCCAGGAGTAGTAATCTTCCGATTTAGGCAATAAAATAATATAATAGGTAACCACGCCATTGTTGTTCATGAGGCGTGGAGGAGATCGAAATTACTGGCTACCACACTGTTTGTTTCCCTGACGAAATAAGACAATGAGAGACTTTGGCTAGGTTTTCAAGGAGATTATAATTATTTTTTATAAATTTCCTCCTGAAAACTCAACGAAGGTGACTATATGTAAAGGTTTTTTACTACATTTCAAAACTGAGCTGCAATGCTTACGTTGAAATCAATGTGAAACCCTTACAAATCCTTTTGAAAACCTTATCGTAATGCAGCAATAGAATTAATTATCTTATCACTACTTACAGTTTTGTTTACTTTCTATATTCTTCTTCTTAATCTTTTTAAGTACAAAAACTATACGAAACGAAGTGGGACTGTTTAAAAATGTTTCACAAGGAGTGCCAAGTTATTTCAACCAAAATTGGCCATGAAAAAAATTGTGTTGCCTTCCTTATTGAACTTCCCTTGTACAGTGAGTCCTCGTTTAACGTTGTTGATTCGTTCCTGAAAAAGTCGACGTTAAGCGAAACAACGTTAAACGATGTAGTGTTTCCCATAAGAAACAATGTAAAAAATTTAAATTGGTTCCTAGCCATGTTCCTAACAATCCATTTCTTCGTGAAGAATCCAGAATTTCCCGGGCGAGAATCCAAGGAGGCCAATTATCGGAGCCGTAACGCCGTAACTTTAAGCAGACTTTGTGACCAATCGGGAGACCTGAATCAGGCCAAAACGAAAAAAATCTGAATCTGACACTCGGAAGCACGAGGATGAAGGACGAGTCAATTTTCGTGATGATAAGAATTCTTTAACCCGGCGGAAATCGCGAGAAACATTCATTACCGATTATTCACTTCAGCATGATAACGATTCATTCGAAACGAAACGAATTTTCATAACGAAAAGGTTGGGAAGAAGGCATTGTTAAATGAAATATAAAAACTAAAAAGAAAGTATTTTAATGGCGAAACATCGATATTTTCAGTAACAGAAGAAATTTTAATTGTAAAAACTCGACCTGCAATCCTAAAACTCGACCGATCTCTCCAGCAGTTGCACCTTCTTCAATTCTCTTAATAATACCAAGTTTTTGTTCTAATATCGCCGTTTTTTCTTCACGTCTGAAGAACCGCCAGGATAGCCACTCTTCTTCGTGGACATTTTTTTCGGTTGGCATCAGAAAAATAAACGGATAATGGGTAAATGAGGCGATAATTATTCGCTCAGACGCATATTTAACATACGCTACCCACACCAACCTTTTCTGTCGAGCGAAAATTACCAATCACATTAATATAGTAATATTTACTATACATCAGATGCGCTTGCGTCCTATTCGCCATTCATTTTTTTTTCGCCGCGCATAATTTGAACAACGTTATCGCGAAGCTATAACGACGTTAAATGATCAAGGGTTTCAATTTTTGGACAACGTTATCGTGAAACAACGTTAAACGGGACGACGTTAAACGAGGACACACTGTATTTTTGAATATGTTTCAGAAGTTCATGCAGAAGAAAGTGTTTGTGACTGATTAGGATGATAATAAATGTCCTGTATATTATGCTCAATTTTGTGTTGTGCCCCAGGTCAACCAGGAGAAGGGTGTTCCGTGGATGGCTTGCTCTAGATGTCTGGTGAAGCTGAACGACTTCCGCCTCTTCAAGATACAGTGCATCGACTCCAAGTTGGCCTTTGAGACAAAGTTCTCCCATAGCGATCTCGTCGAGGACCCTTGCCACACGACCTTTGATGCCAAGTACTCGAGCAGTGGACTGGATGACGAACGACAGCACGAGGTGAGTGGTCTAAACCTTTTTCTTACTGAAGACGTAAATATATGTGTGGAGACATTTCTTGACCCAGGAGATGAAAGACACATATTTTCGTCGGAGATTTTCTTACACAAGTGAACGAATGCTGAATATATATACGTTTTCTAGCTCTCCCCCTTTTAGGACGGTCGCGGGTGTGCGATGTCTTTGTCTCGGGACCAAACACAGCGAGGCTTAGGCCTTACCCTCGAAATCCGGGAGCAGGTACCCTGACCCATCGTCTTTTATTACCCCTCTTAGAGGTGAGGGACTGCGGTCATACAATTGTTTATCCAGTCAGGTTTCGAAATAAATATTTGTTCATTTCTCAAGAAATATGTATTAAGAATTGAATTGTCTTTTGTGTAGCGTTTACAATTTTTAAATGAAATGCTACGATAAATATTAACTTATATCTCGAGTTATGTATGAAAATCAACGTAGAAATTGTTGATGCATTAAATGCATTAATACTGACCTTAGAACTTCGTTTAAAATTTGACGATGCTCAGGAAAAAATGAGGAATTCAATTCAAAGACTGTAATTTACGTGCAAGCAACAATTATCCATTTGCTAAATACATATAAGAAATCCATAAGTTGACTGCGAACCAATGCCACAGGTATGGTCGTAAACCCGGAAAGGAGGGAGCACAAAATCTCTGGGAGTCCGAGATAATGCAGAGTCCCCGCTGGGAAGGGTCAAAAAGGGTTGCTGCTGAGAGTGTGAGATTATCTGCGACATCCTTCTTAACGAATGTCCTCCAAAAATACTCCGTACCATGAGAAAGAAGAGAATCTTGGAACTCAGTACAGCAGCCGTGAGACAAAAACTCTGCCGTCTCGAAAGGGTTAACCTTTTCCCTACTAAAGACGAAAATATACGTCTGGAAGTTTATTGTGTTGAGTGCAGCGTTCTCTCTCAACCGTGAATACCTTAAAACCAGTGGCATAGCTTGGAATATGCTTTGGGGGATAAGGGGGGATGGGGAAGGGTGACCTCCTCCCTTTGGGAAAATCTTGGAAAAATGACATGCCTGAAAATTACATTTTACGTTGATTGATTGATTGATGATGCGTTGGGGGATCAGCTCCCAGGGCACTTAGGCCTGTTGGTCCATTGTGCTAACCACCAATGACTGATCACCCATAGAGGCCAATGTCCTTAGCGAAGGACAAGAGGTCCCCAATGGGAAGATCTCATACTTCCTTGGGCTCTATGAAAGGTGAGCCCAGGTGTCTTTATCGAGTCCTCATGATTTCAGGGCACTCACATATTAGATGGGTGGTTGTTTCCTCTCCCATCTCACGCCATCTACACCCATCTGAGTCCGTTACCCCCAGCAGGTGCATATGTCTCATTACATGATGGTGGCCTGTAAGCAGGCCTACTAGCGTTCGCAATTGACTTCTGTTCATAAGGAGAAGTATTCTCTCGGTCTAGGCGAGAGCTCTCCCGTAAGGGTTTCAGCCTGACGTAACCTCGGTGTTTCTCGCCAGATCTTTGAGTGTTGAGTTGATCCCCACCCTCTGATTGCAGCCATCCCCACTGAGGGGGCAACTGGCACCATTGGTTCTGTTCATCTTACGTAATTTTGTCACTTAAAATTTGGGTTTCATTAAAAGGTTACATTAAAATTTACTATACGTCAAAACTAGACGATAGTTTTCAACATTATTTTTATTTCTCTGAGGCTTTGGGGGTGGGGGGGTCTATCCCCCTCATCTCCCCCCCCTCCCGTAATTATGCCACTGCTTAAAACCGCGAATGAGCCATGAATTTCGTCTACCGTGAGAAAACCTGGAAAAAGTCATGAATTCTGTCATAGAACTGAAAAATCTCTGAAACTTGTTTGTAGAACTAGGATTAGCGTATCAAAAGAAAAATCATCGTGTCGATCATGCATGTTTCAAGGTCAGTCACACGCGGACACTGTCCGCACATTTATCTGCTCACGTATATTCAACGCGCAATCGTAATAATTAATTGTTAATAAATTGGCCCTTGTGCCATGATGATACATTGACCTTAAGCCTGTGATTGGAAGATCGGTGACCAAAGTGTTTATTAACCTAGGCGGAAAATGAGACATTTCTTCACTTCCCTCACTCCCTCCATTTTCCCGCTCACAGCCTTAAGCTGGCCCAAATTCTACCAACAATAGGTCATGAGAGATAGCACTTTCATTGCTGCGTTTGCATTCAAGGCGTCTGTTGTGTTTGTTGAGTTCGTATTAGGGATGGTCGCGTCAGATACCTCGGATCCAAATATCTGCGGATATTGCCCTTCATCGGATACATACGATCCAAAGTCGCAGAAGACATGCGAAATTTTGAATAATAGCTTCAATGAATGCAATAAGTGTGGAAAGAGTTCCAATTCCATCTTCGAATGCGCCATCGCATGCGATTCTTGTCCTACACCATTTTTCAGTGGTTTATCCAAAGAGTTTTCCTATTTTCATTTCCAAACCCAAGCGTAACAGTTTAGGTCGTGAGCACGCAAAGATGTTTAAAAAAAACTACTTGAAAGCCTATAAAAATGATTTTGAATTTATGAAAATATTAAAATTTATACCAAAATCTAAAAAGCATTCCTTCGATTGTACGTACCCAGAATACAGTTGAATAATAACCTCGTTTCTAATAGCAGGGATTGCAGGAAAATGCATTTGGATCCGAAAATATCTGATCCGAAAGATCCGGCTCCGAAAATATCAAGGATCCGATCCGAATCCGGATTCGAAAAAAAATCCTGGATCCGTTCATCCCTAGTAACTACCCTCTTGCCAGCTCAGAGAATTAGTGTCGTTGGTCTAACTAGATGAGCGGATTCGATTCGGTGGGCGATTGTTGAGCGTTACTGCAGCGGAGGTATCGTTACGTCCGTTTTAGTTTCCTATCTATTCAGCAGGTGGCACCTCTGTGCACTACCGTATTGTGGAACCCAGTATCAAAAAGAATAAGAACTGGTTTTCAACGATTTAAAATGTCTACGAGACATACGACCATGATAACGAATACTATTCTCTTCCTTATCTCTCTACACGGAAGAAACTAAACGCGTTTGAGGAGAAACAGTCGGAGCACACTGAGTTATTGCAAGCTTCAACAGCACACTTGAGTCAATTCGACAGCAAAAACAAGAGAAGGTTTACTTCGAAAGCTTAATTTTCTAAGAATGATGGGATATAGCCATGTAGTTATAAGCGTAATAATATTATAATTAGGGATAGTCGGATCGGATACCTCGGATCCAAATATCGACGGATATTGCCCTTCGTCGGATACATCGGATCCAAAGTCGCGGAAGACATCGGATCTGGATCCGAAATTTTAAATAATAGCTTCAGTGAATGCAATGCATAAGGGTAGAAAGAGTTCAGATTCTCTCTTAAAATGTGCCGTCGCATGCGATTCTTGTCCTACGCCACTGGTGAGTGGTTTATCCGAAGAGTTTTCCTATTTTCATTTCCAAACCCAAGCGTAACAGTTTAGGTCCTGAGCATGTAAAAATGTTTAAAAAAAAACAACTTGGAAGCCTATAAAAATGATTTTTAATTCATAATAACATTAAAATGTGTATGAAAATCTAAAAAACATTCCTTCGATTGTACATACGCAGAGTAAGCTTGAATAATTACTTCGTTTATTAGCAGGAATTTGAAAATGCATTTGGATCCGAAAGATCCCGCTCCGAAAATATCAAGGATCCAATCCGAATCCGGATCCGAAAAAAATCCTGGATCTCTCCATCCCTAGTTCTTATTTAACGTGCGGCCAGTGATTGTTACATGATCAATATTTCTGCCTAAAATGGCTTATGAACAGACTGAGAATTTGAAGACATTTAGACCGTAAAAACCTGGAAAAAATCGTAAATTTTATAATTTAGTTAGAGTGAGAACCCTGAGAATGTATTCTCCAAGGGGAGTGCACAGATGAGGCCTAATTCCATCCCATAGAAGGCTGATTTTTAGGAATGGTCGGATCGGATACCTCGGATCCAAATATCCGCGGATATTGCCCTTCATCGGATACATCGGATCCAAAGTCACGGATGACATCAGATCTGGATCCAAAATTTTAACTAATAGCTTCAGTGAATGCAACTTCAGTGAATTAGGGTGGAAATGGATTGTATTCACCATTCTATCTTCGAATGCGCTGTCGCATTCGATTCTTGTCCTACTCATGAACCATTTTGTTTGAAAGCTCTCGCAGAGGATATGCAGGAGAATTACAGCCGGGGAAAATATAAATAGCAAAATATGACTGGCACATAGTGCGACTCTTCCCAGGAGATTGAACAATCAATGCGGGAATCTCAGCGTCAGGAATTTGAAAATGCATTTGGATCCGAAAATATCCGATCCGAAAGATCCGGTTCCGAAAATCAAGGATCCAATCCGAATCTGAAAAATATCCTGGATCGGTCCATCCCTACTGATTTTGGTTGCCACTTGAGTTGCATTTCAGTTGACTTTCGCAAATGCCTGCGGCACTAGGGGATATGTGCAATTGCATCCACTTTTTCCCAATATTTTGCTGTAAAAACTTTCTAATGGCAAGAAACAACATTTAAAAGCTATGAAATTTATGTATCCCACAATCATGTACAGCAAATGCACTCCCAATTATCTTGGCTGATGGTGGGGAGGGATGGCACGAATAATCGGAAAACAAGGATAGGCCAAACTTTCGCTTAAATATCTTGCAATAGTGTACATAGTTTTATCCTAGGATCAAATACGCAGTTACACTAGGTAGTGTAACTGCGTGTTTGATTTGATTTTGCTGGCTGTCATTTAAACTCAACTGATCATGACACGTTACACCACAAAAATGCCGCAACTATCCCCACTTTAACTTTGAAACTGTGGTAATAAACAGTCACTGATTTATTTATCCTGTCGTAACATTTTAACTTTCTCGTAAACTTCACAAATTTGGTTAATACACTTTATAAACACTTTTTATCAAATTGATTGTTTGAGGCGTAACTTGGTGAAAGCGATTCATAATTAAATTAAAAAAGAACTTTGTGCTTTCACATTAATAAGAAATAAAAAGACTACTTCACAATTTGCTATACATTTGTTAGATAACAATCATCAAAGTGATTTTGTTTTTGAAGTGCTTCATGATGAACCTAAAGGACCTAGATTAGACGCTTTGGAACAAATAGAAATTTTGCAGCACGTACGTTCCAATTAAATTGTAAAATTACATTGTAAACGAATTTTTGTATGACTCCCACTCCCCTCTTTTAAGCCTCCCACTCCTTAATTCCTGGGCTAATGACATGACGGACTCTTTGGCCTCTCTCTCACCTGAACCATCCCCCCTCCACCTGCCATGCCCTCCCTAACGGAGCCTCCTCCCCCTAACTTCTTTCATACCATATGACCAAGTTTTTTTCCCCCTCCCTCTTCTCTGTTGACCAATCCGTTCAACCTAATTACCTTCCTCCCTACCCCTCCTAACCTGGTTTAAAAGGATGTGATGGACCTCTGTAGGGTTCACCTGATGATGACGTCCAACGTTGAAACCATGGTCGTGAATAAATATTAATGTGAAAGCACAAAGTTCTACTTTTTATCAGTTCTTTCGGCAAAAACCTCAGGAGCGAAGAGACATGTACTCCTGCATGCCACAGCTTTAATTACAACGAGTGGATGGGTGCTTGAATTCTTCAAGCGGGTGTGTAAAGGGTAGAAGATATGGTGGTGTCAATTGTAGCCTAGTCCTGGGTCCATAAGTTGGTAAAAAGTTCGAAAATTTCACCACGTAATGTTAGAGCAATTCGACATATTTTATGAAAACGCATATTCGATATAAATCTAAAGGTAGTCCATTCTCTTCATTAATTTTTATTGGGAAGTAAGAGGAATACTAATATGCACACACACTTCAAATTTCATTGCTCTAACTGAAATAGTTATGAAGATATGTCATTTTGAATATTTTCTACAGTAATCGAATAGAACTTAAAAAAAAGTAACATCTGTTTTGAAAAATACGAAAATCTATTATATTTTTATTAGGTTATACACTTCTATTCATTCTATTCATCGACTATCAATTAATTTCTCAACTATGCCCGTGGATGCTAAATTCTATGAGGTATGGCAATTCGTTATATTTTAAGGAAACGCAGATTCGATATATATCGAATTTGACGCAACATACAAAACATATTTCCCCTGTGCATAATGAGGAATACCAATATGTACCCATTTACCAAATTTCGTTCATCTACCTCAAATACTTATCATGTTATGTCAATATTGGTGTAACTTACAATGATTTAATCGAACTTTCGATTATATACTGACATCTGTACAGCTTTAATTACAATGCTCCCCATTCTCTCTTTGCTGCCATCAACAACAATTACCATCCATTATTACTTGACTCTTTGTTTTTCTACTATTAATTGTTACATTAACATTTAACTCACTATTAATTGTTACGGTGTACATTTTTTTGTACTTATCTGATGACTCAATTTAGGCCTTCTTGTGTAGGCTTTCGCAGTGTGGTGAGTATTGAGCGTGGAGGTTTTCGGGGTAGCTACCGCGTAGATTCATCTCTGCAGACAACAGTTTTGCCGGCATTGCAGCAGGCTTCTTCAGGTCAATGAAGTGAAGATCGCCAGTCTCTTATGCCTCATTCACATTACGATTGTTCCAGCGATTGTCGGAACTATCGTGCATCACATGACGATTGTTAAAACCTGTGCTACCCTCTTACTGTGCTGACATCTTAAGTAAACGGGAAATTGACGGTTAGCAAAGCTGTTGAGATATGCAGGGTCAAGATATTACTGTGTTCGACGTATGTTTAACGAATAAGTTTTCTTCCGCCCTTATTCTTCCTTCCCAGAACAAATCCAGGAAAAAAGATAGAGCAAAGATAGCTTCATGAACTTTTCGTCTTTCTCTTGTTGCTTCCTCTTCCGGTCTCCCAGCGCCTAGCCATCATAAAGTGGCAACGTTCGGAACTATGTGAACTATTGTCAGGACATGCATTCACACGGCTAGTTAGGCCAACTATCGCTAGGACGATCGCTCGGACAATTGTAATGTGAACGAATCATTATACACCCCGTCGGAGGCCGGTGTCTTCTCATTGGCTGGTTCAGGAGGCCCGGGTGGCTTCTCATTGGTCCCCACCTTCTGGCTCTGTCCTGTCCCTCCAGGTTTACTCTTGAGGACTCTTCTTCATGTGTTAGGAAGCTCACAAAATCATCAAAGCCAATGGAAGATGTCAGTAATGAGAACCCTTCTAAGAAGTGCCATAACATTATCGGATGCCTCCTCCCTGGAGAATGAGAAGAAACAAGTATGCAAGGCACTACAGGGCAACGGATACAACAATGACGTCATCCTCAAAGAAGAAAAGAAGATTGATGAGGCCCTAAAAAGGACCACAGAAGCTGCTCTTGGAGATATGAAAAAACCTACGGCTTTCGCCTTCCTACCGTACGTTGGAGGGACGAGTGAAAACATAGCCCGTGTGCTCTTGAAGCATGGCATAGCGACAAGGTTCACCTGTCCTGCAAAAACCTCCAGATTCCTAAGCAAAGCCTAGGATGAAGTCCCTGCAGAAAACCATTGTGGGGTGTACCAAGTCAATTGCACCTGTGGCAGAGCATATAACGGACAAACTTGCAGACCCCCTCAAGGTGCGGCTCCAAGAACACCAAGAGGCCACGAGGAATCAACAACTGTGCCTCTCGGCCATAGCTGAGCACACATGGAGTGGGCCGAATCACAATCTCGAGTATGATACTGTGAGTCCTCGTTTTACGTCACCCCGTTTAACGTCATTTCGCGATAACGTCATGAAAATTTTGAGACCGTCATTCGTTTATCGCACCTTTGCTTCGCGATAACGTCAAGGCTTTTAAATTTCGCGCGAGAAAAAAATGCGAAGCGGCGGGCGTTGCAGGTTGTTCGCTTTGTCGGCGGTAATACAGTCAGTCTAAACGAAGTGTAAAACGGTGTGTTTATTGTTAATTGCGATTACGGTTTTAACAAATTTTCTGCAAAATGAATTCTTAGGTAGGTGCGCAAGGTTTTACTTGACATAATGGTTTTCAGGAACCTAAAAAGTGATTTCAAGGAATTTTTCCGTGTAGAACTTGGAGTTTTTGTCGTCACTTTTTTCGCCGTGTTCACAATAATTTTGGTTCCTGTAACTGCGACGATGTTTCAGCTATGATGATGCCCAGGCAACGCTTGCCTGGGCGGCCACCATAGCGAAGCCGAAAAACAAACGCGGGAAGATACAAAAATGGAGAAGGATTTATGTCACTGCTGCTATTGTCGTCGATGAAGACAGGAACTCGTATTTATGCCATAGCTTGGCATTCCCATCGTAAAAAATGCCCCCTATATGATACGCTAAAATTTTTTCGCGTAGGAATTGTGAGGTCTAGGAGCCAATATTCACTTTTTACATTGTTTCTTATGGGATATTATGTTTCGATTAACGTCATTTCGTTTATCGTCACATTTTTCAGGAACGGTAAGTGACGTTAAACGAGGACTCACTGTAATGCGAAAGTCATTGCCAATGAAAAGAGATACTTCCCTCGGATCATTAGGGAAGCTAAAGAGATAATGAAGACACCGGACAACCTCAATAGGGAGAAAGGATACCAGCTCCCTAACACATGGAGAAGAGTCCTCAAGAGTAAACCCGGAGAGACAGGACAGAGAGCAGGGAGGTGCGGACCAATGAGAAGCCACCAGGGCCTCCTGAACCAGCCAATGAGAAGACACCGGCCTCCGACGGGGTGTATTAGAGACGGGCAATCTCCACTTCATTGATCTGACGAAGCCTGCTACAATGCCGGCGAAACTGTCGTCTGCAGAGATGAATCCACGCGGTAGTAACCCCGAAAACCTCCACGCTGAATCCAGGGAGAGTATGACCTTATATACATTGAGTCAGTGTCGGGTTGGAAGGCTGGCCAAGGTGGGGAAACTTGGAAAGAGGGTGCGGTGGTCCTTCAAAGTCATACAAAGTTACCAAATGGGAGGTACGCAAGTCAATAAATTACAAAATGTCTTAAATGGCAAGTTCCGATCCTTAGAAATACTCCCTTTCCTTTCACTCCTCATTCCCACCTGCACCTTTTTCGTAATGATCACCTACTACACCAACCTAAATTCCGTCTTTCTCTCACTCTCAGAGATTACTTTTTCTACAGACTCCCTACCTTTTTCAATACCATTTAGACTACTCACTCTTCCCTGGATCTTTCAATGCCCATAAGATTATAATCTTAATAATTATTCAAGAGGCAGCCACAAAGCCATCTTTTTTTTTAAACATCCTTTTTGTAGTTTTTTTATAGTTTATATTTGTTGAATCTGCAGATTTTAAGTTTTGTATTCAATGTAAAGGCTGTTTTTGCTGTTTTTGAATGATTAAATAAATGATTAAATAAAATGGGAGGCACAAAGTGTAACCAAATGGGAAGAAAACAATATGAGGCCACTGACTCAATGTACGTCTAACGATTTGATCGTTGGATTATTCTTCCTCATAGGATAATCCTCGAAAATCGTTAGGATAGCAATGGCTGATGCCTGGTTTCGCTGGTGGTAGGACCCGCCCACCTTTCAGACGGTGCAGGATTCCTCGTCCCATCCCTTCCTTCCCTTTCCCGTCCCAGGAGGCATCGTCGGGCTCCTATCGCGGCGGCGTCTCCTTCCCTTCTCCTTCCTGTCCTCCCCCTTCTGGGTGCAGAGGTGAAAAGCTCCCTGACCCTGCCCTGGGAGTGTATCCTCGTGAGCCCGCCCTAGGGTTTCGTTCACACTGTCATCTGCAGAGATGAATCTACCCAGTAGTAACCCCGAAAACCTCCATGCTGAATCAATTTAGTCCTTATGACTGTGGAGACCACGTTAAGCTAATGTTGTGGTGTTGTAGCTATTTAAAATTATTTTTTAGTGATCAATAGTAATTATTATTATTATTTTTATTCCAGCTGGACAATTTTGGAGTGAGGATGGACATGCCTGAGAACCACATTCGTCAAGAGCTCTATCCTGAGGTAAGGAACAGTAGTGCTTGTAGCTTTGTAACTTACGACGGACAAAAGGTCAATTACGGATGTCACTCTCTCAACATTGGAGATGTTTTCCTGAAAAGTGTTGTGCTAAAGCCTGAATCACATTATCATTTTTTCCATCCCGCCTGAGGGACAACTCCATTGTCATGTCCCTTTCTGTTGCTGTAATCATCTCCGGTACTGTCTTTCTACCAAGCAAAAAGCATGGACACTAACAGTGATTGTAATGTCATGCTTTTAATTGAACGGCTGTTGTAATTACATATGTACAAGGACTAACGCAAAAGTTTTTGATAAAAAAGCAGGGACTATTCAGTAGTTTAATTTATAATTCTTCTGTGACATCGTAACTGCTTAATCAGGGCCCCCACTCAACTGTCTACCAATTTTGTCTAACGAGAAATAAAATATTGAAAAATAAAATTATGGAAACAATCTTAAGTTTTTTTAGAGAGCTTTCCCGCTAATTTACATCTTTAGCATAATTATTTTCATTCACTTCTTGTTGTTGTTATTTATCAAAATTGCTATTAATTCAGATAGTAAGAGTTCATCCTTGGAACCGAGTGAGTATCGAGAACCAAGAATCGATGGGGGAGAACCAGACTGGTACCAAGAATAGAAAAAATTTAGGAACCGACTCATCTTTAGTACAGTAGATTCCGGTTAATTGGGACATGTCGGGACTGGTGCACTTTGCCCCAATTAAGGGGCTGCCCCAATTAGGCGAACTATTCTGTATATGGGCATAAACAAATGCTGAAATGATGGAAAGAAGACTAAAGAATGTTTATAATGCAACATAAGTTATTAATCTATTAATTTGATTAATAAATCAGTGGGTTTAGTTAATTTATTTTCATTTTTAAGAATTATAACAATTTAGTTAAAAATATTTTTCACAGCCACGGGCGACGGTGAATGAATGTGTTTTACTAACAAGGAGACTTTGCCTAACCGATGTCAAGAAAGAAGATGAAACCTTTTTTATTTGAAAGTAGACACTTAGATAGGAATACAGTTGAAGGGTTTTGTCCAAATACGCCCGGGTTTGAGAGAAAAAAGCATTTAAAAATTGAAAAATATGGTCACGTTGAATTTAATATTAAAAATTTCATTCATTGTTTAAAAGCGATTTGGCCGAGTGGTAGCGTACCGCACTACTGAAGTGAATGTCCAGGGTTCGAGACTCGGTGAGAGTAAATTTTTTCCAGTCTGCCACCTCCTCCATTTTTGTAATCCGTTCCATCCTCTTCTAATTTGTTCATTTAGGACGTTTTACATTTTTTTATTTGAATGTTGTTTGAGAATAAGCCCTAAACTGACATTTTTGTCGCTAGCTAACCCTTACTTCGAAATATTCTTTCCGTGCCAAGATTCATGAAAGCAGGAGTGGTAAAACTGTGGTGCTGGCTTCGAAGTGAAGGGAACTCATTTCCAAAGCAAAAGATTTTAAACATATTGTCTCCGGAGAGTTTCCCAGGTTACATACGGGAGAAAGATATAAAATCAGGGGGAACGAAACTCGACAAGCTTGAAATGATCGACAGATGGGTATACGATCACTTTGTCGAACCCAGGAACAGCAATGAGCCGCTGATAACTCGGACTTTACAAGAATATGCTATTTATGCGTGATTTCAGCACATATCTCCAGGATTTGAATTCCCTGCTGGTGCTTCATGGGTTGCATCTTTTAAGAAGAGAAACCCAATCGTGCAACGTAAATTAACAAAATACGTATCAGCGGGCGAGCAAGCGTGTGCTGAAGAAATATTGCAATCGGCAATGACGTTTCAGAAGCAAACAAAAAGCCCAATCTCCAAATGTAATGGATTTCGTAATTAATACAGATCAGACCGGGTGTCCGTAGAGGATATAAAGAGAACGCGATCAAGAAAGGGAGAATATTGTTCAGGTTGCTCTTGGGAGCGTGATCAAAGTAATGCTCTCATATACAGCGCAGGAAAGCTGCTTCCTAAAGTTTTTATTGTGCTTATCAGAACCTGGAGGTGATTTTGGTCCGCAAGTGAGCGAAGAAACTGGAGAGTGAATTTTTAAATGTTTCTGTTGTGTATTCTAAATCTGGAAAACTTACGACTGGGTTGTATTTCAAATTAAAAAAAAATGTTCTACGGCCATGTCTTAAAAACAATACATTTTTATTGCTTATTGATTTGTGGGGGACAAAAAAATAGTGCCATTTATGATGAACTATTTATCGACGAGGAAGGAGAACCGATATACAGCGCAAAAACTATACCACCGAAGTGCACATCCGTAAGCCAACCGTGCGATGTTTATTTTTACAGGTAAGTAAAGCAGTTTATTGCACGAAACCAGAACTGCACCTTCCTCCTTCAAGGGAAAAGAGAGATATTCTCACATGAGGATGGAATAAAAATCCATTCAATCGTGCATCATCAGTTGTCCTAACCAGCGTTCAATGATATGCTGAGGTATGCATGATATGCCTCGAAGCTAGTAGAGAATTAAATTGTTTAAAAAAGTTAAGGGGATTATGTTTCCTTGAAGATATAAAGAAACACAATGGCGAATGCTCAGGTAGCAGTTTTATAGAAAGAGCATGGTGCTTTTCAATTACTTGCTTTTCTTGTTTTATTACAATTATCATCCAAATTTCTGTAAAGAGGCGAAGTAATAAATAAATAATGAAAAATTGGAGAAGGCAATGGCAATTGCAGATTATTCAATTTTATATATTAGTGCTTTATATTATGGAGGTATTTCCTCCAATTCATGGTCCTTTGCGCGACAGAGATTTCTCGTGAGCATAAGATCTAATGAAAGCAAGAGAAAACCGAATAATATCGTGCTACGGGAAAAAGCAAAAGAAGTGTAGGAAAATGGGAGTCTGGCGAGGCCATAAAAAAAGAAAAGGGAAGGGACGAGCCGACAAGCCAAACTAAAAACAGTACTATCATATGGACATCGAACTCAACAGGTGCAGGCCATGACCCAATTTTAAGTTGGCCGATGTATATTCCAGGTAATTACAAGTTCACATGTTACGACAATTTCCCCAGCTTGTACAGCTTCTTTAAAATCTCTAGGCACCTAAATACGCGGAAATAAGGACTCTGACATTGAGAGGAGAGGAAGTTTGTGGGAGGAAAGCATATCTCGCACATCGATCGGTTAGGGCAAGAGGAGTAGGGAATAATGGTCGGTAGGGTGCCCAAAAATGGCTTTATGGAGACTTACTATTCCAACGAAAAATATAGATGGTACTTCAACCTCCTATCCAGGTTACTATGTGTTGAAAAAACTTCGTTCTAATCGACTAGCCCTTCAACTATTCAGGTGTTGAGGACAAAATTTCTTTCTTCCTTTACAAAATCCTATTATACACAAAAATTTTAGCCTTTTAACTTTTAACTCAATATCTCCGGTAAATCGAATTCGCTTGAATAGGTTCTCGGCAACAAAATACATGCTGCAAAAGTTATTCAGCAAAATAAATTAAGTTATAAGGGCATTTCCTGACGATTACCAAGGTAAAAAAATAGACTGCAGGAGAGCAACGACAGTCAGAAGGGCAATAGCGACGTTTAGCACTTGGAATACTCCAAATTGATCATACAGGTAGACGAGTGAAAATTGTTGTATATTCTAAATACTACAACAGCAGGAACCTGGGAGACTCTCCGGAGACAATATGTTTAAAATCTTTTGCTTTGGAAATGAGTTCCCTTCACTTCGAAGCCAGCACCACAGTTTTACCACTCCTGCTTTCATGAATCTTGGCACGGAAAGAATATTTCGAAGTAAGGGTTAGCTAGCGACAAAAATGTCAGTTTAGGGCATATTCTCAAACAACATTCAAATAAAAAAATGTAAAACGTCCTAAATGAACAAATTAGAAGAGGATGGAACGGATTACAAAAAATGGAGGAGGTGGCAGACTGGAAAAAATTTACTCTCACCGAGTCTCGAACTCTGGACATTCACTTCAATAGTGCGGTACGCTACCACTCGGCCAAATCGCTTTTAAACAATGAATGAAATTTTTAATATTAAATTCAACGTGACCATATTTTTCAATTTTTAAATGCTTTTTTCTCTCAAATCCGGGCGTATTTGGACAAAACCCTTCAACTGTATTCCTATCTAAGTGTCTACTTTCAAATAAAAAAGGTTTCATCTTCTTTCTTGACATCGGTTTGGCAAAGTCTCCTTGTAAGTCCTATTAAAGAAAAGTTCTATCCTCTTGCGGATAGTAAAACAAAAAGAGCTTTCAAAATAGGGCAAGAATAGGAACGCTTGTGAAAAATAAGAGTAAATCAGAGGAGGAAAATATAAAAAAATAGTATTCTGAAAACAAAAAATTTTAATTTCGTCGCGAGTATGGAGTCTATCTCGCCGACTCATGGCCCAATAAAGCGGCATAGGCTGTCCCAATTAAGCGGAGAATACTCTGGGATATTCCTATCTATTGGGTTCTGTTCTTCAAGATCTGCCCCAATTAAGCGGCTGCCCCAAGTAACCGGTGGACCCATTAAACGGAATCTACTGTATTTGAAAAGATCTCAGTTTTTGATCCCCAAGAAGTTCTGACTACAGACATGAACCCTGGATTAAAGAAAAAAAATTCAGGGCTTGGAATCAGATGTTGGGGTTGGGAGTATCACAGAAATGGTTGCTAATGGCTTCTGGGTGCAGCTGCGTATTGCGCTTTGTCGTGCACGCTTTCGCATCCGTTACAGGGTGCATCATCAGGCGATGAATGAAATTACGGAATTGGTCGTCAATTAATATCCTCGTCCAACCTCCCCCATCCACAGGAGTAGTGGGGGAGGAGGGTGGCACTGACGCCAGCAGGACTATCAGCCCTGTCCTTGAGCGGCGAGCGGACTCTTCTTCTTATCTAGCGAATAACCTTGTTGGTAACATATTCGCCGTTTTCTCTTTTTGGAATATCGTTTTCCATGTCTGGCTGAGTTTTACCTTGTCAACTCTGTTTTTACCTTGTCTGAACTCTGTTGGGGGCATTTCTCAATCTCAATAGCCTCCCGAATTAGTCGTCGATGATAAAATTTCTCTATATTGGGCTGGGTATTAACAATACATAGTACCACAGATAAACTGACATTCACCTTATCATTATGGCCCAATGGTTTTATCCCTGAGTAATGTGCACAAAAAGAGTTGCCTCCAACAAATCAAATCCCACTACTTACCCCCTCTTTAAGAAAATCACAGTAACATCTTTTACTACAAAAAAATTTCTCAAAAATGAGACAGACAAAATTAATTGAAATTTTTACTTTTGATAACAATTACCTGATTGGAACTCTGATCCAAAACATCACCATGGAGAGGCAATTGATATGAAGCTATGTACACTTAATCATTGCTAATGGCTTCTGGGTGCAGCTGCGTATTGCGCTTTGTCGTGCAAGCTTTCGCGACCGTTGCGGGGCGCATCATCAGGCGATGAATGAAATTACGGAATTGGTTGTCAATTAATATGCTCGTCCAACCTCCCCCATCCACCGGAGTGGTAACTTGGATTTTCTACTACTGTACAATTTCAACTTAATTGTTGTGCGTGGCTGTGAAATAGTCCCAGGAAAGTCATCCTATAGTGAACACAATTTAAATTACAACGCCTGAAATGCATCGCTCACTTACCATGACAATTTTTAGGGCCATATCTGTAGTGTTCAGTGGGGTTGACATTTTATATTGACAAATATTAAGTGGAAAGAACTTTTTTGAGGGGCAAACCCTGATTTCCCTTAAAGATGAAGGCGATCACTGATTTTACTATTACTATCACCGCTAACGGCTTTCGGGAGCAGCTGCGTGTTGCACTTTGTCCTGCGAGCGTTCGCATCCATTACAGGGCACATCATCAGGCAATGAATGAAAATTCGGAAAAGGTTGTCAATTAATATACTCGTCCAACCTCCCCCATCCACAGGAGTAGTGTGTGAGGAGGGCGACGCTGACGTCAACATAACTCTCAGCCCTATCCTTGAGCGGCGAGCGGCCTCTTCTTCGTGTCTAGCAAATAACCTTGTTGGTTACATATTTGCCGTTTTCTCTTTCGGAAAATTGTTTTCCAGGTCTGCCTGAGTAAATGGAATCTTCTGTATTAACCAAATAGTTTTGCCTGTATTCTGATTGGATGGTAGTGGGACCAAGAGAAATCACCATGTTAAGAAGGAAAAGGTTCTAAAGAGGAATGTACTAACCAAGTTCTACCATAATTGATTTCTTTCTTTAATTGCAGGTAATCCTGAAGACAATGGATGAGCCAGATGGGATGGAGGAGAACCCAAGCACTTCCTGTGGGTATCCAGTTGTGGATAGTTCGTCAGCATCGTACAATAACAGCACCAAAGATTGTGAGGGACTCGATTCCAACGTAAGTTGAACCTAACAGCAGTTAGCACATCGGAGTAAACACACCGTAATAATCTGATGACACGACAATAGGGTGGTGTCCTATTGCTCTTTTATTGGCTAAATCAAAAGGTAATCAAATCTCCTGGAGTACCTATTTCGCACTTTTAGATTTTTAAATGACGATATCTATTTTTTGCAATTAAATGAAAAGTGAAAATTTTCAAGCACGAGAAAATTCGACAGCTAAGTATGAATGCTGAGAATATCCTGTGTGATGTCATTCTGGTTCCGGCTGTTGCCGTGTGCGGCCACCTTGATGCGAGGCTATGAGCACCGTTACGATGCAGGCTGCCGAGCATGGGGGTAGCGTAGAGTACCCTGCTAGCTGGTAGCACTTGTCTTAAATGAGGATTATTAATACCCTATCAAACGAAGGAAACTATTTGCACTACATATTTTTCCGGCCTTGGTGGCGGCGGGGTTAATTCCTCGCCTGACAAACCAAAGGGTGTGGGTTAAAGTCCTACCTGGGTGGGTCGCCCCTACCCAGGGAATGGTTGTGTGTGATGGTCGTTGTTTCATGTTATTTTCCCCGTTGCAAAAGGCCTTAAATGAGATGTTTTTGGGGGGGTGAAAATAAATAAAAATACAGTAAAACCTCTATGTAGTGAATCTCTTTACATCATAAACCTCTCTACTTCATACCCCTACTACGGTCCCGTCAGATTTACATGTAAATTTAACCCTAATACGGGCAATATTTTTTTCTGACGTAATCGGGCAAGGTGAGTCCAATGGACTCTTTTAACTTATGCTTTTAATTTGAACTATTAAACAGTGAAAAATATTAATTTTCACATCAATTTGTAGATATTGTACACTACAGAATCATTTAACATAAAATTGATTATTTTTTGTCTAACAAAAGTTTTACATTACAGTGGAACTTGGTTAGTATGTTCCTCCTTAGTACGTTTTCCTCCTTAGTACGACGATTTCTCTCGGTCCCGGTACCATCGGAACAAAACACAGGTAAAAGTATTTGGTTAGTACGTTTGAAAAAATTGCGCTTTCCTGGTTAGTACGCTCAACTGCTAGCTGTGACGCAACCCGCAATTCGTTCTCCAGTATCTTCTTAAGGGTCGTAAAGCTCCGAATTCATGATTTAATTTGTTATTACTAGCCATTAAAATTCTTGCATTCATTCCACATATCTTTCTTCTACCGTGATTTATCCAAATGCATCTCTCAATTCTTATGACGTGATAAATAATAAAATATGGCCATTTATCAGGAATGTCTGACTACGCAAAACTGCAGCCAATGAGAAGCCCCAATTTTCCCCACCCCGAGCTCCTCACCTTCTGTTGCCTCTGCAGTGCCACCTGCGCACAAATTTCACGAGAGGGCAATTGTTGCTATTGCACGAGTTATCATGATGAAGAAATGAGTCTTATCCAATTCCCACTTTATCTATAGCAGTACTGCACGACGTCAATGCTACAGAGTACGTGCGTATTTGACTACTGCTGCGGGAGCAGACGATGCTCTGGATCTCCACGCGAAGCTTAGCTTAAAAATACTTGATCTCGGCACGAAAGCAGACGACATAAAACAAATTTTAAAAGTAAATTTCAACTGTATACTGTTAAATCTTCTTGTAAATACCTCGTAATCTAATAATCTTGCGTGTTATTATTCGATATATCGATCGCTATAACAATCGATATGGCTTTATTCCAGAAGCGCAAATGTGTACGGCTGTTGCCGTAATTTAAGTTTAATATAATTTTGTCCAATTTTTATGATGTTTAAAAACAACCCGTTGACATACTCAGGGTTGTTGTTATATTCTCCGAGTATGCTGTGACAAAAAAGAAATGACTTAGCTATACTTGTCCTCTTTCTATAAATACATATAGGATAAATCACGGGAGAAAGACGCCGTTTTCATGTAATTGTCTTCGGGAAATCTATGAAACATTGTGATTTTTCATTCACATGGTATTGTTTTTCAATGTAGCGCCCATTTTCTTTATTTTAAAGGTGAAAAGAGTTCAGGAAGGTGATCCTACGAGAACTACCGATAGTAATTGTAATTATGACGACTTTTCCACAGATTGCAATTACCCCGACTGCTATTTTTTACTTTCCTCGTTAGCACGTTTTCCTGGTTAGTACGTTCATTTTTTGTGGTCCCTTCAGAAACGTACTAAACAGGTTCCACTGTACTTAATTATTTCATACATAGTCAAACAGCGAGTACAGTGGACTCTTATGACTAATTCTTTCTGTTTTCACTACATAAAACACCAAATATTTATCGTTACATGTACATAGTGATAATTTTACATTATTTTGACAATTCAAACCAAATATTTGTAAAAATGCACATTACTTTTTACATTTCGTGCAAACAGACTCACCTTGCCCGGATTTGTGGGAATTCAGGGAAAAAAATTATTTCTAAGTTACTTTAATTCCGAAAGAAGTTTGAATTACTCTAATTTATAGGAAATATACAATTAGAAGAAGTAAAAAAATTACAACATGCTGACATTTCAATAACATAATAAAATTATCAAAAATGTGATGCGATGAGTCCAAGAGACTCACTTTGCCCGTATTAGGGTTAAAGGCAAACCTCTTTGTAGTGAACCTCTATCTTGTAAAACCTCCACTTATCATACCAAGGAGATACCCCTGAAACAGCCTTACTACCTCCGAAAATTGTACCGAGACAACTAGAGACCATTAATGCAGCCACGATTATGTTTATGGATTGACATTTTCAGCGATAAATGTTTCACCCTTATTTTTTTTCTTACACACGTTTATTATGCTTTAATTTTCATGTTAACCATTAGTTATGGCCATTTTGTTCCGTATGAGAGTATACCTAACAGTAAATAAAAAAAAGGTATTCAACTATCCTAATCATTTAAAGTTACTGTTGATTTGTGAGCGATCACATTGTTTCCTCTCAAATCATGGCAAATATCATACAGTAGAGCTCGCTTTCTGTTGTTATTAAATAATAAATATATGTTCACTAATGCATAAATGTTTATTTAAATGCATAAATATAATCGTTTAAAAGAGAGTAGTGCCTTTCATTTCCAAAGGATATGAAAAATGGTGCCCATCACTAAAACCTCTCTATAGTGAACCTCCATACATCAAATTGCCCAAATTTTGGTCCCCTCCCTTACAATGAAAAGAGGTTTTACTGTATTTGTGATTAGCTGTTGCACGAATCCAAATATTTGTTTGTCTTCTATTTCTAGGTGAGCAACTCTGGCATGATGGGAATCCGGAAACGGGTGAGACGGTCTCGGAGAAAGAATGCACTCCAACCAGTGGACAAGTTACCTCCCAGCTTCCTTAGCTCAGAGGTCTGTATTCTCTCATCAATCCCTTTAATTCTCTCTGTAGTTTGCAAAGGTTGTGGAATTTTTTTGAGTATTTTTACCAGGGTTGATAAAAATCACGATTTTTTTCAAAAAAATCATTTTTGTTGATTTTTTTGATTTAAATCAGATTTTAATGATTTAAATCGGATTTTATTGATTTAAATGAGATTTTTATGGTTCTCCATTCATCAAAAATTCAGTTATTTGCAAAACTAACTATTTGGGCAGCATATTGGAGAATGATCGTTTGCAGAAACAATAAGAGGCAACATACTCTAAACTCAATACAACATTTAGTCAATCAGGGGAGAGAACTATGGAAATGCCAATGGTATCAAATTAAAAATTACATCAGCATAATATAAAATTGCCATTGGAAGTATCAAATGTGCAATATTATGCGGTTCTAAAGCATATGAAGTTTAGAAAAATTCTGTAATTGCAACTTTTCATGGTGCCTACGCTTAGAAGTTAAATCAGAAAACAATTTTTTTTCAACGGATACACTAGTATTCTAACCAAAGCCATTTTTTTAAATTTTCATGTTACATGCATTCCTACAGTATCATTTCTATTTAAGAGCCACCATTGTGCTGATAACTGTCGATTCATTGTATTAATTAAGAAATAAAAATCAAAATTATACACTTACAGCTTCCTTTTCTCGACTCTTTAAAAATCAAACATATAAATCACATTATGATTTAAATCACCTGATTTTTTAAAATAAAAATCAAGTGATTTAAATCGTGATTTAAATCAAAGTGATTTAAATTAATCAACCCTGATTATTACATTACTCTTCCGACTATCCAGGCTAGCATGGCTTTGCAGTGCGCAACCGTGCTCCTTGATCACGGACACATGTAGCGCAGCAGTTGCAACCCAGGCAACTTGTGCTAGACACGACTACATGGCGTGGTGCCTGGAAGTGTAGTTTCCGACGTCGAGCAGTGGTTTTAAAGCATTTGTGCAAACCACTTTTCCATATCCATGATACCACAGCCACATATGTGTGGTTTTCGAAACCAGGCCTTACATGGAACATTAATAATACGAGTACAACCATGTTATGGCCGCTAAAAAGATCGCGAACTGGCAAAGAAAGCTCTCAATGAGCACGAATAATAATCGGAAAACACAAATAATCCAAACTTTCAGTGTAATTTCTTGTAATTTTCATAATTTAGGCAAATCAAACTATCAATTACGAGAAAAATCGATGTTTCGATCGTGTTTCAAGGCCGAGTCAGGTGCAGACGCTGTCCACGCATTTATCTACGCACGTGTATTCGCAGAGCAGTTATTGGTCCGTGTGCCATGACGACACATTAACCTGTGATTGGAAGACTGGTAACCGGTAAAGTGATCATTAACCCTGGTGAAAAATCAGACACTTCTTACCTTCCCTGCCACCCTACTACTTCCATTTTTCTGCTCACAACCAGGCCCTGCATTTTCCTAACGATAGGTGACGTCAGAGCACGTTCATTACTGCGCTTGCACTCACGGCATCTGTCGCGTTCATTAAATTTGTAGTCAATGTGCGGCCGATGATTGTTACGTGAGCAATATTTCCACCCAAAATGGCGTATCAACACACCGTGAATTTGACGACATTCAGACCGTGAAAACCGGGAAAAAACAGTGAATTTTATAATGTAGTTAGAGTGGGAACCCTGCTAATTAAAAGCATGGCGTTACAATTGCTGTTGGCGTCCATGCTTTTTGTGTGGCAGAAAGACAGTACCGTAGATGATTACAGCGATGGAAAAGGGACATGCCGAGTGACGGAAAAAGGGATGCATACGAGGAGGTTGTAAATACAGCAGACTCCTGATTATCCGGCTGCGGTTTATCCGTGTTGTGGATTATCCGCGCATGATTTTCACTCACGCTCAATATTTTCTGCGATATTTATAGAAAAAATAAAGACAGACGCAAAATCATTGGAATTACTGTAAGGATGCACCGGGAGTATTATATCCGTTAAAATCCCCACCGTAAAACGGAAGCGATCACGCTGTAGCTGCATTTACGGGAGCACCATGTTCCTGTTATCCAAGCTTCGCAGTGCGCAACCGTGCTCCTTGATCACGGACACATGTCGCGCAGCAGTTGCAACCCAGGCAACTTGTGCGAGACGCAACTAGATGGCGTGGTGCCTGGAAGTGTAGTTTCCGACGTCGAGCAGTGGTTTTGAAGCATTCGTGCAAACCACTTTTCTGTATTTGTGATCACACAGCCACGGATGTGTGGTTTTTGGAAACCAGGCCTTACATGGAGCATTAATAATACAAGTACAACCATGTTATTGCCGCTAAAAAGATCGCGAACTGGCAAAGAAAGCTCTCGATGAATCCAGGCTTGGATGGATGGATCCGCCCTTTATATCGATTGTAACGTAGATTATTTAATCAAAGTAATCAGCGGGCGAAATGTGGCCGCCATGTTTTTTTACGGTGTATAGGGCTGGTTCGGGTACCCTACGTCAAGTAGGGCACATTTAGTTCCAGAAACGGACATATGTAGGGCTTGATGTGGCGTATGTAGGGCGAGATCGGTTTATGTAGGGGCTGATGACGTATCCAGGGTCGGTTGGCCCTACAGCGTTGACTAAGAATACTGTCCTAACTCTTCCATCATGGCTTGTAGAGATACAGTCAAAAAGTAGTCGAGTCTGACCATAGCTTAACCTTCTTCCTGAATTCCAACATATCCAAAGAAGTTGTAATGTGGTAAACCAACAGCCTATCCATGTTTTCCTCCTAGTTTCCATCTTTTAGCTAATATGTTGATGAATGATTTGGAGAAAAAACGTCTTTGCAGGATAGTTAGCACCAAAAGTTACCGATCTCTTTTTAAATAATTAGACTTGCTTACTATGCCATTTATTCATATTCGTGATACATTTGGATTTTACATGGGAAAATTTATCTTTATTTGATAAAAATGGCTTATCATGAACATTATAACAGGCATACCACATATCTAAATGTGATGCAGCAAAACTATTAGGTACTGATACTGTCCGTCCTGAGGAGAGTGCTAGGACACTTTGTAATTACTCCTAGCAAACCGATCGCAATCGGTTGAAAACTTTAATCTATGCACTGGAACCTCAATCTATTATTTTTCATTGGGATGGACAAAAAACTGATTAATGCGGAAATGTTCTTTAAAATATTCATTTAGCTGTTTACAGAAATACAGTAAAACCTCGTTACATCGTAATGGAGGGGAACAAAATTTGGGCAATTTGATGTATGGAGGTTCACTATAGAGAGGTTTTATTGATGGGCACCATTTTTTCATATCCTTTGGAAATGAAAGGCATTATAAACTATTATATTTATGTGTTAAAACAAACATGCATGCATAAGTGAACATATATTTATTATTTAATAATTACAGAAAGCGAGCGCTATTGCTTGATTTTTACCATGATGCGAGAGGAAACAATGTGATCTATCTCAATTCAACAGTCACTTAAAATGATTAAGGATAGTTGGATATCTTTATTCTCATTTACTGTTAGGTAAGCTCTCATATTGAACAAAATGGCCACAACTTATAATTAACGTGAAAATTACTGCATAATAGGGTATATAAGAAAAATAAGTGTGAAACATTTATTGCTGAAAATGTCATTCCATGTACATAATCGCAGCTGCATTAATGGTCTCTAGTTGTCTCGGTACAATTTGCGGAGGTAGTTAGACTGTCTCAGGGGTATCTCCTTGGTGTGATGAGTGGAGGTTTTACGATATAAAGAGGTTCACTACAAAGAGGTTGGCCTATAAATTTACATGTAAATCAGACGGGACCGTAGGGTTGGTGTGATGTATGGAGGTTTATGATGTAAAGAGGTTCACTACATGGAGGTTTTACTGTATTTGAATTTTATGGAAACACTCTTGGTATATTTTTGACTGAGAATACAGGCCTAAATGCTGTTTTGGCGTGTGCTAAAAGCCATCTATGTATTTCTCCTTGCAGATTGACATTAGCCGTGTTCGCGGGGAGCTGAGGCGACAGTTGAAAGCGGAACCAGAGAAACAGACCAAGCAGGAGGTGAGTGTCCTCTAAATTGCTCATGTATTTCAATTCTTATTGATATCATGCATAATTTAAGATGCGTGAAAATCTTTACATATCGATTGATAAACGCTTTCAAGTTCAGAGTCCGTTATTAAGTATTTATTATTAGTTGTCACGGTAACAACAAGCATAGAGATCCTAGTGACCAACCCAGTAATCATACATAGGAAATTTACAATATTACAACAAACAATCCTACCAATGGTTTTTTACCCATATCTCCATTCCTCTCTCCTATCCGCTAGCCTTTTCATGGCGACGTATTTCTTCTCTTTCACATCCTTTATTACTCATTGTCCTATTTGTAACTCATTCGCGGCCTTCCCTTGTCTTTTTTCCCTCCCACCTGTCCTTCTGCGATTGTCTTTATCAACCCATCATGCCTCAAAATTTGGCCGTCTAAGTTGTCCCATATTCTGCTGAAGGTCTTTAGTAGGGACGGCAAAAGAAATTGTTCAAGGAAAGTCAAAACCAGTAAAATTTCACTAGTTTCGTTCCCGGGAGCGAAATGTAGAGACGAAACAAAATGGATTTAAACTCGGGGAGCTGAAATGGGAGTCAAACCATTCGGGTTGAAACAAAAAGTAAAACTCGATGGTTTAGTTTCAACCCACACACAGTACAAGGTACCCCCCACATCGAGTACTAATTATGGTTAGAGATGCGTGAAAATCGCAAATGCGATTAATCCGATGTAAATGCGATAATAAATGTGACATAGATGCGATGACTGGTCTTATATGATATTTTAACGCAAATTTGCCTTTTCGATGGCAAAATTCGTACATTTTGTGGCGAGCGCAATTTAAATGCTCCGCCGACACTCAACCGCATTGAAGCATGTGAGCGACTGGCCAGCTGCTAGGTTGGCTGGCTGACTCTACGTGGCCGCGAACTACAAGTGGGCGCGGGCAAGCTACACCTCCGCCACTATATGTCTTATTCCTTAGTTTATTATTGTTCTACAACATAATTATTTAAAATATTCTGTATTTTGTCATATAACTGTGTTTCACTTCATTTTATCGTCATCTAAATCATTATGAAAATAAATAAATAGACGCTACAAGATGCGATCAACTGCTATTGAAAGTGCGATGAAATAAAAATGAAAGTGCGATTTTCACGTATCTCTATGAATAATTAATGAGCTCAATATATGCCATGCACATGCACTATGGCGCGAAAACATCGTGTGGAAGTGCAAATCCACCTCACCACAACTGAGGCATTTGTGGGTGAAAAACAAGTCAGCATGCGATGAGAAAGTGACAAAATTTGGGGGAAATGTGCGTGAGGAAAATTTGAATTCTGTCAAATAACAAGAAAGCTTATGAAAGGATTTTTAATTAGTTAAAATATTAAAATGTGTATGAAAATATAAATATCATTCCTTTGTTGACGAATGTATCTATAAGAAACTAGAATAATTATTTCGTTTTATGGCAGGCAATTAAAAATGCATTTGGATCCGAAAATATCCGAAGACCGGACTCCTGAAAGCCACGATGAAACACCGAGATCTCCGTGACCGGTCCGCAACGTGTTAAACTGAAATTTCGTTATACGGGAAGTATGTTATACGGGAAATTTCGTTATACCGGACGGAAAATAATTTATAGACGCTATACTGAATATTTCGTTACACTGGCGTTCGTAATAAAGACATTTCACTGTAGTTTTAGAGCATTTTAATCAGGGTTACAATATATTCGATCTGGTTACATTATGAAGCTGTTTGGAAAGTTAAAAGTTGCTTCACGTGACTTATGTTTTCAGGTTGAGGATGGCCCTGATCACCTAATGCCCCCTGACAGTCTCAACTCTACCCTCGAGCCCACAATCTCACTCGAGGACTGGAACGGCAGACTTCGCGGCGAGAACGAGCGTCACGGCACGATGGACATTGGCAGCCTCGTCGACGGAGCCCAAGGTCATGCGGGCAACGTCCTCTCGGCATCGCTCGTGAACGAGATCCTGGGGGAGACGGAGACGAAGCCATTTGTGTGCGAGTTCTGCAACAAGGTGTACGGATCGCGTGGGGAGCTGGTGCGCCACGCAAGAACCCACACCGGGGAGAGGCCATACCTGTGTGACATCTGTGGTATAAGCTTTGCGCGGCGCTATCACCTGGTCCAGCACAAGATGATACACACAGGAGAAAAACCATTTAGGTAATTGGTGATGCTTCCTGTCTTGACCAATAGGGTGGTTCCCTATTTCTTTTTTATTGCCTGAATCGAAAGATTAGTACTCCTGGAGTACGCATTTCACGCTTTTAGATTTTTAAATGACGATAGCTATTTTTCGTGATTAAATGAAAAGTGAAAATTTTCAAGCACGCAAAAACGCGACGGCTAAGTATGAATGCTGGGGAAACCCCGTGCCAAGCCAAGCGCTTCCAGCTAGCATGGTACTCTGCTACCTGCTAGCATCCTGCATCGTATCAGCCCTCAAAGCCTCGCCCCAAGGTCACCACACTTGCGGCAGCGGGGACGAGAACGACGTAACACTGAGTTTTCCCAGCATTCATACTTAGCCGTCGCGTTTTTGCGCTCTTGAAAATTATCACTTTTAATTTAATCGCTAAAAATAGATGTTGTCATTTAAAAATCTAAAAGCGTGAAATACGTACTCCAGGAGTAATAATCTTTCGATATAGGCAATAAAAAATATTAGGAAACCACCCTATTACATAAAAACGTCATCAGTCTCCCGTGATTTGTCCTGTATGTTTTAATAGGACAAGTTCAGCCAGATCATTTCTTCTTTCTCAGAGTTAATTCATTCAAAATGATGATAACCCTGAGTATATCAATTGGTTGTTTTAAAAAATCATAAAAATTGGGCTACATCATCTTTACCATTAATCCCAGCAACAGCCATTCATGTTCGTGCTCGGAATGAACCCGTAATGATGAATATGTAATCTTTTTGTACAGTTAAAATCATGCTGTATGAAAAGTATCTGGTCACGATTTAAATCTTTGCGGTTTTTTCCCGCATGGGCAAAAAGGTGTAACGCTCAAGAAGCATTAGTCATCGATTTTTTGTTTTTCGAGAAATCATGGCAGAGTGAAATTTTTGCTAATGTCGTGCTCTTCTGTTTGTTTAGGTGTGAGGATTGTGACAAGTGCTTCTCGAAGAGCAGTCACTTGAACCGACATCGGAGGACCCACACTGGCGAGAGGCCCTTCTCGTGCCTCGTCTGCGGCAAGAGCTTCTCACTCAACTACAACCTCAACGCTCACATGAAGGTAACGCATGGACTGATGTTTGTGTGAAGTCTTTTTGGAATGTCATCCCAAATGGACGTACTGTATTTATCTGATTACAGTCCCCCCGCCCCTTAACCCTTTCACTGCTGTGAACGTCAGGGTTCCCACTCGACCGTGATGACCTTAAAACCGTGAATAAGCCGTGAATTTCTTCATCCGTGAAAAAACCTGGAAATAGCCGTTATTTTGCTACATTTTAGATGTATGCTATTGAAAAAAACACTTTGGTTAATTAGATGAATTATTATAATTGATTGGGTATTTAATTTTATTTCCCTTTTCAAATCTTTGGGTGGGATGACGTCCGAGAGTCTTTTTGGGCAAGTCGCTGCTGGTCACTGGTTACCAAAACAAGGTATTCTGCAACACACCAAGGTTATACGGTGAATGATGCGGCACTCAAGAGTGTTAAGCTAGTACTGTTTGCGTTTGACTGCCATTGAAAGCAGACCCTTTTTACAGGGTTCCCACTCAACCGTGAAAACCTTAAAACCGTGAATTTCGTCTACCGTGAAAAAACCTAGAAATAGCCGTGAATTTCACCATAAAACCTTAGAAATCTCTCAAACTTGATTGTAGAACTACGATAGACAGATTAAAAGAAAAATCGATGTTTCGATAATGTTTCAAGGCTGAGTCACGTGCAGATACTGCCCATGCATTTACCTGAACACGTGTATTCGAAAGCGCAACTATTAATTGGTCCGTGTGTCATGACAGCACATTGACCTTAAGCCTGCGATTGGAAGACATTAACCCTGGCAAAAAATCAGGCTCTTCTTCACTTTCCTGCCACCCTGCTCTCTCCATTTTCCCACTCACACCCTTTAGCAGGACCTGAATTTTGCCAACTACAGGTGACGTTATGAGAGATAGATTCACTTTCATTGCTGTGTATGCAATCACAGTGTCTGTTGCGTTTGTTACATTTTTAGTTAACGTGCGGGCGATGATTGCTACGTGATCAATATTTCTGCCCAAAATGCCTTATCTACAATACGTGAATTTTATGACATTTAGACGGTGAAAACCTGGAAAAAACAGTGAATTTTATAATGTAGTTAGAGCGGGAACCCTGTTTATTCATAATTTTAAATTTACACATCATGTTCAGAATGGCTTGCCGTTTGTTAATTTTCCTTAATAAAAATATGTTTGGTAACTGCATTCAATGATTGTTTGCTTGGCTATTACGAAACATGAGACTCAAAAGAAACCACATTTTAAGTTATTGTAGTACCGCGCTGTTGCACAGACTATTGACACCTTTTTTCTTTGTGTGGGGCCTTCTAAATAGGGGTGCGTCTTATATAGTTGAGCAACATCTTTTCATCAATAGGTCATTGACTTGCCACATCATCGTTCTAGTGCCATTTACATTCCAGTTTTACATTCCAGTCCATCATAATGTCCCTGTAGATGTAAGTACAGTAAAGTGAATTTTATACAGTGCAACCTCGATAAAACGACACCCCACGGTGCTCCAATAAACACTCGTTATAGCGAATTGTCGCTTTACCGGAGGTGGTGCAAATAATAGCCAATATGTATACCTGTTGCGAACAGTTATACAGGAACAGGAGTGGTGCGGCGACAGATGAATTTCTATCTGATAAACGTAAGCATAAATCCAGACGAAAGGTGATGTTTATTTGCATCACTAAATTTCCTTAGTCAAACAACGACTAATTGTTTGGTGTTTTCTTGGCCATGGTGTCTGCCATCAAATGCTTTCTAATCACGCAACTCATGGCCGTGCGGGTATGCTGACGACTGCTTTCTGCCGCCCGAGGTACAAAAGAAGATCAAGCATTCGCGAATGCTAATGCCACAATATTTTCACCAAAACTAACAACTTATTTATCGAACGACAGTTTACCACATAAACTTGAGACTGAGCACTCCATTAACTTCATTTCTAACAGATCACTAGCAATTACAGAGATTAAGGAGTCTTGATGTAAGCTTTTCCGGTGGTGAAACCCTCGCTAAGGCGAGAGCCAACACCAAAAGGGCCTCGTAAAAATGAATTTTTTAACATGCTTATTATAGGGTCAAATGACGGTGCATAGGGTATCTCTCGTTATAGCGGGGGTCTCGCTATAGCCCGTACTCGCTTTAACGAGGTTCCACTGTATACATCTACTTCACCAAGGTGCTTTTTCATTAGGGTGGTTTCCTATTATTTTTCTATTGCCTAAATCTAAAGATTATCACTCCTCGAGTACCTATTTCACAATTTTATATTTTTAAATGACGATACAGTGAGTCCTCGTTCTACGTCACCCCGTTTAACGTCATTTCGCGATAAACGTCACGAAAATTTTGAGACCGTCATTCGTTTATCGCACCTTCGCTTCGCGATAACGTCAAGTCTTTTAAATTTCGCGCGAGAAGAAAACGCGAAGCGGCGGACGTTGCAGGTTATTCGTTTTGTGGGCGGAAATACAGTCAGTCTAAACGAAGTGTAAAACGGTGTGTTTATTGTTAATTGCGATTATGGTTTAAGCAAATTTTCTGCAAAATGAATTCTTAAGTAAGCAAGGTTTTACTTGACATAATGGTTTTCAGGAACCTAAAAAGTGATTTCAAGGCATTTTTCCGTGTAGAACTCGGAGCTTTTGTCACTTTTTTTCGCCGTGTTCACAATAATTTTGGTTCCTGTAACTGCGACGATGTATAAGCAATGATGATGCCCAGGCGACGCTCGCCCGGGCGACCACCATAGCGAAGCCGAAAAGCAAATGTGGGAAGCTACAAAAATGGAGAAGGATTTACGTCAGTGCTGCTATTGTCGTCGATGAAGACAGGAACTCGTATTTATGCCATAGCTTGGCATTCCCACCGTAAAAAATGCCCCACACATGATACGCTTACATTTTTTTCACGTAGGAATTGTGAGGTCTAGGAGCCGATATTCACTTTATACATTGTTTCTTATGGGATACAGTGAGTCCTCGTTTAACGTCACCTACCGTTCCTGAAAAATGTGACGATAAACGAAATGACGTTAATCGAAGCATAATATCCCATAAAAACAATGTAAAAATTGAATATCGGTTACTAGACCTCACAATTCCAATGCGAAAAAATTTTGGCGTATCATATCTGGGGCATATTTTACGATGGGAATGCCAAACTTTGGCATAAATATGAGTTCCTGTCTTCATCGACGACAATAGCAGCAGTGACGTAAATCCTTCTCCATTTTTGAATCTTCCCGTATTTGCTTTTCGGCTTCGCTGTAGTGCGGTCCAATGAATGCTACCAGACGCTACAGACCGGGGATCCGGTGCTCCGGTCCATAGGCCCTACCCTCGCTACGAGAATTTCTTTTCAGACCGGTAAGAGCGAAATCAAAATGGCGGAAATGAGCGAGGGCGGGCAAACTGGGATTATGAAATCGAAGAGATGGTTTTAATTGCGAATTGAGGCGGGCGGGCGTCGCTTGGGCATCATCATCGCTGAAACATCGTCGCAGTAACAGGAACCAAAATTATTGTGAACATTGTTCTCTTGGACATTGTCGTGGAAATGTCTCTGATGCTAAAATTTGCCAAAACCGTAATCGCAATTAACAATATACACACCGTTTTACACTTTGAATAGACTGACCGTATTACCGCCCACGAAACAAACAACCTGTAACGCCTGCCACTTCGCCTTTTTTCTCGCGCGAAATTTAAAATACGTGACGTTATCGCGAAGCGAAGGGGCGATAAACGAATCACGGTCGTAAAATTTTCGTGACGTTATCGCGAAATGACGTTAAACGGGGTGACGTAGAACGAGGACTCACTGTATTATGTTTCGATTAACGTCATTTTGTTTACCGTCACATTTTTCAGGAACGGTAAGTGACGTTAAACGAGGACTCACTGTAGTTAGAGTGGGAACCCTGCTTGTGAATTTTAGCGAAAGTGGAAAAGAGTGGATTTCATTACGAACGTCTTCTTCTTCTGTAGGTGCATCAGCAGGAGTGTGACGGGCAGGAGCTCCCTTGTCCACACTGCGACAAGACGTTCACCTACAAGCACAACTTGGTTCAGCACCTCAAGCGCCACGAGCCCCAGCCCGTGCGTCAAGACGCTGCTTCGCAGGGGGGGCAACGCCAGGCCAGCCACCCCTGCTCCGACTGCAACCTCGCGTTCGTCTCGAAGGGGGATCTCGCTCGACACACCTCCGCCAAACATTCGATCGAGCGACCCTACTGCTGCATAGAATGCCTCGCCTGTTTTGCGGACGAGCTGGAACTCGCGAGACACTCGGCGAGGCACCACAACGCAACGAGCGACTCCTCCAAACGGCAGGGAGCCGCGGGGAGTAATAGGTTTGCCTGTGAAGACTGTGATAAGAGCTTTAACCGCAAGAGTCGACTGCAGAGGCACGTTGCGTCGGTCCACGCTGGCCGACGCATGGTGGGGGGAAGCACTGCCCTGCCAATGTTGGCCGCGGCACTGACGTCCGTCTCAACATAGCCGAGCACGAGTCATCTTAGCCTTCGAAATTGCGTAGAATACCACTGGTCGATGTTCATCAGCTTATGGCCTATTAGCTTGCCTGAACACGGGTCGAACAATTTAGCCTTAAACCGAATTAAACATGTTGTTAGATGTCGGGGTTTTGTGTTGATGCCGTTACAATATTGGCAGCAGTTATTTGTCAAATCAACCTGCTACAATACCTTCAACATTGGTTGTTGTTATGCCAATGGTTAAGCCTTCAGAGCTGTTCACTTGTTGGTGTGGTATTGATGCCGTTACAATTTTGGCAGCAGTTAATTGTCAAACTAACCCGCGTCAATGCCTGCTACATTGGTTGTTGTTAAGCCAATGTTTAAGCCTTCAGACCTGTTAGCTTGTTGGTAAATTCCTGCAGATTTTGGGTTTAGCTTTGACATATGTCTCAATGTATCTAGGTCAAAGTCAGCCTACAGTCGGCTCATCCTTCGACATTGCCTAGAATACTGGTTTATCAGCCAATGGCGAATTACTTTGCCCTAACGCATGTCAGTCGTAGTGAACAATTTGGCCTTTAAACTTGGTCTTATGCAGGTAGATCCTTCGGCATTTTGGGTTTGGCATTGGCGCCCGTTTCCATATTGGTAGCCGTGAGTTGTCTTGTTATCTTAGCCTCCTTGGTGCATAGAATACTGGTCCATGTTTATCAACCATTCGCCTTATTCCTTTGTAGGTGCACTGTTGAGTCTTCGGGACTGCCTATTAAGACTTATCTTGTGCCAATAATCCATTTGCCTACCCTTAACTTTAGGTTTAGTGATGACTTAAACATTTAATTACATGCATTGTCATTGCATGTGTATTTGCCAATTTGTCATCACTATAATGGTATTTGTATATCCAAACCACGTTGACCAAACGGATCAACCTGTGATTAATCCAATTTTTTGATCATCTTGTGTTTAAATTGACACTACGACCATGTCTTCTGCGTTTGGCAGCATTGACCAGGTGTTCCATGTTATTAGCAGGGGGTGAAACTTTAAGGAATGTTATTGTTATGTAATTGACTAGGGAGGCACGTTGATTTTCAAGCCCAGGTGACACTTTCCAATTTATCGGCCGTAATAGTGTTCGAATGTCCCGCTGGAGAACACGCCATTGTATTAAGATAATTTTACGTTGTATAAGAGTTGGCGTGATTGGTACGCTCCCATCAATAGGGAAGCAAACTCTTTCGTCCACATTTGTGAAATTTCAAGCGAAATCTCCGAACAAAAACCATTGTGTTGAAGCCAAACTGTATGTTTTGCAAAGAGCTGCTTGTTTTGCCCACTAGAGGAGTCAACAAAACTAACTTCTGTTTGGAGATTGGCCGTGAGATAATAGAACCTGTCCTGAATTCCAAATTGGACAAGAAATTGTGTCCAATATAAAAAGAATATTGGACTAGAAATTTATTGTGTGTCAGTTGGACCGCAATCGAATATCAAATGGATTGGCCTATAAATTGGGAAGTATCATACGGGCTTTAGGGCCGTGAGTTGCCGTAAATGCGGCGACGTTGTTATGAACAGAAATGTCTCGTCCGTTGACCATTTTAATCAACGTCGTTCGGCGTCATTTTCCTATTGAAATGGTTATCTAAAATTGTGGACCAATTACTTGGGGTTTGTTTTCATTAATGCATATACATATATATATATATTTAAAAATACATGCAAATATTTTCCTTTAAAATTGACTCAACAAAACCCATCGTGGGAGTGGGTGTTGAGCAAGACTGGAAGTGTTGTTTATAATGTGAGAAAGCTCTATACGAAAGACTTTATAGCAGTAAAAAGTAAAATCTTGACTCTTTTTTCGAGTACTTTACAAAGATTTATATATATACACCCTTACTGAAATACAGACTATATATGTTGTTTACATCTTTACGAAGAGATCCAGAATTTTAAAATGGTTATTTTATAAGATGAAATATTCTAAGATGCTAAAGCTGTTATTGTTTCTTAAGTTTCATTTATTTGATAGAGAATGAAAATTGTTTATGCCTTTTTAAGTGGGTAAAAATATCTTTGTGAGAATCTATATACATATGTGTATGATGGATGCCAGATTTATTGACTGTTTTGGTTTGTGACTAAGTCGTATACTGGTTATTAGAATTTTATATATATTGGTACGAAAAAAAAATTTTGCTACGCAGCGTTTGTGCAATGGGGTTTTTATTGTAGTTGTGTCCAAAATATTATCTATCTCCGTCAAGTAGATGTTTGGGTCAGAGGCATGGTATTGCGCAACATTGTGTTTGGAAAAATGTGTGCAGTAAACTCTCGTTATTGCGAAGTTCACGGGACCAAAAACCTGTAGGTTAGTAACTACGTACTTTTTTAAGAGCGTCCCTTTCAGGAATCGTCAAAAAAGAAACATGACTTGCAAAAATTCCTCGTCTTTTCAATCTCTCCCGTACTTAAAATCGCAAATAAATATCTTTTATGTCATTTATGAAGAAAATTAAGGATAAAATAATTTATTTAGAATAAAATCCTTTATGGTCGTGATAAATTAGAGTGGCATACATAACAGACTCAGGGTATGGCAGGATTTTAATACAGTGAGTCCTTGTTTAACGTCACTTACGGTTCCTGAAAAATGTGACGATAAACGAAATGACGTTAATCGAAACATAATATCCCATAAGAAACAATGTTAAAAGTGAATATCGGCTCCTAGACCTCACAATTCCTACGCGAGAAAAATTTAGCGTATCATATCTGGGGCATATTTACGATGGGAATGCCAAGCTATGGCATAAATACGAGTTCCTGTCTTCATCGACGACAATAGCAGCACTGACGTAAATCCGTCTCCATTTTTGTATCCTCCCGCATTTGCTTTTCGGCTTCGCTATGGTGGTCGCCCGGGCGAGCGTCGCCTGGGCATCATCATCGCTGAAACATCGTCGCAGTTTCAGGAACCAAAGTTATTGTGAACACGGCAAAAAAAGTGACGACAAAAACTCCGAGTTCTACACGGAAAAATTCCTTGAAATCACTTTTTAGGTTCCTGAAAACCATTATGTCAAGTAAAGCCTTGCGCACCTACCTTAGAATTCATTTTTCAGAAATTTTGCTAAAACCGTAATCGAAATTAACAATAAACACACCGTTTTACACTTCGTTTAGACCGCCCACAAAACGAACAACCTGCAACGCCGGCCGCTTCGCATTATTTTCTTGCGCGAAATTTAAAAGCCCTGACGTTATCGCGAAGCAAAGGTGCGATAAACGAATGACGGTCTCAAAATTTTGGTGACGTTATCGCGAAATGACGTTAAACGGGGTGACGTAGAACGAGGACTCACTGTATTGCTGGACAGGGTGCTTGCGGGCCTGCTTGAGCAATGACCTACCTGCCTTATAGGTCACTCAAACTTGACCTTGGCCTAACAAAAAAATGCCCTATTTCTCTCAGTCTTGCATCCAGCCAGATTCTATTTCCATTCTTCTTATGTCTTTTTCAATCTGATCTTTGCGGCATAAACATGACCGTTCTAGAGGCCTCACATGTAAATGTCGCTGTCGGCCCTCATTGTAAATGGGACCATATAAGTACGTCATAAAATTTTGTTTTCGAAAGCCGCCAGTTTTTTTCAGGCTGCTTTGAAAATACCCACTCTTCTGAGCCGTACTAGACAACTGGTTGTATTATGTTTCGTAAACCCATATTTTGGTCTTTTTTAATAATATTTTGTTTTTTTTAAAGCCCTGTAACATCAGTTGGCATTTAATATTCTAGAATTTATTTCAGTTTCCTCTTGCTTTGCTCACTTTGGTGAATATTTACCCTTGAATAGTTAAATTTGGTTACTCTTGCAATGAATCTGATACAGTGAAATGCCTTTGTAGCGATATTCTACGAATCGCCGAAATACGTTCGTTAAAATGAAACTTCGTTGTACGGGAAATAGGTACGTTATACGAGAAATTTCGTTATAAGTGACGGAAAATAATTTCGTTATACTGAATACTTTGTTGCACTGGCGTTCGTTTTAAAGACATTTCATTGAATTTATGTATTGGGTCAGGAACAAATGAAACTTCTTAAGAGAGAATTTCGATTGAGGCATGACACATCCTAGATTTTTTAAGAGCATTATTGCGGACTCTAGAGTAACTTAACTGGAGGAGGACCTCAAAATATATTCAGCATTAATATGGAACAGCGCTAATAGGAACAGCGTTAATCAGTAAATGGGTGTGCATACCTGCTACAATGATGGTAGTCCTGTGTGATAATTTCTTGTTTGAACCTTTTTTTCATGCATCTTAAAGGATTATATTTTTGGGAAAAAGGTGAGTTTGAGACAATGCAATGGAAAAGTCCATGCATTCAAATGCGCAATATAATGCCTCGTTTAAGGCCCAATCTCTTGCGGAGCTTTGCCAGAGAGTGTGTGTGTGTGAAGTTAGTTCAGATTCTTAGTAAATATATACATATATATTTCCCTATACTGAATTTTATTTTGTTATGAATGAAACATTGTCGAATTATATTTGATGTGGTTGTTCATGGATGAAGTTTATACATTGTCTGTCAAATGTTTTTCTTCTTTGTTTTTGCGTGTTTGAGTGTGCGTTGTTGGGATTTTGGGAGAGAACTGATTGTTTCTTTCGTGTTATGCTCCCCCCGTCGCACCAAATTGCCACGTCTTGCCCTCGAAGAATTGTGGAAGTTTTGGGATAATGATATCTTATTTCCTGGCTAATGAGATGCACCGTGATTTTTCACGCTAAATTTTCTGAAAAGCACTCCATTCTGACTGGAGAGGATGGTAAACTTGTTTGAAAATATCTCTTTATTACCAAGTAAACGAAGTAAACTCGTGCATTGAACTACCAATTTTCCAGGCTCGTGATGGAGGGTGTGGCCTTGAATAATGGTAAAACAGATAATACAAACATTCTCTTTTATGGTTGAGGACCTCAAATCCGGAAAGCTTGGCGTTAAAAGATTTCTGGTCTTTCTGGATTTCTGGTCATCAGCACGTTGAAAAAGCGTTGCAAAGCGTTTTTTTTTGAGAATTTTAATGCAATAAAACCATAACTCAGAAATTGCACATGAAAGGGATTTTAACATTCATTAGCATATACCATAGCAAAAAGTACATTATGTACATTGAAGGAGGCAAAATACTTGCCTAATTAGTCGTCAAATCACGACCGTAGCTTCCGAAGCATAAAATATACGAGCTTAATACTGGTTGAGAATGAGCAATAATTACATATTTTTCTTCTTGCTCAATAGCTTTTGTTGATTGCATTCACTAGCAGACGTTGCGATATCTATCATTACCTTCCTTAGTCCTCTGTGCAAATGCTTCTATATTTTGTTAGCTAATTAATTTAAAAATGCATTCAGGCTCTTGTGCTTCATATTTGAGATCCTTACGTTTCCCTGCCTAGGTTGTTAGCATATGTTCATAAACTGTGCTAACTTTCTGCTCGTCCCAGAACAAAGCTTGAAGAGTCATCAAATCACGACCGTAGTTTCTACAGCATAAATTATACGTGCTTAACACTGGATGAGAACGAGCAATTAATACATCTATTTCTTCACGCTCAATAGCTTTCATTGATAGCATTCGCTGGCAGACGTTGTGATATCTAACGATACCTTCCTCAGTCGGACAGTAAATGTGTGCTAATGCTTCTTTATTTTGTTAATTTATTAATTTATAAATGCGTTCAGGTTCTTGTGCTTGATGTGACCCTATGTGTCCCTGCCTAGGTTCTTAGCATATTTTCATAGCAAGTGCTAACTTCCTACTCGTCCCAGAACTAGGCTTGGAGAGTGGCGCCACGAGGTGGCAAGTCGAAACACTACAAAGAGGAATTTTCTAACGTTCTGAATGTCTGGTTTTCCACGTTTCTGGATTACGGATTTGACGACCTCAACTGTTTTTTTATAATATTCTTTATTTACCGAAATAAAAGTATATAATAGTATTTTGCACTAATGTGTGGTATCCAGTTCCCTTAGGCCTTATTCAACTGTTTGCTAGGCTGCGACAATAATGGTGCATTTGCAATATGAAAAATGCATTTGAAGATAATATATCGCTACCTCGGTTTGACAAGGTTCTAACTGACCATCAGCTGGTTTTGAGAAAAACCTTGTCAAAGTTTTAAACTGCTCTATTTCTATTATTAATAGGAATTTATTTTTGATTTTTGGCACATACACTAGTGATCCACTAGATACACTAGTAATTATTACTTTAAGAAAATGTGTTATTTATTTAATTTTTTTACATGTTTATATGAGTAATAAAATAAGTAAAATGCAGTTAGAACCTTGTCACACCAAATATTAGTTTTTTCTCCTTGCAGTTGGAACTTTGTCACTGTTCTAAATCTGTTATTATTTTACACAGAGGAATAAAAACTGGTGAACACATAGAGAAACATAAACTTAGTTATCTTGAGTGAAAACACCAAATTTTGCAAAAATGTCGATTAGAACCTTGTCAAACCAAGGTAGCGATATATATATATATATATAGCACCTCGTTACATAAAGATTGGTTATCAATTGAAGAATTTGTTTTAAGTTAATCGATAGTTTTTTTTCTGCCGCTCAAGGAATTCTGCGATACTAAGGCAGGCGTCCAAGAAAATTAATTTCTTTTTCAGCAAGTGCAGAAAATAATTATGTTTTATGAAAGGAATTCTATTAGAAATTATAAACCTTTAGTATCCTTGCATTTAAATTCGGTAGTCCTTTTGTTTTTTTGCTTCCAATTTTATTATTTCATAAAGATTGCTGAAAACATTGTAGTAGGGTGAAACTCATGCGGGGATAATCTCTGCGCGGATAATCAAGAGCTAACTGTTCATAAAATGCTGGGAAGTTAATCAGGTTTCTCAGCTGCCTTGAAGCAGAAGGGGTTCCGAGAACTGCGTTCCTGGGTGACTGAGAATTTTCTATGTAAACGAGCCTTTGTACAAATAATCTGCAATTTTTTTTTGAGAAATCACTGCCAAAGAAATAATCTTTTGCTTCATACAGGCTCAAAACAGAGTTATTTTTGATAATTGCTATGAAGACTGGCATATTCTTGGTGAAACGGCTTGCCTTGGTGGAGGGACTAGGTTATACCACCAATCCAAAAGGCGCTGGCTGTTTTTTAAGGCACATTTTTGAGTAAAAAAAAGAGCATCTCATGAGCCAGGAATTATGATAATAATACTTAACTTGCCAAAATATCGAAAAGCAGTCGATTTTGACGTAAAGTCAAGAGTTAATTGTTGTGGTGCAAAAATTAAGGTGAACCAGCAATCGGTCAAAAATTACAAAGATAAGATACGGTATTCATTTAAAATATATGCATGAAACAGTGTGAAATTTGGTGTTTGATTGTATGTCGAATATCCAACCTTTGAAAATTCTCGTTACCCTTTAATTTTTCTCTTGATTGTATACCTCACAATCTAATAATCATCTTTGTTACCTATTGTTCTATCTGTTCAACTGTTTTTACTGTATCGTTTGAAATCCGTCGAATATCCATGAATTTACTTGCATTGGACACACACGGTATGTCTGGTGTAGTATGGTACTATGGATCTTTTTCTCGATTTATTCAACGTCTCGGGACAGTAGACTGTGAAATTTGTTGGCTGGGTCCAGGGTGAGTTATTTTTAAAGCAGCCCTCATGATTTTCAGACGACTGTATTCGCTAAGTAGAAACCCAGTAATCACATGAGTTCAAGCATATAAAGAAGGGGTGATACTATCTTCAGGCCACGTTCCGACAGACGAAAAGAGATGAAGTTGCTAGTTCACAAGTTGTCTTCAAATAGATTTTCATTGTCAGAGCATAATAATTTGGGAGAGGTAATTCCAGAATCAAAAAAACTAGGAATAAAACTTGAATTGCATTTGGAATTATTAATCAACTCATTGTCCTATGTTTCTTGGAGGGTTCCCACTCGACCGTGAAAACCTTAAAACCGTGAATATGCCGTGAATTTAGTCTGCCGTGAAAAAACCTAGAAATAGCCGTGAATTTCAACATTAAACCTTAGAAATCTCTCAAACTTGATTGTAGAACTACGATAGACAGATTAAAAGAAAAATCGATATTGCGATCATGTTTCAAGGCTGAGTCACGTGCAGATACTGCCCACACATTTATCTGCAGACGAGTATTCGAGGCGCAATTATTAATTGGTCCGTGTGTGCTTAGACAGCACATTGTCCTTAAGCCTGCGATTGAAAGACATTAACGCAGGCAAAAAATCAGGCACTTCTTCACTTCCCTGCCACCCTGCTCTCTCCATTTTCCCACTCACACCCTTTATTAGTCGGACATGAATTTTGCTAACGATAGTTGACGTCATGAGAGAGAGCATTTTCATTGCTGCATTTGTATTCAAGGCATTTGTCGCGTTTGTTACATTTTTAGTTAACCTGCGGCCTATGATTGCTACGTGATCAATATTTCTGCCTAAAATGCCTTATTTACAAACCGTGAATTTTATGACATTTAGACCGTGAAAACCTGGAAAATACCGTGAATTTTATGATGTAGTTAGAGTGGGAACCCTGCCATTGTCATATATTTCTTAGCATGAACCTAGTGCATGCTAGCAAACTGTGAAGGTTTCAATAGTATTGCCTCCTTTTTTTCTCCTCCTGTTTCTTTAGATAAATACCGTATTGTTATTTTAGGCTGCGTTTTCATATTATCTCGTATCAAAACACTTCAAGACTTCCTATTGAAGGCAGTCGTTGGCATTTTGTGCAGTGATGGGGAGCAGAAAATGTTTAATGGGTAATTTATTGTTTCCTAGCCAATGAAATTTGATGACTTTATGAATGTAAATTATATATTATATTAATTAATAAAATTATCACAAAATAATGTGTTCAATCTATTTATTTCCAATAGCAATTTCCTCTTTGTATTCATAATTTTTTCCCTGAATATATTTATTGCTATGGTAAAAGAATATAGGGTATCATCCTTCATGAAAGATTACGAAAGGTATTGATTGTGATTTGTTACCCACCATTAGTGTACATATTCATAATATACAAATTATTTGTTTTTAGAAATCCCAGTTTAGACGAATGTTAATGGTCAATTTTCACCTCCTTTGAAAAAGGCCAGATTGGCACCCATGCGATGTCACTCCACGTGACGTCACAGGGACCTAGTTTCTACACGAGAGGATAGGAGTTATGCATCGTCTGAGGTTACCAATGCATGCATGAGGCACAGAGCTCAGGGAAACATGTCTTAATAATCACCTATTAAAACTGGCTAAGGTCGGAAAGTTTTCCTCATTTGATAAGGTATTAATAATCCTTATTTAAGCCAAGTGCTACCAGCTAGCAGTGTACTCTTCTACCTGCTAGCATCCTGCGTCGTATCAGCAGTCAAAGCCTCGCCCCAAGGTTACCTCACTTGCGGCAGCGGGAACCAGAACGATGTCACACAGAGTTTTCCCAGCATTCATACTTAGCCGTCGCTTTTTCGTGCGCTTGAAAATTTTCACTTTTCATATAATCGCGAAAAATAGATATCGTCATTTAAAAATCTAAGAGCTTGAAATGCGTACTACAGGAGTAATAATCTTTCGATTTAGGCAACAAAAAAATAATAGGAAACCACCCTATTACGAGTTTGTGTAGGAGAGGTCACCCGTTGTGAACTGAGTCAACAGCACGTGCACTCGTGGACATGGAGAAGGAAGTGCTCTTGTTGTCAACGTTAGCTCTTCTTTTAGACCGGTGGAAGGTTAACACCTGATATATACAAATCTCATAAAGGTAAGATTTTAAGTCTTGATAATAAACGATAAGAGGATACTTCCTGCAGTTTGTATTATAACTCTTACAATTAGTATTTTTATGTCGGTTATTTTGGTGGGTCAAATACTTGAAAGATAGGTGCATCTCCAGCTAGTCAAATCATATTGTATTCTAAACTCATAAATGTATGACATAGACCAATAAATCTCAGTGGATATTCAGATTCTTAGCTGCTGGAGTATATGCTAGCAAATTTGTTCTGACTGCTTAAAAGCAGTTGAAGGAACCACAGTGCCATATTCAGGTAAGAAGCATTCAATGAAATTTTAAGTCTTAAAGTTATTTGTTAAAATCGAAAGTCTGACTTGCTTAATTAGATGAGTAATTTCACGTCTGATCGTTCACTGATTTTTTGGAAATTCCTCTGATTTTCACAAAGCGTGTGTCCTAGTGAGTACAATCAACTCGCTCGTTAAGGGGCTCAGCCCCTTAAAAACCCCCGGTCCGGCTTCGCCGTCTACATTTGTGGTTGTTCCAAGAATTTAATTCGAGTAATCTCACCTCAGCTAGGGGGCCAGGGGGTAGGGAAGCGCCCCACTCATTCCTCGGAACGGCTTTGCCGTTCCTCGTTGAGAGGTAGCTTCGCCACCCAGGGGTTGAGTGTGCCCCCCTGGCGCTACCCGGCTTAATACTCGGAACGGCTTCGCCGTTCCTCGTCGGGGTCGGTATAGCCGCCCAGAGGGCAAGGGCATTTCGGAACTGTTTCACCGTTATTCGTTTAAGGAGCGGCTTTGCCGCCCGAGGGTTACTGAAGCTCCCCCTCGCCTATGCCAGTCACTCGTCAGAGTGGCTTCGCCGTTCCTCGTTGTGAGGCGCCTTGGGAATGAGGAGCCCTCCTGCGGCTGCTCCGCTTAGTCCTCATAAATGGTCTTCTCCACCGAGAGGGGTGCCTAGGGGGATTCGGGGGTTTTAATGTGTTATGCATGCGGTCACCAATCGTCCACAGTGACCATGTAGCGATGATTGTAAAGGGTAGTGCAATGCGGCGTAATAGTGGCGACAAGTACCCATAAAAGAAGACGTATTGGCAAGTTTTTCATTTTTTTTGCGAGGGGTTCCAACGGAATACTTGTGTTAAACCAGTCGTCACAAATCGTTCTCATAAATTCCATGCCGATTAGTCCTAGGGGTCCGGAACAGTGGTGGAGTTCTGACGATTCTTTTACCCGGAGAGGCGATTTATTAGAAAAAAATTTTGGGAGGTTAATATCATATTTTTAATTATGAAGAAGTAAAGTGTGTATTAATAGTGTCAGTTTTGACTTTAAATCTCATGCCATGTCATCTACTGGCATGATTATGATGGAGCCACTTAGGAATAGGTTAACTATAAAAGATTGCATTGCAGCAAAATAGTACATGGACTTAAAATTGCAAACATTTTATTAAAAATTCTCCTTTCATGTATCATATCTCACTTTAATTAAAGGAAAATCGCTTTTACAATATAAGGACTGGAACTAATTTGCATCCTAATTGCGAGCAAACAGGAAAAGTGTTGCCTGTAAACCATTTTGAATTCAATAATGAGCAAAATAATAGCCTACAAAAATTTTTCATTGGTTACCAATTTAAAATACATTCCAAGCCTACGAAAAAACTGAATAGTGAACGAAATATCAGGATAGTTGAAGAAAATTCACGAGGTACGTTCCTCCACATCATATTTTTCGACCATGGTCTAGAAAACTATGGGATGTTATCCTGTGCGTCTTCCTCAGTGTAAATGAACCTTCCCTCAATACTTTATCTCTTAAAAATATCTGGTAAAGTATATCACTGAGATAAAGAGAGAGTAGGGAAATTGTGAGTTGCTCATTGCGAAGATCATTGGCCATGGTAAAAAAGTGTGTGCTTTAAACCTACCGCGCTCTCCAGATTTTTTTCGTACACTTTCAACGAAAGTAATATCAATTGATAATCCACATTTTGCGGCAGTAATGGCTGGTAAAAGATTTCAAGTAAATTCCTAGGCTAGTAGGTTTTAATGAGTACATAGTACTTCGTATTCCAACTTTTATCACCCAAGAAAAATAAATCGGAGCACACTGGAATTCCAATGACTGCAAATTGCATTAAAATGCTCGTAATCCTGTACTAAATTTAAGAAAATAATGGAATAAATATTAAAATATTGGAAATAAATTTTTAAGCATATTATTTAAAAATGAAAACTGGTAAATCATGTGTATTCTGTCAGTTTGAACCTTAGAATTTTTCATAGTTTCCATGTGCGAGGTGCACAGTCAATTTTTTTCCTCAACGCTTCCTGCCTTTCTGTTTATAGTAATAAAATTGTATTTATGGAACGAAATAATTTAATTAAAACTCATGCAATTTAAAATTTATTTCTAGTCTTGTTTTTTATTCTTTTTATTGAACTTAGAGATGGAGCCACTAATGCATCACTTCCTGTACGTGTTCCACGTTCGCCGAACACTTTCTTCCGGTCGGCCATTCCACTTGGTAATTCGTGAGGGCACGCTGTGCTCTCTAGCCTAAGGTGAGAGAAATTCTTTTAATTGTTGCGAGATGATCATTGTTGTTTCTTAAAGTCCTAATGTGATCGAAGTATCGTTTTTGTTGCATTATATTCAGCAGAACTAGGTATTTGAACTTAAACCATATTATCTTCATTGCACGTGTTGGGATAGAGGTCTGAATTCTCATTTCGTACTAAATGCGTGTACTCTCTGTGAACAATTTTCATTATTAGAGCTGTATAAATTATATTTTATGTATTTTAATGAGTAAATGTGGTTAATCCCTTTGGGAAGTGTTACTTACAACCACGTGGGCTACTTTAACTTCACAGGGCAAAATGGTTAACAGTCGAGTCCCGTCGGTCCACAGCAAGACCTATGTCACCCCCAGGAGGCCGTTCGAGAAGGCCCGTTTGGACCAGGAGTTGAAAATCATAGGAGAGTATGGATTGAGGAATAAGCGTGAGGTATGGAGGGTGAAGTATACCCTGGCCAAGATCCGTAAGGCTGCTCGAGAGCTTCTTACTTTGGAAGAGAAGGACCAAAGGCGGTTGTTCGAGGGTGTGTAAGAGTTTCGTTTCTTAGTGAATTTGCATGAGGAATGTTTAGATGCATCCTGCTCGTGATGATCCATTTTTTGACACCTCTTGTCTGACATTAAGCTGACGTGTGAACTAATAATTTTGCCTGAAGTGTGGGATTGCACTAATTTTTGTTTTCTATACGATTGCGGTAATCTATGTGCATTTTTATTGCGGTTACTATAGTCATATTATTGAATTTCAGGTAATGCCCTTCTTCGTCGTCTTGTACGCGTTGGAGTATTGGACGAAGGACGCATGAAGCTCGATTACGTTCTTGGTTTGAAAATTGAAGATTTCTTGGAGCGTAGGCTGCAGACTCAGGTGTTCAAGCTTGGTCTCGCCAAGTCAATTCATCATGCTCGAGTTCTCATTCGCCAAAGGCATATCAGGTAAGAAACACAATGAGTTGATGAATAAGTTGTGTAGCATTGGGTTCAAATTCCCTCTCATTATATATTAAAGTGACTTTGGGGATTTGTGTGTGAAGTATAGAGTTTTTTGCGAATTTATTTCTCCGAGTTCTGTGATTCGGCGAAATATTCAATGCTTATGTACTTAATGAAAAGTACTTCTATATTTACATCCCTCGTTATTATATCCAACCGACCCAAGTGCCGGCGTGTAGTGATATTATCAAGGTCTTGTTCAAAGAATGTGTTATGTGCCGAAACCTGGGTGTGTTAGAGTATGTGAGGAAATGAATATGTACTTCTCATTTTTAGTGCCTTCCAAAGTATTCGCATTACTTCGTCATCGCGGTGTTGCTTAAGTTGCGTCAATGTGATGAAACGGCCTAGTAACCGTTGTTTATGTAACCTGGCAACCGCTGTGGATTAATTTAAACTACGGTTCTATTGTAACCTAGGGACGGCATGTTACGTATTCTTGTTATGCGAAGCAATTTTATTCAGGCGAATTATTGCGTGAAGTGTATCCTCAGTTTCCACCTGTTTATTTCGTGTATCACCAACGTTTTAAGAGAACTCATTCATCTCATGTTCGACTGACCAGAGAACGTGGAATTAGTTTTTAAAGGTAAATTTTCAGAACTCGAATTATCTGAATTACCTTGATCTCTCTTGCCGATCTGGAGTTACCCTTTTGTTGGCTGTAAATCGTTACATCACATACTTTTTGCTTTGTCAAACTTGATTCAATTACTTCGATGACGATGCGACATTGGTGATTTTCAGCGAATGGACTCTGTGTAAATCCCGAGAAGGCTTCGAATATCCTTCATTTTTCTAACGTGAACACAATGTCTAAGTATCGGAAGGATATCACAGCTTTGTTGTGCTTCTTGCTGACTGTAAAGAAAAGTGATACATTATATGCGTACTGATTTTTCCTCGATTGTGCGTTCTGTTGTGATTCTTGAATTGTTTTCACTGGTGCCTTGAGTGGGCAAGGAGTCTACACGCTCATTGTTATCTCCTAATCACTCGGGGCGAGAGCAAATTCCTAGTTTAATCCCAGATTTGGTGAATCATACCATCTCTGTTTCATGACTTTGAGACACTTTAACTTACACTGCGAAGTTCCGTCAATTACGTCATAATTTTTCCGTACTTGCCACTCTTAGATTACTGTTGGCGTCAAAATAATGCCTCTTTTTTTTTTTTTTAGCAAATTTATGTTTGGGCTTCGGTGAATGCTATAATAATGAATTGTGTCATTTTAAAGGGAATTTTATTCTTAATTGTTTATATCATATGAAAAATTAAAAAATGTTAACGTGGCAGTGCAATAAATTGCATAAAATGAAATATTCTTTAAAATGACTTATTTTTCATTATTTTAGCATGCACACAAGCACAGCTATAACTTCAGCTATAACTTAAGTACAGCTTCACATCATTTTGACACCGAAAATGTACTTTTTGCTTTTCATCATGCATCCTTGTGTTGACCAGGGAAATGTGTTAACACAGTTTACGTTTGTGTATTGCAATAGTAGTTACTAACAAAGTGGTTGCATGCAATCACAGTATACTTAATTAAGAGCTTTAAAATTGTTTTAAAGTTGGAGTTATAGATATTGCCTCTAATAGTTCCGGTAACCTAGCAACCTCAATCTCCTCTAGTTTTTCAACCAGCTTAAATAAGTTGTTGTTCATTGTATTTTTGTGAGATAATTTGTAATATCTTTGTTGCCCCATGATTAAATTGTTGCAGTTAAAGGTTTGAAATGATAAAGAATGAATCTGAAGTGGTGAAACGTACGATTAGGGCACTGCACTTTAATTTTGAAGGTAATTCTAAGCTAACGAAACCCTTCTCTGATTGTTATTGTCAATTAATCAATGCTTTGTGTTCACTTTTTCTCCAAATGTTTCCATTAACCAATGAAGTACCTAGTACTAGTGTCAGTAAATTGTTGTTTTTTTTCCCAGCAATTGACTTTATTAGTGAAAGTGTATTGATGTAGTTCATTGAATATTCGGTCAATCATGTTTTTGTGATATGCATATTATGCTGTAGAATTATTCATAGTAAGTGAGTTAAAACCAGTTCGGTTTCAAAAGCAAATGGGTTGCCATTGAAAATCGTTCTCTGAACTATATCAATTAATATGCTAATCTTTTGTAGGTTTTAGATATCAATATTGTGCCACTCTAGCCATTGGAATGAAATTCTGCTGTACTTGAAATGTTGAAATCATGATCTGGTTGTGGAACGCCATAATAATTTGCTCGTAAAGCTTGCTTCCTTACAAATGATTCAAAAACATACAATCTAATAATTGTTTAGTTTGCTGTTCTCTGTGATTTCAAATAGGAAGGATCTTAAAAGAAAAACACTTGAGTTCAACGGGTGAATTTGTCTAAAAATCCGCTGCTGGGAATGTGTTGGCATAAGGGTAGTTATAAGAATCATGTCATTTTGCTAGACAGGCGGTCCCCGACTTCAGCACACAATGCGTTCCGTACTAAATATACGTACTAAAACCTTTTTTTTTTCTCGGATTTTATTTCAATTCACTAAATTTAAATAATATGTTAATAAATTTCCTCAAATCATCTAATTTCTTTTGAAAATACGCAGAAAATATAAATAAAAGTTTAAAAAACAAGAACTCCGTTGGCTATCAAGCGAACTTCCTCTTGGCATTCAATTTGTCATTCCACTTATTACGTCCACTATAAATAAAAAGACCTATCAAGAAGCATAACAAAATGTAATTGTTGAATCCGCACTCTAGATACCTTTTAATTTTTAGGCCAAAATTCGACATTCGGCAGGTGACATTCGTGATAGTGTGTATTTTGCATGTTACTCAAAAAAGACAAGACGAACAGAAATCAGGTGATATTTCGTACAATGTTGCCGAAGGTGTACATGAATTAAACAGCACTCAAACCAAAAAACACAATTAGAAAGAAGATCTTACTAGTTTTATTGAAAGCTATTTGATGATGTCTAGTCAACTTTTTTGAAAAATCTCTCCAATGAAGGCTTCCTTCTTCTCTTGATAAAGGAGCCTATAACAGGCAGTCTCTCTCCCAAATAAATCACCTAGATTAGAGTCAACTACCAACAATTCCCTTCATTATATACGTTCGTACTGTTCGCATATACTGCCATTTGAAACAATTGAATGTTGGGATGCACTGTAAACATCGCGGGAATTTATAAAAATTAGAGACGAACGTCAAAAGTCCAAATTTAGCCTACGAAAGTCAAGTAAAAGGTGTCAATTTTGAACGTATGAAAGTGCGAATTGTACGAAAGTCGAGTGTAGGAAAGATGAGGACCGCCTGTATCCATAATTATTCTCTGCATTAATTTTGCTCAAATTTTCACTCGTGCTTAATGATGGATTTGAGAAAACAGATAACGATTCATATGCAAGTAAAGCAGAACATTTCTAGTGTCTCTAGCTTTTGTGTGATCTGTAATAAGTTTGCTTTGAGTGAGTGTGTGGTGTGTTAATGAAGGGTTGACGAATCTTTTCAGCCCAATGCTCGGAGCCAATTGGTTCTTGCAGACCACTTGAGGCTTTGTGACTCTTTTTTGAGCCCTTGTCTCAACGTCTGTGCATTTTTTCTTAGCGTTTGACTGCTTCATCGTGTTGGTCAGTGAACTCAACTGATGTCATTTCATCCAGAGATGTCTCAACCATGATTTGCAAGGTTCTGGACGTGAGTTCATTAGGATGTATGACGCAGTTCCACAATTGATTTCATTCTGAGGTTGCCTATCATAACATGAGTACTACTGTCGGCATCTGAACGACGTGCAGCTGTACTTTGAAAATTTATATCTGGACTTCAGTGCATGCCGCAATAATGAATATTACCTCATTTTGAAGGAAATTTTATTCTCATTTCTGTTTCATTTTTTATGTTATGAAAAGTTGAAAAATCAAGACAGTAGTGCAATAAATGACTCCACGCACAAGAAAGTTGCAAATAAATCAAGAATATTTCTATCAATTTTCTTTTTTCTTTTGGGGTTAACTGTAGGACTAGTTAGTTTCTTAACATTTCCGTCATTTTACAACAAAAGATGCATTCTGAAAGTACGAAGAAGCCATTTTATTAATCTGCATTAATGTTTACAAATTATTGTGGAAGATGAATGTTGTAGACGTAGTAGTTTTCCCTAGGTTGAGTTTCCAAGTTCACGAAGTTGACAAAACTGCAAATTTTATGGTGCACGGAGTCATTTATTGCACTGGCGTGTCCTAATTTATGAAATTTTCATAAAACTAAAAAATAAATTAGAAATGACAGTAAAATTTTCTTTAAAATGACATATTCATTATTGTGGCTTTATATTATGATGGTATATTGGCTGTGGATTTCAAACTTAAAAAATTGCATTTTGTTTATTGTACATATAGCTATTTGAGCAAATACGTTGCCTAGGGTGGCGGCCAATGCTTGTTTGCATGTTGAAGAGATGTGCCTTGAGTGGGCAAGGAGTCTACACTCTCATTGTTGTCTCCTAATCACTCTGGGCGAAAGCAAATTCCTAGTTTAATCCCAGATTTGGTGAATCATACCATCTCTGTTTCATGACTTTGAGACATTTCAGCAGTTACCATGATGGCCGAATCATTACTTCAGTTATTTAGTCGCAGGTACATAACGATGCCTCCACCGCACAAGCACTCGTCAATCGCCCACCGAATCGAATCTGCTCACCTAGTTGCTGAGCAATACGAATCTGCTCAGCTGGCAGTGTCCGGAGCAAAAAGCTCATCTCGATGCTTGGAGGATAGGAGATGAGCGTTTATGCTCCGGACGCTAGTAGCGTAGCAGATTTGTATTGCTGAGCTACTAGGTGAGCAGATTCAATTTGGTGGGCGATTGTTGAGTGCTTGTGCGGTAGAGGTATTGATAATTGTATTCGGTTGACTTTTCCCATGTCACGTATGCGATCATGTTGTTCTGATTTTGCAAACGGAGAATGGTGTTCTACTTCCTTAAGATTTGAGGTCCAATGCTGTCTGTTAACGATGAATTTTTATCTTGCAATCCATTTTATACTGGTTCGTTTTTGTATGCTTCTTAATAGAAAAATCATTACATTTTCATATTGATTGTATGTGCATTGGGAGTGACCTAATTTGTTGTTTTCTTTGGGCTAGAAATTTTTATTGGTGTGTACTCCTTTGAGAAATTGTGCTTGGATTCTTAGGCCAAGTGACTTACATATTTTGATACTACAGTTATGTGGCTCGTATTGGGCCCATAATGTGGCTAAGGTCGTGAAATGGATGTCTAATCCTTAACCCAAGAATGGTGAGGATATATTTATCGCCTTATTCTGGTGACGTGGGGTGAAAGAAACTCAATTTTTCAAAAATTCATAGCTCGCACCTGTTAAGACTTCGGTCTTGTGGGGATTTTTTTGTGATACGAAGATGTTTTTTTCAAAGTTATGCTGATGAGAGGAATAAATAGGAGGAGGTAGAAGTCGAGCATCAGAAAATGACCTTTCCTAAATTTACAAAACTTTGCATCAATTTTTAACTGAACTGGGATAATTTAGTGGCATCATTGAGGGACTTTCTGTACTTTAAGACACTATCAGTAGTTTTTTCGGGTTAAAAAAAGTTATTTATTATTGTAGTAACCAGAAAAATGGATGAATGCCCCAGAAATTTAAGCTGTGATATGAGTATGCTTATCATAAATTCAGATCCCCAATTGTTTTTTCGAACCTAGGCAGAGATCATGACTGAGACATAATTACCAATTTGTTTTGTTCTCTAAGTCATCTAAATAAGTATTTTTATACTTGGATGACTAATGATGGAACAATTTGCAATGAACGTGCTTGCCAAATGATTCTTTTTACACTCGAGTCATGTTGGGTTTCAAATTTTGGTGATAATGAATCATAATAAATATAGGAATTTTAGCTTAGGAGGCCTGGGTTATCAAGTGACTCTGATCTTGCGTGTTTATTTAATGGTATTGTTTTTGTGGTCTTGGTTTAACGATTCCTTTCTCTCTCTTTCTTTGCGTGATGTGTGCAGGGTGCGCAAACAGGTTGTGAACATCCCCAGCTTCATTGTTCGCCTGGACTCCCAGAAGCACATTGACTTCTCGCTCAAGTCTCCGTTCGGTGGCGGCCGTCCTGGTCGCGTCAAGAGGAAGAACATGCGTAAGGGCGCTGGTGGTGCGGCTGCAGAGGAGGACGACGAGTAGGCCGTCTGTTTGTGATGATGTGCGCGTATATATATCAATAAATGAAAATGTTAAAATCATCCATGACTTATCTCTATCCCACGGCTCTCCTGTTTTAAGTTTAAAACTTAGCAATACCATTGCGTCCTGCGAACATTGAATACTGTCTGGGCTGCCACTCGACTGTGAATAAGCCGTGAATTTTGTCGTAAAACCTTAAAAATCTCTCAAATTTGATCGTGACAGATCAAAGGAAAAATCGATCGTCGATTATGTTTCAAAGTCAATCACTTGCAGACACTGTCCATTTATTTATCTGCACGCGTGTATTAGAAGCTGTATTATTGATCCATGTGCCATGACGACACAACCTTAAGGCTGTGATTGGAAGGCCGTTAACCAAAGTGATCATCATTAACGCTGGTTAGAAATCAGGCACCTCTTCACTTCCCTTTCACAGCCTTTAGTCGGCCCTGAATTTGTCAGATGTCATAAGAGATAGCACTTTCATTGCTGCAGTTGCATTGCAGTTTATTGCGTTTGTTAAAATTTTAGTTAACGCACTGTTACGTAATAAATGTTTCTGCCTTAAATGGCTCGTCAACAGACCGTGAATTTCGACACAATTTTAACTGAAAACCTGGAAAAAACAGCGAATTTTGTAATGAAGTCTGTGTGGGAATCCAGACTGGTTTTTTTCTTCTGGAGAAATTATGGATATTGTTTTCAACTCTCAAACTTAAATCTGGGGAAGTTATTTTTATTCCATATGTATTAATACTTTTCGCACAAGGTTTAAAAATTATTCAAAATCTTTCACGTTTCATCTTCCTGCACAATATGCCCCTTGTTATGTGGCCTTCAGAATGGTTGCTCATGTGACTTATTCAAACACCTACAGATCCTATGTTTGTACTCTAATTTGCAGGATTTGTGCGATGTTACGTTTGCGCTGTTTTAGATTTTGTGCTGTTCCTGCTTGGGCAATTTCATGGTGCGAGTCTTTCACATTTATGTAGGAGAATTCATTAATGGATTCATTCTGGAATGGAATCTGCACGGGAAGGATACATTAAAAAATGTTAGTTTAGTTGAAAGTACAAATATAACATTATGAGAACTATGATGATAGTCCAGGAATTTGGTGTCAAGGAGAAATAGGTACTACATCATAAATGCATGAAGCATCCGGCATTTCTCAGACAAACCAGGGACAATTAACCAAAGAATTGAATAGAGTATAATTTGCTTTTCCAATGGAAAATAGCCTTTTTTTAGCTTGCTTGCGACATCTGAACATGAGTGAGTACTTTATCGTTAGGCCAGCTTTGTAAATTATTGTTGTGCATCTCTTAGTATCCATATTCTTGGGAGTTAAGGTAGTTTGAGCGAAAAATCAATCATCATAGAATTCTATGATTTTTATCTCATTGTAAAGAAAAAGTCTTGATCTTTCCAGTGATATCATAATATACACCCCTTACCGGGCTAAATTCAGAGATATTTGTGAGCAAAGAGAAGCTGATTTACATGGCATAGATAGGAGCCATGCGCTTTGGCGACAGTATTTATTTAAAAAGAATTATTTCCCGTTCATAGAAATCGACGAAAAACTAACTGAGTGTGGTAAACTTTATTTATGAATTTTTGGTTGCATTAAAATTATAGGTCACCGGTAGTATAATTAAAATATAAAAGAAAAACTTCGTCGAACAGGCATTTCCTGCAGACGACCGGATGCCGGAAGATTCGGCTTGGCAACGCTGCTTTAGAATTAAACGTAAACAAACATGATCGCATACAAGGAATAATTGGAAAAGGAATAACTGGATATAATTGATTGCGTAAGAGTTTAGTGTACTGACTTTCCATATTGTCGCAGTAAATTCCAAGTACAAAAATTACTTCGTGGTGGACATTGGGAAGTGAAATATGAGACTCGCGATTCCTGATACTATTTGGGTTTCTGTAAACTTCGAATGAAGAGATTTCTTATGTGTACGTAAATATTATTTGGCATGCTTTGGGAGGAAAGATATTACCGATTTTACGCATACTAAAGGTGTCTGCGTATTTACTTTCACAAGTACGATTCTCCATCCGCATTAATGAACTTGCTATTTGTGATGAAATCGAGTGGCTCAAACCATCTTTTAGGTATGAGCCGTGCGTGAAACCTATTGAACAACGTTAACAGGTAGTTATTGACAAGTACTTTTCATATTTAAGTCAACGCAGTCCGAACCTTACATAAACGAAAGGACAGGATTCATGGCGAGATATTATGAGTGTAGTCTTGCGTTTACACTTAAGTCAAACAACACATTTCGTTTATATGGTAAAATTCTGTTGAATCATCTCCCTTTTGGAAATCAGAATTCATCCCACAATGCATAAAACCTACTAAATCTTGTTGCCTTAACCGAATTTGAGGAAACCTATCGAAAAAATGAATGTATAACCAGCCCTCCGAATATATTAACATTGGTCGACATCGATTTTAAATTACCTATGAATGCAGAGCTGACTACTAACCACGAAGCAATCAAACGAATCTAATCTTTACATAGAATGTTACCGAAATATAAATTAATCTTCCAATAACAGTCATATTGAGTCTCAAAGGAAGTGCATCTTGCCACAACAATCCCTTAGGAACAAGAAATTCACACCAAATGGACTTCTGCTTACATCATTACAGAGATACTAAAAGCTAAAAAATCACAATATTGTGCTTCAACCACTAAAATATCCATAACACTATTCTAAATGAAGCTTGCCATTCATCTTGATGCCTACTGCAATACCCCTTACCTTTAGTTAAACTGGATAGAATTTCAATTTTCTGCTTTTCATCTCAAGGCCCTATTCTGGAAATATATGCACATAGTTACCAACTTAGGGTTTGTAGGAAGGAATCAGACAAAAAATGATATATTACTACACTTCTGGTATACATATTTATTATTAATACATAACAAAAATTACAAAATATTTTCAGAAAAGCACTCTACAATGTTACATAAATGTAGCAATACACATTTCAGTTTCACTGAGTGTTGGCTAAGAACATAAAAAGGAGAGCCAGGGCCCCCAAGAGACATTAAATTGGCTGCTATATACTTCGTTTGTTTGTATATGAGGTATTTCTCTGCTGTCTTATCACTCTAACTTGCTTGTGATAATGTTCCCTCATATTTCCAATGTAGTAGTGGGATTTTTTCCTTCAAATCAATGTTAAAAAAAATACACTTCAGGCATTCACAGTAAATTTTGAAGAAATGGGCAGAGGCTAGTCTTAAAAAGAAACATTTCTTTGTTAGCATTCAACACTGCATATGCCATGTGCCCCACTCTAGCATAATAGAAGAAAAAATGAAGGCTACAGTAAGGAGGCAAGTTAAAGTCCCTGTGAAGCAACTTAGGTTGTTCCCGAAGTCATTGTAAGAGCAAAAGATATAATACGAAAGGGAATATGTTACCAATGTTAGCTATGTATGCTGATCTTGATTGTGCTTAACTTCAGGAGCCAATAGCATTGAACATGGAGACCACCAGATTTGCCTTAACCTTATTTCTACATAATATGGAGAAGCTGGTGGACATTTTCAGGTTAATTTTATATATAAAGATATTTATATACATAGAGTGGAACACAATGTCTTTCAGTAATTAGATGGCAATTAGTTAAACAGTACTTTAAAATAACTTTCACCGATGCAAATAATAATAAAATCCTTGCTACCCTTTTAACAACAATCCCTTGGGAGGGACAGCATAATTTTCTTGCCAATCAAGGTGTGCAAAGAAATTGATCAGCCCTATTGACAAAATCCCACTAACAATTCAGGAGGGAGTTTCTAAAGAGTCATTCTCACTCAAAGGCGTTGACGCATTAACCAGTACACAAGATAATCACCCAAAAGAAAACATGGAAAAATTGCCCAATATTATGTCACGCAAACCTTTAGACCCTTGCAGCAAACCTGAAGATACTGGTTAAAATACTCAGGAGACACCTGTTACCACAAGCCAGAGGACGTGGGGAGAATCTTAAAGAAGCTAAAAAATCTCTAATAGACTTTACAGTATGACCATTGCTACTATGTACATTTAAACCATGCTATACATAAGGCATAAGATAATTTATCAGTCTTACTCTTTTTAATTTTCTCTTTTTATTTATCATCTTATTTATTTATCATACTCTTTAAGTTTTCTCAACTCCTCAAAATATTTACTAATAGCCTCAATAGACTTGTGAAACTCTATTCTCCTTTGGATGGTAACATGGGGCTTACCATTGATACTCTCTCCCATGTGTACTTAATCTTATTCCCTCAGTTCCACATTTACTGAGTATTTCCACCAGCTTCTCCATATTAATGCCAGCTGTAGCCATTTGGGAAATCATTAAGCTTGAAATAACACTCCACAGGGTTTGTAACATTCCCACCTTCTGTGTCTTCTACACATTGCACAGATAGTCCTGCATACATCATACGCAAGTAATTTTTTGGAGTGGTAATCAATGACAGACCCATGCCCTGTGAATGTAAAAAGAAAGACATTTTAACTGTTAACATAATAAAGAGGAACAATTTATGCATAATTTATTTCCCAGAAAATATGATGGAATTTACCAGATTTACTGTTGTATGATTACCCATTGCCTTTCTTCTGCCATCCATAATCATAAGAGGCAATGATATCTACCTCAGCTCCATCATTGCACTGCATAGGAGACTCTTCACTGGGAGTCATGCCACTGAAATAAATTATGTATGTATACTGAATGAGGGGCCACATATTAATTAGCCAATGCACTGCACTTAGATTTCTGTGACTGGGTGGAATTAAAACTAAGGAATAGAAATAGTATGATAACATTGGAGGTAATCTACCCCTTAACTTATGATGTTCTTGATTCAACATTAGGGAGGACATTGTATATGTGTCAGACACTTATACCCTATCATTGGTTAATGTGACACAAATACATTTTGCCACTTTGGAACTCATTAGCCTAACTAGAACATTAATCAGTATGTATAATGAAGTATTCCTAAAATTATAAATTGCAATATTTCCACTGAGTTTTATTATGACAAAACGCGTTTCATTGCTACAAACAACATTATCAATTGTTGTTGTCATAATAAGACTCAGTGGAAATATTGCAATGTCTTTTTAATTGTACTAATATTAAAGACCACCATATTGTGCCCAACATCATACCAGATATAGTGAAGTAGGTTGTAATTATGATAAATGTAGGAAAGCAACCACAATCAGGACAGAACCATCAAGAACAACAGGGAGATGATGTCGATGGATAGGAACATTTTCCTGCAATATTATTTCCACTAGTAAAATATGATTATATGCAATTCTTTTGGAAAGATAAGTTCAATGTGATCATTAGCATTCACTCAATGCAACATTAGGAATTTGAAATGAATAAGGGTATGCAATTAGTATGTACAGCCTTGACTTTTAAAAAATTAACGACAGAGAAAACATTTCTTCACATTGCATAAAAAAACAGGTTGTGAGAGAAGGATGAACATCATAAGTGGAAAGGGTATGGCCACGGAAACAAAGCTGATTGAATTATAACTAATACTCCTCTTCTGGCAAGCACATGCAAATAGCTGTTAGAGGAGACAGGTAATCCCTTTAAGAAATCAAGAAAAAGTTTTTGATCCACGAAAAATATTGAAAGTCTTAGATAAATAAGTAGCATGTAAAATTATGACATAGAGTAATAGTTGCAACACTGAGCACACCAGTAAAAGGGCTGTGCTGAGTACTTTACCTCTTTAAGAAACAATGACTAAGGAATAATAATCAAGGAGAAATTAGATTGTCTTCAATTGCTGAATAAATACTTAAGATATGGATACTATAGTTGAAAATATATGTTAGATAGACTTCTAATCCTAAGACCTGATAACAGATCACCATAATTAATCAACTTATAATCCACATTAACACAATCCAGCAATTATTGATTTTCTATGTTAAAAACAGCAAATCTGTGGTAATTCTCTGGTTCTAAATACCAAACACTTTATATAGCTCACATCACCAAATTCCAGTCAACAGTCACTTAATCGATAATGATTTCATCCAAAGGAACCAATAACAAATTACATTGAAGGACAATAAAAAATTAAATGAAACTAATTTAAAATTACACTTGAACAAAGTAATCATCAAAAAAATTAAAGCCTCTGCATTTCCTAAATTTTAGTTTATATATTGGACCTACTACTGATAATGTTCTTGGAATGCAATGTACATGGAAATAAAAAGCACACCGACTGAATATTTCCAAGAGATATGAAAGAACGTAATGCAACCACAAGGCACATTTAAAAAAAAATAATTAACTTTCACATTGGGTTTCGGGGGACCAATAACGCTACTACTTATAGTCTCATTTTTTTAAACTGATGCGGTGAAACTTACGGTGTTAAGGCCAAAGTGAGAAGCTTCTCCACCTCCACAGCTTCCGTACTCGATTGCATCTTCAACCTTTGACCCCACAGATCGCTCCTACCTTTTCCAAGTGGAATTGGCGACAGACGGAACAATTAGGGTTGCCAAAACCCGATTCATTTGCTCATTCCCAACACATGACAGGACGCACACTATAAATGAAATAAAAAAATTATTTCAGCTAATAACATACTTCCATTCTTAAATTCGCAATGAGTTATTTACTAGAGCACTTACCTATATTCACTGAACGTTCGAGAAGAACTCTTCTGTCCCTTCGTAAATTCCTTCTTCCGCACAAACCGCCCCGCTTTACTAGTGGATGACTTCATCGTTAAAGCAGAGAAGGCTGAAAAACTGGCATATTTCACTAAAAAGTTAGAGAAATACTCGACTTTCTAAAGTATATTTCAACACCGAAATCTCTGCACTCCTGTAACGCTTCAAGCCATTCACTTGTTTCTCTGAATTTCTAGTTGCTAGTTGAGAGTCGCACCAACCTAAGAAATTTGACGTTGTTGCCAAGTCGAACGTCTCTTTGACATATGTCATTTCTAGCGATACAATGCTTTAAAATAGCTTTCTAATATAAGTAACCCTTACATTTTTATGTTTGAACATTTCAGATGCCAGGATATCGTACTCCAAGTCGGGATTAAGTCCATACTATATTAAGGAAACTTAGTATTATATTACTAAAAGTACCGTTGGTACCTTTGGTAATAAGTCAAGATAGAGTTTAAAATACGTATATTTTGTTCATTACCGAGAAAAATAAGCAACTGATGCAAATATTTTCCCGACAAAAAATTATAAAATTGTATCGAAAACCTTAAAAACTCTTGATACTTGTAAAGTTTGAGAAGATACAGTCGCTGTTGTGACTACGGATCTATCTCGCTCAAACTACCTTAATTACTAAATGGAAGAGTATGAGTGTCAATTTTTGATCTGGATACGATTTTGTTTTTCCAATGGAAAATAAGTTACTTTCCGAGAAGTCAAAACACGGGAAATGAGTACTTTTTCCTCTTACCAACTTGGTGAACATTGTTTTACATCTTTTACGCCTGTTGTCAAGAATGTTGTTGGTAAACAGAAAATTCACGAAACAATTTTTGGCTCGCTATATGAATTCGCGTTACCAAATGGAAAATAGGTTATTTCCCGAGTCATCCAGATGTAGGAATGAGTTTTTTCTTCATTCAAACTTATTTCCGAGACATCCACGTCCAAGAAATTTCAAAGAGAGTTCAATTTCTTAACACTAACTTAAAAAGTCATGGTTTAACATCTTTTCACATGTTGTCGTGGGGAGTATTACCAAACGGACGGTACATGAGAATTAATTTCTCGATTTAGATATGAATTCGCGATTCTACTGGAATATTGCTTTCCTAACAAGATGTCGTATACAACAAGGAATGAGGATGTACTTCTCATTAAGACAAATTTAAAAATCATTCAGTGTTTTACATCTTTTTCTAATCGCTCCCATGGAAATTATTATTAGAAAAAGGCAACTTGAGAATGCCAATTTTTCAATTTTGACATTAATTTCCTATATGAAATTTCCAATGGATAATCCCCACCTTCCAAGGCATCATATCAAAACAAATATTTTTTCCTGAGAATAATCAAATTTATGGGTGTTTTAATCATCGTAATGACAGTTATTACAACATGGAGAACAATGATGATTTCAATTTTTCCGATCTGGGTAGAAATTCGCGTCTAAAATGAAAAATTCCCATCTTCCAAGTCAAAAACAGAAAATATGATTGCTTATTCTCAAGTAAATCTGAATCAATGACTACTTCAACATGTATACCTGATCTTATGAATGGTAATAATTACAAAGCGGGATTTTATATTGACAATTTTTAGATTCCTATTTGAAATAGCGTTTTCAATGGAAAATGCCTGTCTTACAAGGTATCTCATCAAAACATACATTTTTTGTTGAGAATAATTAAATGCACGAGTATTTTACAAGTTTTTCTTAACGCTCTTGTGACATTTATTGCAAAATGGGGAATAATGAGAATTTCAATTTCTCTGATATTCAAGAAAAGTGAATAGTGGGAGAGGAAGCAGTTTGGGTGAACAAATGAATGATAGCAGTAAACATACAATAAGAGGAACGTCGTTGAAGGTGATGAATTTTACGTCATGGGGAAGCTTAACTTAAACAAAGGTGAGTAAGAACAAAATAAAACTTCGTAACAAAGTCCAACCGGGGCCATTGGCAATTTTGAAATTTTCCATAAAAAAAATTAAGCCTTTAGTAACTACAATGTATATTATCGATGAAGAAATTGCAAAAATGTGTATTTTGGCATAAATTATTATTTAAACATGATATTCCGTCATTAATGACTGAATAATCATTTGATGTCAAATTTAAACCATTGTCGGTTTTTGAGTAATGGAATTAAAAACTAGATATTACCATTTGTGTCCGTTTTTCACGAAGTGTGCCTTACCTTGACTTCAAGATGGAAGTCCTATGGAGGATCCCAGAATGATTTTTAAGTATATCATGAAGTTAATGAATAAAGATGTTTTAAAAGATGTACAAGCCACAGATAAAAACAAAATAATTGCAATCCTTCCCTAAAATAATCATAGATTAACGAAAAACATTTTTAATTTTTTAACTCTGCGCTGTGAAATCGCAAATATAAAGAGGATTTTCCATTTCAAGTCACATTTTTATCTTTTTATCTCTTCGCACTGAAATTGCGATTATAACAAGGATTTTCCATTTCAACAAAGAGACTTGAAATGGAAAATCCTTGTTATAAACGCAATTACACTACGAAGAGAGAAAAATAAAAATGTGACTTGAAATATAAATCCTTGTTATAATCGCGATTTTACTGCGAAGAGAGAAAAAATTATGAATGTGACTTGAAATGGGAAATCCTTGTTTTAATCGCGATTTCAAGACGAAAGGATAAAAAATGAAAAATGTAACTTGAAATGGAAAATCCTTGTTATAATCGCAATTTCACTGCGAAGAGATAAAAAATTATAAATGTAACTTGAAATGGAAAATCCTTGTTATGATCGCAATTTCACAACGACGAGAGAAAAAATTATAAATTTGACTTGAAATGGAAAATCCTTGTTTTAATCGCGATTTTACTGCGAAGATATAAAAAATTAAAAATGTGACTTGAAATGGTAAATACTTGTTATAAACGCGATTTTACTATGATGAGAGAGAAAATTAAAAATGTGACTTGAAATGGAAAATCCTTGTTATAATCGCGATTTCACTACGAAGAGAGAAAAAATTAAAAAAGTGAAATAAATTTGAAAATCCTTGTTATCATCACAATTTCACTGCGAAAAGAGAAAAAATGATAAATGTGACTTGAAATGGAAAATCCTTGTTATAATCGCGATTTCAATACGGAGAGAGAAAAAATTAAAAAAGTGACTTGAAATTGAAAATCCTTGTTATAACCGCAATTTCACTGCGAAAAGAGAAAAAATTATAAATGTGACTGGAAATGGAAAATCCTTGTTATAATCGCGATTTTAATACGGAGAGAGAAAAAATTAAAAAAGTGACTTGAAATTGAAAATCCTTGTTATAATCGCGATTACACTACGAAGAGATAAAAATTTAAAAAAGTGACTTGAAATTGAAAATCCTTGTTATGATCGCAATTTCACTACGGAAGGAGAAAGAATTAAAACAAATGACTTGAAATAAAAAAAACTTGTTGAAATCGCTATTTCACTGCGAAGAGATAAAAAATAAAAAATGTGACTTGAAATGTAAAATCCTTGATATAAACGCGATTTTACTGCGAAGAGATTAAAAAATTATAAATGAGACTTGAAATGGAAAGTCCATGTTATAATCGCAATTTCTCTACGGAAGGAGAGAAAATTAAAATGTGACTTAAAATGGAAAATCCTTGTTATAATCGCGATTTCACTACGGAGAGAGAAAAAATTAAAAAAGTGACTTGAAATTGAAAATCGTTGTTATAATCGCAATTTCACTACGGAATGAGAAAGAATTAAAAAAACGACTTCAAATGGAAAAACCTTGTTGTGATCGCAATTTCACTGCGAAGAGAGAAAAAATTATAAATGTAACTTGAAATGGAAAATCCTTGTTATAATCGCAATTTCACTGCGAGGAGAGAAAGAATTATAAATGTGACTTGTAATGGAAAATCCTTGTTATAATAGGGATTTCACTACGGAGAGAGAAAATATTAAAAAAGTGACTTGAAATTGAAAATCGTTGTAATAATCGCAATTTCACTACGGAAGGAGAAAAAATAAAAAAATGACTTGAAATGGAAAAACCTTGTTGTAATCGCAATTTCACTGCGAAGAGAGAAAAAATTATAAATGTGACTTGAAATGGAAAATCCTTGTTATAATCGTAATTTCACTGGGAAGAGAGAAAAAATTATAAATATGACTTGAAATGGAAAATTCTCGTTAAAAACGCGATTTGACTATGAAGAGAGAGAATATTAAAAATGTGACTTGAAATGGAAAATCCTTGATATAATCGCGATTTCACTGCGAAGAGAGAAAAAATTATAAATGTGACTTGAAATGTAAAATCATTGTTTTAATCGCGATTTCACTGCGAAGAGAGGAAGAATTAGAAATGTGACTTGAAATGGAAAAAAATTGTTGTAATCGCAATTTCACTGCGAAGAGAGAAAAAATTATGAATGTGACTTGAAATGGAAAATCCTTGTTTTAATCGCGAATTCCCCCGGAAGAGATAAAAAATTAAAAATGTGACCTGAAATGGTTAATACTTGTTATAATCGCGATTTCAATACGGAGAGAGAAAAAATTAATAAAGTGACTTGAAATTGAAAATCCTTGATATAGACGCAATTTTACTATGAATAGAAGGAAAATTAAAAATGTGACTTGAAATGGAAAATCGTTGTTATAATCGCGATTTCACTACGGAAAGAGAAAAAATTAAAAAAGTGACTTGAAATTGAAAATCCTTGTGATGATCGCAATTTCACTGCGAAGAGAGAAAGAATTATAAATGTGACTTGAAATGGAAAATCCTCGTTATAATCGCGATTTTACTACGAAAGGAGAAAAAATTAAAAAAATGATTTGAAATAGAAAAACTTTGTTATAATCGCGATATCACCACGAAGAGAGAAAGAATTATAAATGTAACTTGAAATGGAAAATCCTTGTTATAATCGCGATTTCACTACGGAAGGAGAAAAAATTAAAATAAATGACTTGAAAAGGAAAAACCTTTTATAATCGCGATTACACTGCGAAGATGGAAAAAATTAAAAAAGTGACTTGAAAAAGAAAATACATGTTATAATCGCAATTTAGCTACGGAGAGAGAAAAAATTAAAAACTGACTTGAAATGGAAAAACCTTATTGTAATCGCAATTTCACTGCGAAGAGAGAAAAATTATCAATTTCACTTGAAATGGAAAATCGTCGTTAAAAACGCGATTTCACTACGGAGAGAGAAAAAATAAAAAAGTGATTTGAAATAGAAAATCCTTTTCATAATCGCATTTTCTCTACGGAAGGAGAAAAAAATTATAAATGTGACTTGAAATAGAAAAACCTTGTTGTAATTGCAATTTCACTGCGAAGAGAGAAAAAATAATAAATGTGACTTGAAATGGAAAATCCTCGTAAAAAACACGATTTCACTACAGAGAGAGAGAAAATTAAAAAAGTGACTTGAAATAGAAAATCCTTGTACTAATCGCGATTTCACTACGGATAGACAAAAAATTAAAAAAGTGACTTGAAATGGAAAATCCTTGTTATAATCGCAATTTCACTACGGAGAGAGAAAAAATTATAAATGTGACTTGAAATGAAAAATCCTCGTTAAAAACGCGATTTAACTACGGAGAGAGAAAAAATTAAAAAAGTTACTTGAAATGGAAAATCATTGTTATAATCGCAATTTCACTACGGAAGTAGAAAAAATTAAAAAAATGACTTGAAATAGATACCCCTTGTTATGAACGCAATTTCACTGCGATGAGAGAAAAAATTATAAATGTGACTTGAAATGGAAAATTGTTGTTATAATCGCAATATCTCTACGGAAGGGGAAAAAATTAAAAAAATGACTTGAAATGGAAAAACCATGTTATGAACGCAATTTCACTGCGAAGAGAGAAAAATTATAAATGTTACTTGAAATGGAAAATCCTCGTTTAAAACGCGATTTCAATTCGGAGAGAGAAACAATTAAAAAATGTGACTTGAAATGGAAAATCCTTGTTACAATCGCGATTTCAATACGAAGAGAGAAAAAATTAAAAAATGTGACTTGAAATGGAAAATCCTTGTTATAATCGCGATTTCACTACGAAAAGAGAAAAAATTAAAAATGTGACTTGAAATGGAAAATCCTTGTTATAATCGCGATTTTACTACGAAGAGATAAAAAATTAAAAAAGTGACTTGAAATAGAAAATCTTTGTTATAATCGCGCGATGTTACTATGAATAGAGAAAAAATTAAAAAAGTGACTTGAAAT